>NC_142895.1:10051250-10391666 GCF_054131105.1 Drosophila navojoa | reverse complement strand
GCCTCCCGGCTCCTGCCTCCTGCCTGCCGCCTCCTGCCAATAGAAACTGAGTAACTGTGGAGTGCTGCATTATGCGGCTGGCGTGATAAAGTGACTCCAAAACTGGGTTGATCAGTCGCACACACACACACACACACACACACACACTCGCACACTCGCACATGGACACCTTAAGCAGAGCGGAAGAGCACACAGCAGCAACAGCAACAGCATCAGCAACGCCAGCGATTCGCCAGCTAATGGAGTTGTTAGCAAATGTTAGCCCAGCTCGTGAGCCGATAGGCAGCAATGCTTGACCATAACTCGCACTCGGACCCAAAAGGTGCTCAGCACCCGTCCACTGATTGAACGCAATTAAAGCCCATTTGGATATTAATTTGTAGGAATTGCAGGAAGAAAGCAGCAGAAGGAAAAACTTGAAACTTTTAATTATTGAAATTTCTAAAAGAAAAAGGATTTTATTCTTCTCTCTTCCTTTCAACAAAAATTTAAAATATATATATATATTTATGAATATTCTTATTCTTAAAAAATATTCAAGTATATGTACATAATCGACAGCTGCGAAAAATAAAATAATACCACTTGCCTTTTTTTGACTTTTTTTTTTTAATATTTTTTATTTAATTTTTTTAAATATTTTTGTGCCAGTTTTTATTTTTCGCAATAAATGATTGTTTTCTGCTTTTATAAAAAAAAAAAAAAATAATAATAATAAATAAATTAAAAAATTAAAAAATTAATAAATAAATAAATAAAAATAATAATAATAACAATTTGATCAATACATTGATAAATAGTTATAGAACTTCATAGACTTTACATTTGGAAGTGGTGCTATTTTAATTTTCGCAGCTTTCATAATTTGTGTTAGAATTTTCTGATGACTGCGCTATAGAGTCTAAGATAAGAAGAATTCTTAAAAAATAAAATGATATACTATGCTAAAATAAAATAATTATTAAAATAATTAATTATTATTTTTATTATTCATTGAATATTAAAACATTAATTATATATCATTGGCATTTCATTTCCTTATGTTTTCGTTTATGTATGAAATTTAATCGCTGTTTAGACTTAATTATTAATTACAATTAAAAAACATTATTTTTAGAATAGTAGTAGTAGCAGTAGACACTAATAGTAATAATAGTTGCATACATATTTATACATATCATCACAAAACAGTTGTCCAAAATATATTTACATATATTTCATTTAATTTAAGAAAAAATATTACTATTTTATAAATATTTCAATAAATTCTTTATCACTGTAAAATTTAAATGCAATTTAGAATTTGTTATTTAAAATTAAAAGTAGTATATACACATATACATATATATATATATATATATATATATAGAAATGAATTTAAATAAAATTTGGAAATACTTTAAATTGAGGTAAAGCAAATATTCAAGTTAAAAGATATCAATTCACATATATGTACATACATATATTTTGTACACATAGTACATATGTAAATTGATATATTTTCACTTGAATATTTGCTTTAGAATTAGGAAAAGTTTACCTCAAATCAAACTATTTCGCAATTGTATTTATTTAAGATAATTTGAATTGTTTGTTTGTGTTCCTATTTCAAAGAAAATCAGCTCAATTAGAGCAAATTAAACTGCAGTCCTGTTGCTTAATGATGGGTAATAAAATACAAGTACTTTCACACACACACACACACACATGACACAGTTTTAAAGGCGCCTTAATTTATGCAATAGATTTTTTACTAAAATTTTATGACGCGACGCCAACGTCTGTAGAAGGTCAAAATCGTAGTCAAAAAACTGCACATGAAACGACCATGGGCAAGAGACGCAAAAGGTTTGGCTAAAATACTGTAATAAAATTGTACCAAGTGGGTACAAAAAGAGGAAGAGAATAGGGGGAGAGTGAAAGGCAGAAAGATGAGAGAGAGAGAGAAAGGATAAAATAATTGAGAAGGAGTGAATAAGAAAAGGGCGAAAGACAGGTAGGGAGAAGGAGAGAAAAGGAGGCAGACAGGAAGAGGGGAAGAGCAAGCAAGAGAGGCAGAGAGGGAGAGAAAAAGAGGGAGATGGCAAAGTGGAAGAAAATAAAAGTGTAAGAGCGAGAGATAGAAAGAGAGAGATAGAAAGACATAGAGATAGAACGAGAGGGAGATAGACAGAGAGAGAGAGAGAGAGAGAGATGGAGCGTGATAGAGAGATACATATAAAGAGAGAGAGATATAGGGAGAGGGAGAGAAAAATAGGGAGAGAGATAGAGTTAGAAAGAGAGATAGCATCAGAAGAAGAGAGAGCGAGAAAGAGTGGCGAAAAATAATAGAGTAGGGAATAAGTAAAAGGGGATTTAGTGACTGAAAGAATGGGAGATATGACCAGAAAGAAGAGGGGAACAGAATAGACTACAGGACGAGGAGAAAATGAGCATCAATGGTTAGGAGAGAGCTAAAGGGAGAGAGAGAGAGAGAGAGAGTCGCCAGTTGTTTGCAAGAGACAAAGAGGGAATGAAAGAATACCTACTCCCATTTATGAGAATCGCATAGAGAGCCAACAATTCACTCCCATTCACACACTATTAGTCCGTAAATTAGTTTTTGAAGCAAAAGTTTTCGATTTGGCCCATGCGAAACGGTCAGCGTATGACGAGGCGATAGTTAGGGGCCAAGGGGTGTGGGGCAGCGAGTGTTTCATCGCTCCGCTGCATAAATAAAACTCTTCATTTAGATGCAAAGCCTTAACCGCCAAGCAAATGCAGTAAACTTCACGTACATACATATGTATGTGTGCTGCCGGCGGGAGGAGCGGCAGGTGGCGGCAGTGGCCGGCAGTCCGGAGCCGGATTTGCACTCTAGTCGGCTCCGCTTAGCTCCCTTTTAATGCGCTGCTCCACGTGGCGAGCACACAATTTTGACGTGGTCAAATGCATTTGCATGACGCTCACAACTAACTGCAAACAAATTTTTTGGCTATTGCGGCTTAGCAGCAATGGCAACCACAAAACCCAACGACCCGCCAACGACCCATCAGTGACCCATACCAAAATGGACTCCAGAAGTTGCTCATGCGACAATATTTGGATGCAATGTGCTGGGCAGCGTGTGTGTATGTGTGCGTGTGTGCATGTGTGTGTGCGTGTTTGTGGTTCAGCTTGACAATCACGTGGTTTGGCGGTCAAACGCATTGTAACCACAATTTTGCACTGCTTCAGTCTCAATTTTTGTTTTGCTAGCCAACACTATCTGGATTTGGATTTAAGCTCTCACTTCCTGTCCTATGCCTCGGCTAATCTGCTGCGACCTTTAAGCCTGCTTTAAAACTGCTCCAACTGCCTGTCAAGCGAGCGCCATGTCAAGCTAGCAGCGTGGCGAGCATCAGGACCTAGACGATGTAGCCATTGCAGCCCTAGATTGATGCACATCTCCATGTGGTGGTGGTGGTGGTGCTGGCGGCTTAGTGGCTCTGTCGCTGTCGCTGTCACAGTTTGTCAGAGTTTCTATATTCAGTCCTGGCTACGTTACTTTGGCATAACTTTAACGCAAATGAGCGGTGATTGGAGGTGAGTCGTGACGGGGACGGTATGCAAAATGTAGTCAACATCGATAACAATAAAACCAAAAGAAAGTTATCGATTCTTAGACTCGATTATACGTGGACTATTCAGATTTCTAGCTTTTGTAGTTTCTGAGATCGATGTGTTTACACCTACGGAAAGGCGGACAAGCAGAGAAGAACAGACAGACAAATATACGGACAGATAGAAAGATGGACAAACAGACAGACGGATGAACAGACAGACAAACAGATGGACAAACAGAAGTACAGATCAACAGGTAGATGGACAGATAGACGGACAAATAGACGGACAAAGAGAAGGACAGACAGACAGACAGAGAGAGAGAGAGACTGAGAGAGAGAGAGAAAGAGAGAGAGAGAGAGAGAGAGACAGACATACGACAATATAGACAGACATACAGACAGATATACATATGGGCGGACGGGCAGACAGACGGACGGACGGACAGACAAACGGAGAAACAGACGGACAGACCAACAGATAGATGGACAGAAAGACGGAGAGACGGGGAGGCGGAGACAGACAGACAGACAGATAAACCAACGGACAGACAGATGGAAGGATAGAGAGACGGACAGATATACGATAATACAGACAGACGGACGAACAAACAGACAGACGTACATAATATACATATGGACGGACGGACAGATAGACAGACGGACAGACCAACAGATAGAAGGACAGACAGATAGACGGACAGAGAGACGGACAGATATACGATAATACAGACAGACGGACGAACATGCAGACAGACGCACATAATATATACATATGGACGGACGGACAGATAGATAGACGGACAGGCTAACAGATAGAAGGACAGACAGATAGACGGACAGAGAGACGGGCAGATATACGATAATACAGACAGACAGACACACGGACAGACAGACGTACATATGGACGGACGGACAGACAGACGTACATGTGGACGGACGGACAGACAGACAGACGGACGGGCAGATAGACAGACGGACAGGCCAACAGGTAGAAGGATAGATAGTCAGAGAAACGGACAGATATACGACAATATAGGATGAACAGACAGACATACATGTAGACGGACGGACAGCTAAAACGACTCAGCTCGTCGACCTCATATATATCAAGAATATATATAGTCTGTAACTATATATATTTTTTTTTATTTTAGCAAAACCCTTATACACTGATTTTAAATTTTCCAACTCGTTCGGAGTGTAACGGTACCCCAACAGTAAAGCCCGCCTCTCAACTCACCTGAACTCGATCTCCATAGGCGAGGCAATTCTTGCCGCTTTATGATTTTTGTTCTAATCAAATTGTGCATTCGAACTGAATTCATTATGATCCAAAATGTTGTGTGGTGGGGCATGATTTATGAACTGAACTGAAATGGCAATGCTTGTTTCAAAAAAGAAAAAAAAAGAAAAAAAAAATAACCAAACTAACAAACAAACAAATTCTGCAGATGAGTTTGTTTGTTTGCTGTTTGCATAAATTAAATGTTGCATTTATGCACATCAATGCGCATTTTAATTGTTCGCATTGATTAAGAGTGCGTCGCAATAAAAATTCTCAAATTGATTGCGATCATTGTTGTTGGCACGCACACCTGATAAATGACGTGAAAATCAATTAAAATAAATTATAGACAGCACTGCGAGCGTATAAAATGCAAAGCACATAAACAACAGCAACAACAACAAATTCAAACAGAAATATAAGTGCACAAAAAAAGAGAAGGAAAAAAAAACAGATTGCTAAAATTGATTGAAATTCTTGCATTTTTTAATCTCTCAATTTGCATAGACGGCAATTTAAAACTTTAAATATAGTACTGGAAAATATGTGCGTATAAATTGTTCATTAATGACACGAACGCACTTTTTTTTTTTTGTTAGTTCAATAAATAAAACTCATGAAAGTTTTATCTACTTTTTAGAGTATTTATTTAAGGCGAATATAAAATTCATCAAATATTTTTATTGTTATTTGTTTAAGTAATCCATTTACATATATAAATTAAATATTTTTTTTATGACTTTTAGTAGTTTTTATATATATCTATATATGTATATTATATATTTACATAAGACTTATAAAACTTTTATAAATTTTGTTTTGTATGTATGTTTATTTCATTTCTTATTGTTTTTGTTTTGTTTTTTTTTAGAGTTTTTTGTATGGTTATAAAAAATTAAAAAAAAAAAATGGTTTTTGCATTTTTTTTATAAAATATGTTTTATTTATTTATTTTGAAAGTAAAAAAATTAAGTTAGCTTTTAATAGCAATGTACAAGTCTTTAAATAAATAAGAAATTTCATTATAATTTTGATTTATTAATTTGTTAATATTATTATTGTTATTATTGTTATTTTATTTTTTGTTTTATTTTTAGCTTTTTTTAAGATTTTGGGCTTTTAACCTCTTTGATAAATTAGAAATTCCGTATAATTTTTATTTATTCATTTATTATTGTTATTATTATTATTATCATTTTATTTTTTGTTTATTTTTAGCTTTTTTTTGAGTTTTTGGGTGAACAAAATATTAATCTCTTTAACATTACTTAAGAATGCTATTAAATAAATAATTTGAAGAAAAATATGCATATTTTTCCCATAGACTTTAGGATCATTCTGAATATTCGATTACATATAAATTTTATAAATAAACCATATAAATCAACTAGGCGTGCTCTAGACGAAAACGCTCGAGTACGATATGTCGGATATTATTCCAATAATTCTTCGCTTCTCATCTGCATACACCCACACACACACACACACATACACACATAGACGCACATACGCCTAGGCACACGCTCTGCCAACTGCGCAGTCGACGCAGCGACTGTGCTTGGGCAGAAATTTGAGCTTGAACTTCTTTGTTGAAGAGCCTTCCTTGCAGATGGACTTTCGTAATCAAACTTTCAAAATGTAATAATGATGCTCTTAAGCTTAGATTCAAGTAAAGGAGAACACACCATATAGCCCCTGCTATAGCTAAGAGGCTAAACACTTTTCCAGTTCATTTAGATTTGTGGAGTATTTATATCTTAAACTATTCAATATAGACCTACACACATACATGTGTACATATGTTTATCTCTATGCATACAACTACTTTATAAACATGTTCAAACACAGAATCAATCTGAAATAAACCCATGTAAGCTCACTCAGCTTTCACACATTTTGTTTGCCAAATCTCCAATTGAATGTTTTGACATATTAAATGAATTTGTCCTGCGCTGAATCAAATATAGAGCTAATGCGATGAGATATATGTATTTGTGTTTGTTATATTTATATGAGGGTAGTATTTATGTTTTTTTTTAGGTGAGGGCGGCGGGTGCGAGGTTAATATCCGTGTCGTGATATGACACACGTGCATACATTATTAATCCAATTTTATTTATTTATTTTATTTTATTTATTTTTTTCAACTGCTGCACTTTTGTACCCTGTAGAAGTGGGCTGAAAGGCATATGCAACAGCTTGGGCAGCTTTGATAAAAGTATGACAATATAAAATATATATAATATATATACAGTAGAATCCGGAGTACGCTTACGCTATACACGTAAAAGTTTGCTCATATAAGTTTGCCTGGGGAGCAGTCGTTATAGCCGGGCTTTACTGTATACAGCTCATAGAGCTCAGATATGTGCCTTATATACCCTAGCTGGATTCGCGCTGCTTACGTCTGTCTGAGATTTTTATGCTACTCCAAACCCACTATCGAGAAATATCGATTACATGGGTGTATGGTACTCCAATCCCACTATCGATAAATATCGATTATATGGGTGTACGTTGTAGAGTATGATATAAAGTAATGTATCCCTAAAAGGAATAGGTATTATATTTATACATATGTGTGATACCCTCACCCCTATATATACATACATATAATTTCCAGAGTCTATGCCCCACACACAGCATATACAGCGTATCTCTTAGTCGTTCACTGCTCATGCTCGTACTTGTAACAATATTATTTTTGCATTATTTTGTCGAGCTGTTGTTGTTGGTGTTGCCATTGCTATTATTGTTATTGTTGTTACGCCTAGTGGCTCATATCATTTAGGACGTCCACCTGTGATTTTTAGTCTTTTTCCCTCTCGCCCTCTCTCTCTCTCTCTCTCTGTCTCTACTCTGTCGAGTGCCGCTTATCCGCTTGTCGTCCAATTTAATTATGCACACCTCAGTGGAAAGGCTTTGAGCCGCAGCACGGATTGACGTGGGCCAAAGCGTCGCTGAGTGGTTGCGGGCGGTTCGCTGGGTGGTGCTGGGACAATTGGCTGTCGCCTCATGTGGATAATATGCAGACACACGCAGCACATTTGGGAGCATTTCGAGTTGTTTTTGTTTGGCCATTGACCTGTAACAGCAACGCCTGACCCGGATATGGACATGGATGCGGATGCGGATGCGGATACGGATGCCATTGCCACCTGTTGTTGGAGCCATGCCACCCCGATCCATGTGCATATCCATGCTGGACATCATGTTAAGCGACATGTTGTCTACGCTTTTTGCTGCCGTACCGTGCTGGCGCAACTCCGGCCTCGTTGCTATCCATTAGCCGGCAGCGCGGTGGTGCGGCGGTGCTGTTGCCCAGCGGTGCTTTTACTTTCACATTAATTGCTCAGCGTGTGGATCGGCAAACCCAAAAGCATTTAACGCGCATTTCGCGTGAATGCGCGGCCAACAAGTGCACTCTGGCCCACATAGTAGGAGCCACGGCATGGCATGGCACGGCACGGCACGGCACGCCACACCCCGTCCCTCAGCAGTGCAACGCCCACTCGGCCACAGAGAACTAGCCAAATGTTTTGCATTGGCCAAGTGCATTCAACTTGGCGCCGCTAAATTCACAGAACTCAACTTAATAATGCATGCTCCCAACATTTGCTCGAATTCCGAAAATTTGCATAGAGTTGGAATCACACGAATTGGGGGTATTCCCTCTGTTCGATTGACAAATGCTTTAAATTAGGGGTGCTCCCTGCGTTCGATTGGCAAACGAGATGGCAAAGGCAAGTTTTTGATCATCATATATACATAATTTATGATAGCTGAACAAACTTAGAAGAGATAATTTTTTAATCTTGAGAGCTATATGATATATATATGATATATTATTATTATTATTATTATTTTTTTTTTTAACAATTTACAAACTTCTAAAAACCATTGACAATGAGAGAGTAAGCATTCTATATATGGTATGCGAGGTCTGTTCAAAAAATAACGCAAACTTTCTGTTTTTTTCTTTGAAATTCATAGATTATTGGCTGTAAATATTCATGGGAGCAACGTAGATATTTAGACATATTTATTTTATTGCTCTTTTAAAATAATCATTATTCAAATATTACATCAACATGTGCCAACGTTTATTCTTTCATTTTTTTCCATCCCCGATTTGATTGCTGGAATATGCTGTTACAGTTATTCGAATTCGATTTGCCGCAATTATTGTAGCAATTCCCGTTAGAGCACGCGAATGGGAACTTTTTACAAACATTGCTGCATTCTACAGAGACAATGTGGCTTTGGCTGGCAACAGTTCGTTTCGCTCTGCTCGCTTAGAATGCGAAAGGGGAAGGGTATATTAGTTTAGTGTGAATTGTAAATGAAATTAAATTAAATTAGTAATCAATGAGGCTAATCTCTATCTTTAACAGTCGCACAGCTGATAGTTTACATATAATTATCGATATAAATCAATAGATCGATGTCTCAATGCTTCTAGTTGGCTGTTATCGAGCTGTCATCGCGCTGTGAGCTAATCTTAGTTGATATATATCGCTAGTTAGATCTATCGTTAAGTAAGATGGTCGATATATTAAGTTCGATTTGCGATATATATTGATAGATGGATAAGTGCATGCATATGGCTGGCTGTTTGTGAGTTCTTATGGCTCTCTGGGGGTGATTGTGTAGTCGAGAGAGTATTTAAAGATAGATGAGCGATATATATCGAAATTGTGATTGATTAGTTAATCTAATTAGTCACTTGTCGGCCTCTGAGCGAATGACATGTGTAATATCCGATATATATCTGATATATATCTGATATATATCCAATATATCGATAGCTAAATTTGTCCAATGGCTCGCTTCAAGCTCTCATCATCCTCTGAGCGTGCATCGTGCAGTCGTTCAGTGCCCAGTTCTTCCCCGCCCTTCTTTGCTTGTTGCCAGGTTTTCCTCTTTGCATTGCTCGCTCCCATAAATTCGCCAAGTTGGAAGGTGCAACGCGTGCGACTTTTGCCAGCCCATTGGCCGGAAGCTCTGATAAAATCGTAGTTTTCTTTCGTTTCGGGGAATACTTAAATTATGCTTGTTGATGGAGTAAGCCGTCATTGTTGTTGTTGTTGTTGTTGTTGCTGTTATTGTTGCCGGCCTCAGGCATGGGCAGAGAGTGCTGGGCCTAGCCCCGAGCCTGGGAATCGAAATGTGTCTCTGGTAAATGGGAAGCAATGCAATTTACGTAGTTTAACACTTGAAATAACATTCACTTACATGAAATTGTTTACTTTGCCCGCCGTCATTTGAATGAATTAACATTTGTTTATGCCTGCCGAAAGCTGAGAAAGTCAACAAAAATATGTGAGGCTAAAAACGATTTCAGTTAGAGCGAGTACAATGAGTGAGAAGGTAGGAGAATTGAAGAGGTCTAGAACGTGGAAGATATGTAGGTCCCTATGACAAAGGCCCAACATGTTGTCAAGCAAAATAAATTAAATATATAAATGTGCATACACATACATATATAAATTATATTATTATAATTGTAAATATTATATTATATATATAAAAACAAAAATCATATCAAAAGAAAAATTTAATATGAGCAATCGCTAGAGAAACTCTAATCAAATTCAAATTCTTTGTAATATCAAATTGAAGGTAAATAAATGCCATTTCTGATAAAAAGCCACATCCATCAAATATACACCTCAGCTTTGCTGTCAGCTCCTCTAATGCTTGGTGCAATGCGAGACAGATGCGAGACAAGATGCTAGACTGTGCGCTGCGGGCGCTCTCTATGCGTGGACCCAGGGTTAAGTGGAGCCATATATTTTATAAATATATATTTTAATACTCATTCACGAAAGCGAAATGAGTATAATGGTTTGCAGCAAAATTCAATATTATTATATATTATTAAATGTTTTATATTTATATTTGGATAGGGGAGAGGGGGGAGGGGAGAGGGGATATTTTTTAGGGGAAGGGGCATAGGGGAAAGGGGGAGGGGCAGAGGGCACAGGGGAGGGGATAGGGGAAAGGGGAGAGGGGAGAGGGGAGAGGGGACAAGGGAGAAGGGAGAGGGATAGGGGAGAAGGGAGATTTTAGATTTAGAGGGGATAGGGGAGAGGGGAGAGGGGAGATTTGGAGATTTTAGAGGGGAGAGGGAGAGGGGAGAGGGGAGATTGGGAGAGGGTTTAGAGGGGAGAGGGGATTTTAGAGGGGAGAGGGGAGAAGGGATTTTGGATTTTTATAGGGAGAGGGGATTTTAGGGTTTATATTTAGATTTGGAGAGGGGATTTGGGAGAGGGGAGATTTTAGAGGGGATTTAGATTTAGATTTTAGAGGGGTATATTTTAAGGGGAGATTTCTCTTTTAGATTTTCTTTATATTTTAGAGGGTATTTTATTTATATTATTTTGGATATTTATTTTATATTTTACATTTTATATTTTATATTTTATATTTTATATTTCATATTTCATATTTCATATTTTATATTTTATATTTTATAATTTATATTTCATATATTATATTTTATATATTATAATTTGTATTTTATATCTTATATTTTTATTTTATTTTACATTTTGAAATTCCACATTTTCTACTTAATATTTACATCTTCGTATATCTTGCGTCTTCTGCTGTGGCCAAGTCTTCCTCTGCGTGTGTTGTGGGCGGACTGTATGCCCGTCTGCTGTTATACGTTGCTTATTGCTTGTTTATTATGTCTCCGAGCGAGGTTACTTTGAAATTAGTTTGCCAGCTCAGTGATGCGAACGCAGCACTCAGCACTGTTGAGCTCTACGCCCGTGTGGCGCGTATTTTGTTTGGCTTGAATTTTGTTGCTGTTCCGTAGACTTCAATTCCATATTCCATATCGAAGGGGGAACCACTTTAGTTTTGTATATGATTAGTTTGTTTCTCGTTGAAAGTTTGTTGCTTGGCTTGAGTAACCAAAACGTACTCTACGCAGGTTAGCCGTCGGTCGAGTATAAAACCGCAATATTCGAGTGGAGTGGAGCTGCGCAGTTGGGCGCAGAAGCTCTCCATTTACATATGTGTGGAGTGAAGCTACGTTTGTTGAGTAGTTTTCGAGTAATTTGAGCTATTCCTGCAGGGTATCCTGTGATTTTACGAGAATTTCTGTGTTCTCTGCGTATGTTAGTGGAAGTAGATTTTGATTGGGAAAAGGAACTATGTACATATATATATATAAATATATTTTCCTTGAAATGCTTAAACGATTTAAGTGAAAGTAACTCAGATTTCAAGCAAATTAAAGTGAACAAAAATAAATTAATTAAACAAAAGTAATACGGATAAATACAAACTTTTAAATTTAAGGGAAAACAAAATAATTGAAACAAAATAAATAAATATAGTAAATGGAGCTTAATAAACAAATTACTAAAAAAAAAGAACATAAATATGCAATAGTAAAATGAAAGTAAATTAAAATGAAATTATTAAATAATACAAAAAATGAAAGAAAAATGATATATTAAGAAATTAATACAAATTATTTAAGCATCAAAAAATAAAAATCCAGGAGCACTTAAGGAAAATAAATTATAATAAATAAAATATTGAGCAATGATAATGTTTGAAAAGTACAAAGCTAAATATTAAAAAATTAAAAAAAAAAAATTATAAAAATTAAGAAGCATACAAAAAACCAAGAGCACTTAAGATACATAAAACGCACAGTAAATACAAATTTAATTAGTTATTTAATGAAATAAAAAATTTAAAAATAAATACCAGTTAAAAACAAACCATTAATAAATATAATAAAAAAAAACAAAACAAAACAAAAATAAAATCAAATAAAATAATTAATTAATTTTAAAAATACTAAAAAAATACTAGCAAAAATTAATTAATTAATAAAAAAATACAAAATCGAATAATAAAAATTTCATGAATCATAAAAATGAAATGAAATGAAATGAAGAAAAAACAACCCAGAAACCAACAACTTAAGAGATATCAAATCCAATAAATAAAAATTTTAACTAATTAATTAAACAAATACATATAAAAAAAATCTTCTATTAAAAATAATAATAAAAAATTAAAAATAGCATTAAAAAAGTCCAAAGCATTTAGAGCTTGCTACTCTCAGATTTCTGATCTCGCACCCTATTGAAGCCTTGGTGGGTGGAGCAAATACATGTCATATCATTTGGTAGACCAGACTCTCCTTAGGGTGTATTTAGCAGTCCAATATGCCATTGATTTTCCGGCATAACTTGACTTCGAATTAAAGTTAAAATACTGTATTAAAGACTCACAATGCACTGGCAATCGGACCGACTTAAGTGATATGTCAACAGTGTAATGTTATCGATAATTCGATAAGTAGGCCAATTAAATGGCATCATGGCTGTTGTGGCTCCAGCCACAAATGCCAATGAGTGTCAATAGTTGTCAGTTCGGTTTAAGCCATGTATCGAATATGAATATGCATTATTACATTAATAAATATTGTGTTGCAAGCAAATATTTGCGGAGATGCGATATGAAGTTTTTGCCTTTTAATTGCATTTGGGTGACAAAGAAATTTCATTTTGTTTTTTTTTTTTGCTGCTGCTGCTGTTGTTGTTGCATTTTGTATACCCTAAACCCATTGAAAATGGGAAATCAGGGTATAATGGTTTTGTTAAATGTATGTAACAGGCAGAAGGAGGCGTGGCACACCCCACAAAGTATATATATTTTTGTTCGGGGCGACGAGCTGAGTCGATATGGCTCTGTCCGTCTGTTTGTCTGTCCGTCCGTCCGTCCATATGTATGAACGCGTCGATCTCAGAAGTTATAAGAGCTAGAGACTTCAAATAGTTTTTTAAATGTTCGTATTTATCGCGCGCATATCGAGTTTATCACTAAAAACCGATAACTCATTCCGATATTTTTTTATTAATAAAAAACCCTATCAAAAATCAGTTATAATATTATATCTCCCACATCTTTAAAGCTAGAGTCTCCAAATTTAAAATGTATATCAAGATGCATTTTATACAATTTCGATTTTTGTTAAGATTTACCCCCTACCCCTAAATCCACCCCCTCACCCTCATATGTATAAAAGATGTATTTCAAATACTAGAGACTTGTGCAGTGTGTGTGTGTGTGTGTGTTACTTGAAGGTTTCAGGGGATCTCGTAGTCGTAGTTCTTACTTGTTTTTTTTTTTTTTTATTATTGAGTCTCGCTCTGATCAAAGCGAATTGTTGCGAATCGTGTTTGCATATTGCAACATAATATGTTTGCTGTCTGTCAACACGGCATGTGTGGAATTTCGTATTATTTATTTTCGTAAATGTTATTAAAATGTGTTCATAATTTAACTACAAACCGCATTTGGGAAATAAATATTAAGCAAACAGAAGCCAAACAGGCGAACAAAATAGCTGCCCTCAAGGCAATGTCAATTTCACATACAAATGTAACAATGTGACAGTAGCTCTGTATGTGTGTGTGTGTGTTGGTGTGTGTGTGTGTAGCTTTTGCCAAAACGTGTGCGCATAAATATTTAAATGCCAAAAAGTCACGTCTTGAATAATTGTTTAACTTACGAATGCTGGAAGCCAACGGGTTAATGGAGGCAAACGTGGCCGAGTGGGCGTGAGTTGGGGTGGCTTGGTTATTAAATTGAATAGCAGGGCTAATGGGGGCTGGGCTGGGTCTGAGCTAACAACAAGCTCTGCTCTCTCTTGATATTGTAAGAAGTTTTTCAACTAAGTGCAGCTGCTGACAAGACGGCATGGCATTACCAGGTCTAAGTTGTTTTTGGACTAGCGCTCATTACACACGCTCAACGCATGCATGTGTAGGGGTGTGTGTGTGTGTGTGTGTGTGTGTGTGTGGGTGACTGTTAATTTTCATATTAAATCCGTTAAAATGTGCAAATACCCAACAGGCACTCGCATAAGCATGCTGTTAGAGCCAGAGCCACAGTTCCAATTATAGCTAGGCCAAAGGGGCACACACACACACACCCACACACCCACACACATACATATATGCAGTTACAGGCAATGAGGCAAGGAAGTCAAGTCTAGAATGGTGCACGTGCTTCCCTAAATATGAATATGAATATGAATACGAGAATAGTGTAAGTGAAGTGAAGTTATTAAAGCAACTAACATGCACAGAAATAGCAGAAGAGAGAGAGAGGGAGGGAGAGACATTGAGAGTGTGAGAGAGAGGGAGAGGCAGACTGAGTGTGTGAGAGTATCGCCCACATATTACATTTACCTTCTTTTACAGAATTTCACTGTTAAAAACGTGTAATACGATTTTCCCCCCTCTCTCTCTCTCTCTCTCTCTCACTCTCTTTGTCTCCCTGTGTGCATTCGGGTTACACTTGGCAAACCGCCATGATTTATGCTCCGACAACTCGGGGAACTCTGTGGCTGCCACTGCGTATGCCACATCATAAAACAAGGCATATCAAAGTTCAATTGCTACGCGCCTCATTAGCCATGGAAAAACTATACGAGTGAAATGTGGCCAGGACACCACACAGATAAACAGATAGACATATAGAGCTCTAGCTGTATATGTACATATATATACATACATATACTTTAGCTTCATTATGCATGTGCTGCCCAAGTGACTTGAGCAAACATTAAGAGCTAGATAGAGATAAACAGCTAGGGCAAATATATCGTAGCGGAGTGCAGTCTGAGGTTGATAGAGACCACTTAACACTCATTCAATATGGGCACACAAGTGTGAACTTAACTCAATTAGTCAAGTTAAGTAAGTGAGTAAGCAATCAAACAAGTTGGGCTGCTCCAGTTGACAGTGCCAGACCAAAAGATACCCTGAACTCAGTGCTCAGAGTTGCGATAAGCAATCCCCAGAGATTATCCCATGATCAATCTATTATTTTAATAAAGATATATGTAATATATATCGAATATACATATATTTAAGATTTCAAATAGAGCTAGAGAGCTTTAGTGGCCTTCGAGATCACTGAATGGATGAATGGATGAATGGATGAACAGATGGACTGACGGAAGAACGAACAGACGGGCGGATGAATAGACATACGGACGAAGGAATGGACAGACAAGCAGACGAATTAACAAATGGACGAAGGGATGAATGCAAGGAGAGACGGTCGAATGGCCGGACGGACAAACGGAGAAATGGACGGACGGATAGATGAATCGAAACAACGAAACATGAATGGACGGACAGATAAATGCATAGATAAACTAACGGACAAGGGGACGGATGGACAAGTAGACAGACGGACAAGTAGACGGACGGACAAGTAGACAGGCGGAAAAGTAGACAGACGGACAAATAGACGGACGGACAAGTAGACGGATGGACAAGTAGACGGACGGACAAGTAGACAGACGGGCAAGTAGACGGACGGACAAGTACACGGACGGATAGATGAACATACCAAGCTAGATCGACTCAGCTCATCAGCGTGATCTTGAATTCTCCTTCTCATTAGCTTAGGGCATATTTCTGAGCTAAGCTAAGTTTCACATATATTTCATGAATGAGCTAGTTCGATATATAGGAAAATATATTACACTTCTATACAGTAGAATAGAATACTAGAACAAGCTGAAAAGAGAAGGTAAACCAAATACCTGACAGATCTACCAAGAGATTGTTGCCAAACTTAGCTCATGCTGTTAGCTAACACAATAGAGTATGCTAAACTTAAGCTTAAGAGTACTACGAAGAATTAAGACTAGCAGAAAAGTCAAAGAACTGGCATACATTTCAATATAAGGTACGTTGATCCTGTGAATAACTTCAAGGATTATTACAGTCGAGCAATGTTTTGAAAGTGAGCGAGAAAAGCCGCAGAAAGTGTGTCAAGGCAAGAGGTAGTCGAGTTCAGGCTAAGTCAAGCAGGTGAGCGGGTGAACGGGTGAGCGGGTGAGTTAACTAACATGATGTTGAGTAGTTAGCTGAGCAGGCAACAACTGTACCTGAATTGATAATAACTGGCAGCTGGCACGTGTAATGTCGGCGTATGCCTAAGATGCCAGCCCTAACGGATTCCTCACAAGATGCCCATAAAAAGCTGGGCGAGCGAGCATTAAACATGCCCACAAATTAGTGCGGCATTTGGGACTCTAACTATATATGTGAGTGTGAATGTGTGTGTGTGTGTGTGTGTGTGTGTGTGGGCTGAGATGTGGGTACATTGTGTGGCTGTCATGCAACAAACTTGAAAACGCCAAAGGACACACAAAAACAACAATAACGACAAACTACTTAGCTGACAACATTTTCGGTTAGACATTTTGGTTTCGTAACACCGTACCAGCCCAGCAATAATTTCAAATTTTAAATGAGCCCTGTTAACGTGTCCCCGAATAGGTTACATTTTGAATTTCAAATTTGATGATGAGTTGCTCTATGAGTCGTGTAATGAATGCCAAAGCCATTGCCTCCCCCTGCCCCCCCTCATTCGCCCACAATTATCTGGGCCAAATCACAGACTCAGCCTTGATATTTGCACGAGCTAAATTACTCTCATCACATTGGGTTCAAATACTGTTAGAGCTCGAGCTCTTCAAAGCATGTTTTTTGCAGTTTATATAATCTTTGATTGGGTCATTTTGTGCCTCTCTTTGCGATTCTCTTTTGCAGTACAGTTGAGCAATCGTATTGGAATCATAAAATATTCAGTAGTTTATTTTGGAAATGGATTGGGATTTATTTCTCAAAAATCTAGAATTAGCTTAGACTAATATGACCAACTTTACCTCTTGACAACTGACGGCGCTCTTCGCTTCCCACTTGTAGAGCAATGCAAGTCTTCATGAATTGATAATATCTTTTTTTAATAATAATACTATAAATAATCAATAGCTACAGGGTATTTTTCTAGTCGTGCCACGCTTGGAGCTTTGATGAAGGCATTATTTGCTGCAAATTTGCCTAAGCGTGTTACAGCATGAGACAAATGGTACTTTAGATAAGATTTTGATTAAAACTGACCCAATAAGTAGAGGGAGAAAGACAGAAAAACAACAGAGACAAGAGATAGAGAGAGAGAGAGAGAAGATGGAGACTTAGAAAGCATGGGAAGTAAAGGAAGGAACCAGGAGAAAGAGGTAGAGATGACAAGAGTGTAAGAGATAAATAGAGAGAGAGAGAGAGAGAGAGAGAGGGAAAAACAGAGAATGAGATACAGAACGAGAGATGACAAGAGTATCAGAGATAGAGTGAGAATAAGAGTAAGAGTGACACAAGAGTCTTGGATATTTATCGATTTCTACGAATGCCTACAGCCAAGGTGTATGTGTGCATAAACAGTTATGCTTGTAGGCAAGTCAAGCACGCTACGCATACCAATATAATGAAATTAAAAATTACAATAATTAAAAGTTACAACAATAAATGAAGTAAACTCATTGAAGTATGCATACTTCAAATTGTCCTCCTCTTCAAATGAGTTGAATAATTGGGGGAGCTACATTTCGCACACATCTCACGCGGGCACTTAAACACACACACACATATGTATATGTGTATATATATAGGGGCAAGACACTTGGCACACGACAATAGAATCAAAGTAGGTTATGAAAGGGATGCCGAGAAACACTTCCATTCCATTAGCAAACTGCTGCAAATTTAATTTGCCGAACAATTAAATAAATTGATTAACAGATGATTAACATATTAATTGTTATCAAATAGTTAAATAGCTAATTGCGTGTGTAATCAAATTTAATTTACTCAAAGGGGACGACAGCTGAGCTATTGGCATGGAAAGTGAGAGGGAAGGAGAAAGATAGTGAGGGAAATCGAGATAGTAAGAGAGAGAGAGAGAGAGAGAGAGAGAGAGAGAGAGAGAAGAGGGAAGAAAGGACAGAAGATGCAGGGAGATAATGAGAGAGAGAGAAAGAGAGAGAGATAGACAGAGAGGAACACAGGGAGTGAGAATGAGAGATATATATATAGACAGAGAGGGACAGAAGGAGAGTGAGAGGGGGAGAGAGAGAGAGAGGGAAAGAGAGAGACAGCGTGTGTGAGAGCGAGAGCGAAAGAAATAACATGAGAAAGAAGAACATATAAAGTCAAGAGAGAAAGTGAGAGAATACAAAACATACATAATTCGATATAGAGGGAGAAAGAGAGAGATATACACATGCTATTCAAATAAATAGTTGTGCTCAAATATACAGTAAAATCCGACTATAACGACTGCAATTATAGCGTCCGAACGGTTACTGCGACGAAGATTCTGATTCCCAAACAAACTTATGTGAGAAAACTTATACAGTTAAAGCATTTTCCTGGTATAACGACGCCTCAAGAAACCGGATTCTACTGTATACACAATATATATGGGATCTTCATTGGGTTGAGAAAACAAACAGGTGCTGCCAGAGAGAGAGAGAGAAAAGGAGTTAACTAAAAACCATGGAAAACAATGAAGAGAACAGATTTAAGCATTCAGAATAGTCAAAGACAAAGACAAAGACGAAGCCAAATTCAAAGTGAAAGAAAAAGTCAAAGTTTCTATTTGCAGTGATTTAATAGATGAAAAAAGTTTGCTTACTCAAGCAACTTGAACTCAATTAGACTAATTAATTAGCGTGTGCTTAAGCAGCTGCACAATTCGTCATCGGGCAATGGCAATCCGTGAAATTGACTACAGTTGAGGCATCAGAGCTCATTCAGCCGTAGTATGTGGTGCGCAGCAATGCGAAGAACTGATACGACATACTGATTACCTTCATGAACGTGTTGAACGAGATGGGCGGAAAGGTGGGCGGCCGTATCGAGGCTGGCTTCTGGCTGCGCATTATGATATAGCGCATAATCTGCTTGTACTTGGAGTCGCAGGACAGCCAGTTATGGTTGAAGGCCGAGTGCCCAATGCGTGAGCTCTGCGAATAATCGGACGTAGAATCAGAATAATTGGCCACCATATACACATACATATATAGCACTCACCGATGAGATCATCTCGTCTCCGTAGTAGCACACCACAAACACCTGAACCAGCGATGCCGAGAAGAAAATGAAATACAGCACAATATCCTCCACATTCGAGGCCGTTATTTGAAAGCCAGCAAAGCAGATGACCAGAGAGGCGGCTATAAAGTTCCACAGAATCGTAAAGCTAAAGATGTTGTTCACCTCCTCACTGAGACTGCAGCGAAATATAGAGAGATCAGAATTTGATTAGCTTCAAATAGGATTTATTAAAATGATTATATTGTATCATATATTGATTTGGTATGTGATGATAAGATAATATAAAATTAGAATTTTTTCTCTATTTTAGTTTGATTTTAAATATCAAGCTGGAATCCAAAGGATAAAAGATCTAAGGAAACTTTAGAAGAGAATCTTTGGGGAAGATTAAAATCACAGCAGGAGAACATATTTTCTCTGGTATAGCCTATTTGTTCTTCAACGCAGAATCAAGTAGGCCCTTAAAAAATAAGAGCTTGGCTAAACAAGAAGACATTTCCAGTTTTAAGATAAGTTAAATAGGTGGATAGATACATAGATAGATAGTTTGATAGACAGATAGATAGATATATAGATATATAGATAGATAGATAGATTGATAGACAGATAGATAGATCGATAGATAGATAGATAGATAGATAGATTGATAGATAGATTGATTGATAGACAGATAGATAGATAGATAGACAGATAGATAGATAGATCGATATATAGCTAGATCGATAGATAGATAGATAGATAGATAGATGATAGATAGATAGATAGATAGATAGATAGATCGATCGATAGATAGATAGACAGATAGATAGATAGATAGATTGATCGATAGATTGATAGATCGATAGATAGAAGTTAAGATAACTTCTAATAATAAAATAATAATATTTATACGACTACTGCTTCCATTTCCCAGAGCTATGGAGAATTCTATTAATACTCGACTATGTATTTAGATGATCTCTAAGACTCTTAGAGCTTTCTCGTCTCTTTAGATTATCTATAGATCAAAATCGATTATCTTACTCCAAGGCACGCGAGTGATAAACCACAAGATTTTGGGCAAACTTCAGGTTCTCCTCGTGGGTGTGATCGTCGCCGTTGTAGGCCAGCAACGTGTCGGCCATGTAGTTGAAGTGCATTGTCAGCTGGGTGATCGTGGTGATGAGCAATAGATCGACGCATACGTAGGAGACGCCGGCAACGTAGGCGCAATGGGCCAGGCCCCAGTAGGAGATCCAATAGATGGTAATGTCCGTTTCAGCGTCGTAGGGAAAGAGTATGTGAAAGCCGTAGTTGCGCTCAAATATTTCGGAGCCCATGAAATAGTATTTGATGGTCGATTTGATTGCCGGATAGAAGCTGAACGAGGAGGTGTACGTCATGCAGAGTATCGTGAATAGCCACATGACGCGATTCATGTGCTTGTCGTAGTAGGCCACATTGTACGCCTCCTGCTGCTGCTTGGTCAGCGGAAAGATTTCACTTAGATCGTCCAGCAGCTTGACCAAGATCTTTCGATTCACCGTCAGCCCGAACTGCTTGAAGTCGGACATGAAACTGAAGCCAATGCAGGGCGCCACAGCAGTCGCCTCCAGCAGAGTTGTCGTCGACGATATGTGGACAATGAAGTACGCTATCTCGCCGACCACATACGCATTGAAGTTGAGAAAGCCCAACACCAAGTAGAAACGCAGCAGATAGCGACGCACCAGATTCTTGTCACGTTCCGAATACAGATCCTCGCCGATCGTCTTGTAGAAGACCATCGGGAAGCGTGTCAGATCCTCAAAGCTATACAGCTCCTTTTTCTCCTTCTTGCGCCCGAACATCTCGACGAATTTCAGCTAACAACTCAATTGCTTAATAGCGCCAGACCGTGCTTGGCTTTTATACTGCTCAGCGCCCCATGAAATTCACATGAGGGAAGCCAGACAGTTGGGTCGACCCGTTGCCTAATATTATTTATAATAATTATGGACACCTGCTCCAAGTCAAAGCACTCGATGCTTAAACATTAATGCTGCTATTAGCTCGCCTTCTAAATACTTCATACGACTAACTGAACTACGTACAGCCCAATTCATTTGCACACAGTCTTTGTTTTGGCTGAGCTTCGATGGGATCTAATTTTTTGTTAACAATTGGAAAATGTTGAATATACATACATATATATTATTTTTTTTGTCATTTTTAAGTCATTTTATTAGAAATAATTATACTAAAATCTTAAATTGAATTGCCTTTAAAAATTTATATAACTGAAGATCTTAAGTATTTAAGATAAATATATATGGATGAAGTGTTATATAATTTAAACAAAAACTTGATTTAAGTGTTCAAGCTTTGCATTTTTCTATATAAAAAAAAATATTACAATAATAAAAAATAAATTAACAAAAAAAATTTTATAAAAAAAAATTTCTATAAACAAAGAAAAATATATATATATATATATATATTTTTTTTTTTTTGGTTCGCAATTTTATTTTTAATGAATTTTATTATCATATTGCTTTATATTTAGATATATGAATTTTTTTAATTTAATTAATTAAGTTTTATTTATTTATTTATTTATTTATTTATTTTTTTAAGAGCGTAACTATGATAAGGTTAAAATCTTTTCCAACAATTTATAGTAATTCCCGATTAGCCAAGAAATACAAAAAGAGAATACATTTAGGCCCGTTAGCAAGAAGAGTATTTCAGAAAACCAACCGAGGTAATGTAACACAGTGTAAATATTCAAGAAACTGATATACCCTCTCATGAAATAAAAGAGCATATTGGTTTTGCGGCACCTCCACTCCCCTGTTTGGCCAGACAGACGTCTGTCTGAAGTGCAATTGAAAACACAACAAACTGCCATCAGTTTGACTCTCGATTAGCCGTCAGACTAAACAACGTTTTAGCTAATAGCTAAAAGTTCTAACAGTAAAAACAAATCGAGTTTAAAGTACTTCAGAATATCTGTGACACAATTGAATGACGGCTGTGAGTGACTTCAAAGTACTTTTTGGCCAAATCAAGTGTGAATGCCATTGTTGGGCTCATGAGCTAGGTCCGAGTTTCAGTACGCCATAAATCCTGTCCATGGTGCTGGCAAGAGGCCGTTGGGTGGAGGGGGGATTTGGGGAGAGCAGGCCGTGGGCCGTCAGCTTTGATGAAAGTTTTCAGCTTAAATTATTCAGCACGGAATGCGACTCAGCTCCGAAGCAAACAAAGTGCTAGGCAAATGAGAGCTAGGCCAACTGAGTTGTTGATTGACTCAGCACCCGGCTGGTTCACCTGGTCCATCTGGTCCACCTGGTCTGCTTGGCTGACAAGATAGAGCATGATTTTAATTCAACATTTTGCCTTTGATTATTGTCATGCAGAAGAACAAAAGCAAACAGGCCGAAATCAGAAATTAGAACAATTCGGATATTTCATGAGGAACGCGTTGAGCCCTTTGAGCCAACTTTCGATTGAGCCAAGCCAAAAGACAGAAGCCAGAAGCCAGCCGTTGCTCACCATTGTTAGGACAGATTCCAATGGAAGTAATCTAAGAACAATGTTCAATCATTTTTGTTTTCATTTCTTTTGGTATTACTGTCAGATTAAAGCTTAATCAGTATTTTAGAGTAGACTTAATATAACTGTGAATTGGTTATGATTGATGGCAGATGAGAAGAAGTTCTAATCGATAATAATAATGAACTGCTTTAGTTTAATTTATTGATTATAGTTACAAGTTTTAACGATTATCGATATCATATGAACCGAAACGGATATCGATACATTACTAATGCATAATAATCGATTATTGCTGCAAATGAACTATTTATCGATATACTAATTATGCTGCAGAAACGGTCAAATGCTTATCGATATACAAAATATGCACTCGAACATAAAATGCATCTATAGACTAGAGTAGGGGCTTAGCTTCTTTGATAACCCAGAAATTACGATTTGCTGCCCAACGATATATTTCCTCAACATATCGATTATGATAGTTTTAAATATATTTATACAACTTTTTGCTTATTTTATATTCATTACAAATCCTCGTAAGGTCAATTGTTGAATGCCCCAAAAAGTAGGCAACAAAAAAATAATATTTTGATAAAATTCACCAATTTGTGCATTACATATCGAAGGCAAACCACTTTCATAAATCAACAATGGGGAATGTGTTAGTTAGTCAAGCCGAGCATTGTAAAAGTTTCTTTTGAAGTCGTTTCATCAAATCCAATCAAAGGGGCAAAAACTTCGAAATTGTTCAACACTCAATGTAGCAAATGGAGCCGAAACAATGGCAAAATATGCCAATAGAAAATGCAGTTAAAGCAAATTTCTTCATTTTTCTCTCCATGCTGCGTTGCTCATGAAAGGCTTCTATATTCCAGTCGTTGTGTTAGCAATTCCGTATTCATATTTTTTGCTTCATTATTCTATGCTCCATTTGTACGAAAAATTTGCCACTAAAAGGCACAGAGGATGTCTGATTAGAAGTCTTGTGGGCTCTGTTACCTGTACATCTATACAAGACTTTGCTAATGGAAAATACTAACATGCACACACACACACACACACACACACACACACATTCAGGTGTATATGTGCGTGCAGGCTGGAAAAGTAATTTAGTTTAAGTGGACTATCTATCCATCACACACTTTTTATATACTGAACTCTTTCAACATATCAACAGAGAGAGTATATAGGTTTAGTATGTGTTTATGAAACCATATACCATCGTTTTGTATCATCATCTCCGTTCCATCGATATATGCACTAATCTATACGCTGGCTCATCAACACATAATTGATATCGATATATTCATGTTATCGATAAATCACATCTAAAATTGATATTGACATATTTCCATCACATAGTAAAGTCATTGTTAGGGTATCTGCTAGTCAAGCGCTTTGTAGTAGTGTAAATTTACTTATTTCTAAGTGAAAATCTCTCTCGCTAGGCTAACCATGGAATAAAAAAGAATAAATAATACAAATATACCAACGGCTGGCAGAGAAAGCACTCTGAAAAGTAGAGTAATGAAATATCGAACAGTGAATACTCTTCCGCTCATCCAATAAAAATATATTTCTGACAATTCCTTTAATTTAATGTGATATAAATTAAACAAAAATGAAAATAAATTAAAGGAATATATTTTAAAATTGTTCATACAACAGCCATATATAAAATGTATCGAAATTTATATATCGATCTTAGCTTTTTTCTTTCATGTATGTACATATGTATATTTTATAATCAAACACCTAGCATCGTTCGATGAATATTTATCGATTATGCTCATATATGTATATATCTCGATTTTAATTTCTGTGTATGCAGATGTACCATAATAAACGTTAAATACCCCATTAGCTTCACTTGGTTAAAGCTTAGGGAAAAATATGTTGGCTTACTTTCGAATTCCAATTGAGAGAGAATAACTAAATAATTGTGTTCAATATGGAATTTAATTTCCCGTTGCAAAATTGCAAAAATGTCTAAGTAAATGGCGAACGAATAAAATTGTTAATAAGCTTTACGCAGACATAACGAATCTAAAAATAATAATGAGCACACGCGCGCACATACACTGGCAACCGCGCACACGCACACGCACACTAACAACGACAACCACACACACACACACACACACACACACACACACACACACACCGATACAAGTTGCTTGTAAGCCACATGCAAAGCTGATTGAAACTAATTAAAGCTTTGATGTTGCTTTATATTGTAATTCAATTGAATTCCTTTCATTGTGCTCAACTATCGATAGGTTCACAGTGCAGCGATCTGCCATTCACACAAATTAGCAATCATTCAACGGGGTGGCAGCCTTGTGCAGTTTAGCTTTTGCCTTTGACAAACGTCCCGTCGTTGACTTTACTTCTGCCGATCGCATTTCCCCGATTTAATTTGCTTAATTCGTTATTTACTTTGTTTGTGTGCTTAAAGCGCAGTCCATACGGTTCTTCATAAATAGTGCATATTCCATATTACGCATCAATTCACAAGTTTACAGCACGTATTTGTTTTCTCGTCTCGTTATACTTTGCATTGTTTTTATTATATTTTATTTATTTTTTCCCTTGCAGTTGAACATGTAAAAAACAACAAAAGCAGCAGCAGCAGAAGCAGCAAATAAATACGCTGAACAACAGTTACATGGATTTACCGTAAGCAGAGCGGCCAGCGTTTGAGCAAAAACGTTGCGAATGAACGTGAGCGAGAGAGAGAGATAGACAGTGCATGTGGACTGGGAAGTGAGTGCATGGCAGAGTGCAAAAGCGAGCAGCGAGCAGCGTTTGTGGAGTGTTAAAAGCAATAAGAATGTATGAGTCAATGCTTGTGCGTTTGTGTGTGTGTGTGTGTGAAGCAAAGAAATGTGTAAATACACATGTTTATATGTATGTATGAATATAGATATGTGCTATAAGCAAATAGCAATTAATTTATCAATGTAAGATGTTGCAGAATTTCAAGCATTATCTTTGAGCAACATGCGAAAAGCCAACGTGAGTCGACCAACTAAATAGCAACTAAAAATTTACAGTTGTACAGCTACACACAATGGCTAAGTTGAAGATTAATTTGCTTGCCGATAGCACGAAGCAGCGGCATTGTTAAGCCTTTTCCATTGTATGTATGTATGTATGTATGTAATGTAGCAATGTACATATGTGTGTATGTATGTATGTAATGTAGCAATGTACATATGTGTGTATGTATGTAAGTATGCTCATTGACTGATTGGCTAAATGTGTAATAGGAAGGTTTCCAATAGAAATTTAGTCAAATTAAGTCAGGTTACACATTGTTTGAAATATGTTAAGCACGAAACCAAAACAAGACCGTAATATATGTAATTGCTAAAGTGTACGGCGTGTAATGGGCAGCAGGGGGCGTGATCGACGACATCTATTGGCAGTTGAGTCGATTTAGGCTGTTTCCTTTAATTTATCGATAGTTTGAATTTCATAGATGAATTTCATTAAGTTATAGCTGCCACATTGGAAATCAAGGGTATCTCCTAGTCGAGCACTTCTTTTCCAGAATGCAATTACTAACGTTTCAGCTTCGTTTTCAATCAGATAATTAGCCAATAGCATATATGTTGACATTTTCATTAATGTCAGCGAAAGTCTGATTTATCGATTGTGGGTATACGGGTATAAGGGATCGTAGCCCCGAGGGGCTGGGGATGCGCGTTGTAAGTGTAGTGGAAACGAATTTGTATGTAAACTCAAATTAAATTAGCTTGTATTTCGCACTTTTGCTCATGTATGCGTAGTCATTGATTAAATAACATGGGAAAGAAGAAGAAGAAGTAGAGCTGAGCATATAAGCAGCAAATGTGCTAACGTTTTACTGCATTCTAACTATATATAACCTCTCTATCACTCTCTCTCTCTCTCTATCTCTCTCTCACGCACCTCTATCTCATACACTTTCCATCATGCACTATTTGTCTCTCTCCCCCTTCTAATCCCTCTCTCTCTCTCTCTCTCCTACTTCTACTCCCTCTCTCTCTGTCTCTCACTCTCTCTATACTGCTCCAACTCCCTCTCTATCTCTCTCTCCCTTCTAATACTTCCCTCTCTCTCTCTCTCTCTCTCTCTCCTACTTCTACTCCCTCTCTCTCTCTGTCTCTCACTCTCTCTATCCTGCTCCAACTCCCTCTCTATCTCTCTCTCTCCCTCTCTTCACTCTCACTCTTACTCTCACCTCACTCACACTTCCTCCCTCTCTCTTTCACTGCTACTCTCTCTCCTCTCTTTCTCTCTCTCTCTCTCTCTCTCTCACCATTTGCCTCGCTCTCTTTATCTCTTTCTTCCCGCCTACACCAAATATCATCGTCCTTAAATACCAATCAAGTATTTGTGCTCTTTCGTCTTCTACTCTTTATTATTTTTTATATGGGTAAGTAAATATTTGCAAAATTCATTTAGCTCATCAATAAATCATGATGAATCTGTTCTATTTTCTTTTTCCTTGAATTTAGTATTTGTATTAGATTAAAAGATTATCCTGTTATTTGTTTGGCTGCACAAAATTCTCACAAAATATTTTTGCCTACTTCTTAATTCCATTTATTTGGCAATTTAAGTGCTTAATACTTATTTACAATGTTAAAAGGGAGTATATTGGTTTTGTGTGGGGACTACATACATATATATATATACATACATATATATTATAAAATTATCAGTCTTATAGAATCTACGAATTGGTGTAAATTTCATATTTATATCTATCTTACGATTGCCTGGTAATCCTTTCAAAATTTTAATAAATTAAGCGATATCTCATGACTTTAAGCGAGTCTCAAGCAATAGGTCAATATAAAAGCCCACCTGTCTCATGGAGAATTTGAAATATTTTGCCTTTTTCTTCGAATACAAGACCATCGAAATTGTCAGCCAGGGCTTGTCTTGGCCATCTAATCATATTTGAGAAATATTTTTCTTGCTTACCACAAAGTAACTACAAGCCCTTAAGCCATACAATTTGTGTGGCCGTCTGTGTGTGTGTGTGTGTGTGTGTGTGTGTCTTGGCCCAAACGATGCCATTCAATGTAGATATTTTTCCTATGGAAGCCAATCACAAAAATTCCTTGTTTTTTTTATATACTTTTTCTGGTTTTAGATTTTGAGGTATCAAAGGCGCTGTTCACCTGGTGTTAAGTTTCAAAGGATCCACACTTTCACCTGCACAAACCCCTCCAAACATACGCACACACACACACACACACACTCACACCTTTGTTGCCCTCTGGACAAAATGTTGCCGCCCAGCTGTGGGCAGTCTTGCCAAGCGCTTTGCCTATGCAAACAATTGGGGATTCTTTTTTTTTTTGTCTTCTTTTCAAGGGATATACGCTTACCTAAATCTGGGGATTTATGATTTGGTCAAAAAGCATGCACCAGCGCTGTGCTTCATTTCATGCGATGCCAGAACCCATTGTCCGTACGTCTGAGTCAGTCAGGTGGTTATCATTATTCACACGTTTTACTTTCCGGATTTCTTATTTTATATTTCATACATCTACAGAGAGCTGTGCTCATGTATATGCTTTGAAAGCTTTGAAATTGTCTTGTTCTATTTTATGTTACGTAGACAATTCTTATAATATATATGTAGATATGTATAGATATATATATATATTTTTTTTCTTTCCTTACCTTTTAAATAAGTCGAAACTCTGTTTGTGCTTACCTTCTATAATAACTGAAAATTGTATTCATTTGAAATTTCTGCTTTGTATGCATATTCGTAAAGGTTTTACTGGCTTCCACGTCATGTATAGCCTAGTCTACCTTATATATGTACATTTACCCTTTAGTTTTACAGTTCTTTCTTCATTTAAAAATTATGCTATGCTTGTCAATACGTAAACGTTTTACTGGCTTCCAGCATAGAGTTCTATGACTTTTATGTGTTTACTCTTTACTTTTACGAAAACTATATCTGACATAAAATAACTTTCTGCTTTATGTGTACAATCGTAAACGTTTTACTGGCTGCGTAGCATTGCGTGCATTATCTACAGCTCAGTGTTGTAATATTCCATTGATCTAGGTCTACATGTACTTTGCTCCTTTGTAAGAATTTAAACGTTTTACTGGCTGCTAAATTTTGTATGAACTATCTATAGCTCATAGACTATCTCTACTATGTATTACACATTCTGCTTTGTATGTGCAATCATATTATATGATATCATCTCGATATGTGTAGATCTCTGGTTGATTGTGAAAAATCTTTTTTTTTTCTTTTGTATAACATTCGTTGAAATAAAGGAGACCATCAGAGTTACCTGAATTGTCCAGAACTACACTCTTGTGGGCCTATTGTTGATTTTTGGGGTATTCGTAAACGTTTTACTGGCTGCTCAGATATACTGTAACAGACCCACGCTCGAATCACACTGAAACACAAGGGATTAGTCACTTTCTAATGAAAGGGCATTGCTCAATCGATGAATTTTGAATATCATATATACATACATGTCAATGTGTGTGTGTGTGTGTGTGTGTGTGCTGTTGTTGTTGTTGCTGTAACTATATTCAAATTGGCTGGCAAGCAAAGATATGCAAACTCAAAGAAGTTCGCCCGCCGCACTTGATGTGCTCAATTTTCGTTCGAGACTGGGCTTTGGCATACGGAACCTAAATGGGCGTGCTCGACTGTAGCCCTTTGATTGGCCCCCCCCCGTACTACCGTACCAGAATGCTTGCACAAAGTGAAGACGTGAAGCAGACGCAAGAATGAAGAAGAAGAAGAAGAAAACGTAAAACACGATAAAGAATGTGGGTCGAAAACAAATATTAGTTCACTTTGCTATGCATAAAACAAAACGAAGTAGAAGATGAAGACGAGGAAGAAGAAGAAGAAGAAGAAGCAGTCTCTATGCTGCCAATAAAGCGTAAGAAAAATCGTTTAATGCACAATTTGGCAGCAGAGGCAGCAAAGGCAACAGGCAACAGGCGTTGTCTTCCGGATATACTGTGCAGGACACGCGCTTTAATTGCCAGCTACGCAAAGACAACAATGCACGCAGGGCTAACGGGCAAATGGGAAATGCGAAAATAGGAAAATGGAAAATGTATAACTAACGCCGAGCAAAGTAAAAGTAAATTGCAAATGAAATCAAATGGCTAACTGGCCATATCCATCGTCAGTTAATACTCGGCAATAGCTGTAGCTGGCTGGCTGGTTTTTGATACTTAGCTACAGCTGGCGACTTGAACTACTTGGCCCGGCCATCAGCCAATCGGCCAATCAACTCGGCTGCATTTCTCTTTTCGCCCTTCTTTCTTAGCTGGCCAAAGTGGAAATGTTTGCAATTTATTGTTACTGCACAATGGCAAAGCAGAGCGAGAAAGAGAGAGAGTAAGAGAGAGAGAGAGCGCGAGCAATGTCTTGACAGTTGGCCCTGGCGTTGGCATATGTAGCAATTGTTGTCATCTCCATCGAATGCCCAACACGACTTTAAGCTGAACGCACACAGTCATCGATGCTCCTTAAGAAGCTAACCAAAACAGAACAGAAACGTAGGGTATTAGCTAGCTGGGCATGCTGGGAGCTTTAAGGGTTTTAAGCTGGTGCCAAGTGCCGGTGTCACGTTGACCATCTGGGCATCGTATTTACATGTTGCCTGACAGCCAATCATGGCTGTTACACACCGCCCTTCTATGTGATTCTCATCTAGGTCTTGCTTAAAATCTATGGAATGTGTTCGAGCACTTTCTGCATTCCTTGTAAGCCAATGCATGCTGAAACTTTAGTGAGATGGCTCATGTCCTGTAATATAGGAGTAGTAGTAATAGTAGGAATAGTAATACTAATAATATAATTTTAGTAGTACTAATAGTAGTAGCTATAATAGTAGTAGTAGCTATAATAGTAGTAGTTGTAGTAGTAGCTATAAAAGTAGTAGTAGTAGTAGTAGTTATGATAGTAGTAGTAGCTATAAAAGTAGTAGTAGTAGTAGTAGTTATGATAGTAGTAGTAGTAGTAAAAGTAGTAATAGTAGTAGTAGTAGTAGTAGCTATGATAGTAGTAGTAGTTGTAGTAGCGATAATACTAGTAGTAGTAGTAGTAGCTATGATAGTAGTAGTAGAAGTAAAAGTAGTAATAGTAGTAGTAGTTATGATAGTAGTAGTAGTAGTAGTAGCTATAATACTAGTAGTAGTAGTAGTAGCTATGATAGTAGTAAAAAGTAATCATAATAGTAGTAGTAATGGTAGTAGTAATAGTAGTAGTAATAGTAATAGTACTAGTAGTAAAAGTTATTGTAGTTATTAATAGTATTAGTACTAGTAGTAATAGTAGTAGTAATAGTAATAGTACTAGTAGTAAAAGTTATTGTTGTTATTAATAGTATTTGTACTAGTAGTAATAGTAGTAGTGATAGTAGTAGTAGTAGTAATAGTAACGATAGCTTTATTAGTAACAGTAGTCGTAATAGTAGTAATAGTAGTAGTAATAGTAATAGTATTAGTAGTAAAAGTTACAGTAGTTATTAATAGTTTTAGAACTAGTAACAACAGTTATAGTAATAGTAATAGCAATAGTAGTAGAAGTAGCATCCTTCGTCATGATCCTCCCCCGCTATCTGCGCTTTTCATACCTCGAAACATGTCACAAATATCGCACTCACGCCCATTCCCTATCGCCATCCCCATTCCCTATCCCCATGCCCATGCCTATCCCTAGGATAGGTGTCCATAGTCCATTGATTCTAATGCCATTGATTGGCAATTGATTGGCGAGTGTTTGCCCAGTTTCGGATGCGGCTGCAGTCCCTGGCCCAATGCCCAACTTAAAGCGGGTTGAGCCCGGCTAAGCAGCCCTGGCAAACAATTTAAGCAATTTTACCGTTAACTTATGCTCATACGAGTATAAACGAAGGGAGGGAACTGCCATCGACTGCAATCGTCTTGGGCCGCGTGTTGTCTGCGCCATTGACTGGCCTTGTGTTGGGGCGACAGTTGGCAGTCAGGCGGCGGGCGAGCCCATCAAATGGCCACAGCAATGGCTGAAGAGCTTGTTTGGGTGTGCGCCTGGATGTCTGTCACTGGGCTTACGGATCGGGGATTGAGTACGGTTGACGCCACCAGCACCAGGCACTGCTCCTCCGACAAAAGGCACTGAAAAACTTTGTTGCAAAACACTTAAAATCCAACACATAGACAGAGACGTATATATATTTGTATGTATATACATGTACATATGTATATTTACGTAGTAAAAAAGAAGTGATCCAGTACAGGCGACAAGCAAAAAAAAAACTTTCAAAATTGAAGAAGCCTCCAAATATATGTAATTGTCATTGGGCTATATATATTTGAAAATTATTTTAAATCCCTTTTTGTCCATCTATGTTACCTAATTGTTACTCGTTCACAAAATTTAAAACGGGCATATCGGTTTTTTGTTTATATTTTTAAAGAGATATGCATTTTCATGGATATGCTGGAAAAGTTCTCTCAAGAGATAGATGAATTTAAATTTTGCAATTTACTCGTGTACTTCTAGCTGAATTTATAGCTATAGTTCACTATATATGTACATAAGTATATGAAATAAAATATTGGCTGGAGAAAGGTGTTTAGTATCTATAGTTATAGTTGCCTTTAAAATGTGGATATAAATTAAATTTAAAAAATTTAATAATTTTACATATAGAATTGGATTTCTAGGACAAACAGTAGCTCCACATAGAGTTCAGGGCATCTACTAGCCTCTACTACCCAGCCGCATTCTGAACTGTTATTCATTGCATTCATGGTATTATATTGTTGGTATAGTATTTATAGTATTTCTGTAGTTGTGTAGATAACATATAGTATGCTATATCTTTCAGTTATTTGTAGTTTTTGAACAATCCAAGTTAAGTTCAAGTATTTCAGCTAGATAATAACGAGATTAATGAACTATGAGCACAGTTTGCCTAATTAGAATTCGTCCATTTCAATCAATATATATATACATATATATGAATATATAATGAATGTAATTGATTTCTGATATATATATATATATATTATTATTTTTTTTGCCTATTTAAAATTTGTCTATTTCAATCAATATATATATATATATATATATATATATATATATATATATATATATATATCTATATATATATATATATATATATATATATATATATATATATATATATATATATATATATATATATATGAATATATATTAAATGTAATTGATTTCTGATATATATATATATATATATATACATATTTTTTTATTATTATTTTTTTATATATTATTTTTTTATATATTATATATATATTTATATATATATATATTTTTTTATTTTTTTTTTATATTTATTGCTTATTGAAATTGCTGTTGCATTTGTCATTCATCAAAAGTTCGCAGTTGAAATATTTTCAAAGCTTTGTGATTTGTTCGTTGATTTTGGATTGAATAAAATTTGATTTGCATAAAACGATGTTGACATTTTTGTCGCCTGCTTTGACTGTGAATGTTGACTGCGCGCCACAACGATGCACACACACACACACGCACAGTGACTGGCATATCAGCAGGAAAAAGTGTTACTAACTGTGTGTGTGTTCCTCTCTTCCTCTTTCTCTTTCTCTCCCCCCCTCTTCCCCCACCCCCCTCTCTGTGTTGGTATTGTGCATTGTCTGGTTAGTCCTTTCCGCATATATATTTGAAATAAAGTTACGACAAGTTGCACTCAATTTTCAGCATTTACTGTCAGCGCGCTGGCACGCCAAGGCAGTTTCACGAGCTGCACCACCTCCATCCCCATCCCCCCTCTCTCTCTCTCTCTCACAGTCTCTAGCTGGCAGGAGTTCCTCGAGTTCCCAGTTGGCCGTGCCAGGGGCCAGCGGGAGCATGTCGTCGAGATAGCCACGAAGTGACTGTAACACATACAAATAACCAGCAAGTGCATGTGTGTGTGTGTGTGCGCTCTATAGGCAGCCAGACGGGGGAATGGCCAACAAAAACTGTGTCAGAGATCCGTGCGGACATGGCGGACGCTAGTAAAAACAAAAGCGAGCAACGCATAAAACGCTTGAAATGAATACGTGCAACTATTGTGTGTGTGTGTGTGTGTGTGCATCTCTTCTATGCTGCAAGAGGTAACAGCATCATGCCACCAAATCCCCGCGTCCTCTGCCCTGGTTTAGTTCGGTATGCCTATCGTCGTTATCTCCAGCCGCTGCAGCGCAAGACTGAACGGCTTGCCTTTTGATTTGCAAACATTTTCATTTTCATTTTCATTGCAGCTGCCACACACCTGCTGGCTGTTGTTGTTGTTGTTGTTGTAGTTGTAGTTGTTGCTGCGTGTGGCTGCAGAGCTTCATTTGCATATGGAATTACATGCGTGTGAAATAGCCCAGCGAACAGGCAGCAGAGGCTAGCTTTAGACAGAGAGAGAGAGAAGGAGAGTGAGAGTGAGAGAGAGAGAGAGAACGACTTGCCACATTCGCATTGCCCTTAAAAATATCACAAAACTAGCTGCAACGCGCTCATCAAGTTGTCATAGCAGCCACGTTAACCACACACACACACACATGTCGCATGGCACATGCCACATGTCGCATGCCAGTTGACAGGTGGCAGCAGCGACAGCCGAAAACTTATTTAACAAGCCAACAAATTAGGATTTTGTAAATTAGCTGCTCATAAATCTGAAGCCATTAAAAGCCGCCCACACTTGCTTGAGAGAGAGAGAGAGAGAGAGAGAGAGAGAGAGAGAGAGAGAGAGAGAGAGAGAGACTCAGATGACAGCGAAACGGATCAGACTGGCAAATGGAACAAAGGAACACCCCAACCCCAACCCCTGCTCAGCTGCTACCGTTCCCACTTGCCCCATCTGTCAATGCGTTCTACACGAAATTCCATTTCCATCATTTGATTGCTTTGGCCTCAGAATCGTAGACGACGTCGGCTCTCGCATCTTCCGCCTTCATTTGCATTGCAGATCAGAGAGCTATCGGAAACAAAGGAGAACTGCAAGCCACTATAGGTATACATGTGCATATATGTGGAAAGTTTAATGAACATACACATAGAATGTCTTCATCTATAAATCTCTAGAGGATGGTCCACTTTAAATGAGAATAGTCTGTTTGAACTGCCGTTCGATTGAATGATAGATTGTTTCTAAAGAGACTTTTTGGGTCAGCAGGGCATAATATATTATATAAGAAGAACTAGTCAACCAGCTGGGTAGATCATGCTATATATATAACTTATGGTATTTTCTAGTCAGATATTGCCAAGTTTAAGTTGTTTTAATCCCTCTATCTCTGTCGATATCTCTGTCCCTCTCTCTGTCTATCTATCTCTATCTCTGCCTCTCTCACTGGCTCTCTCTCTGTCTGTCTCTCTGCCGCTATCTCACTTTTTTTCTTTCTCTCAGTGTTTCTTATTATCTGTATCAATGTCTCTCATTTTCTCTCTCCATGCCATATGCCCAAACAATCTCTCTATCATTCGTTTTCTCTCTCATTTTCTGTATCTCTCTCCATCACTCGCGTTCTCTCTCATTTCCTCTCTCTTTCTCTCTCTCTTTATCATTCGCTTTCCCGCTCGATTCCCCTACCTATCTCTATTACTCGCTTTCTCCTATATTTCCTCTATCTCTCTCATTTTTCTCTCTGTTTCTCTCTCATTTCCTCTATGTCTGCATCTATATTTCTCTCTATCATTGCCTATCTCTCTCATTTCCTTTATTTCTCTCTCTCTCTATCATTCGCTTTCTCTCTCATTTCCTGGATCTCTCTCTCTCTTTCTATAACTCTTGGCAAATGGAATATAACTCTCTCTCTTTCTCTCTCTCTCTCTCTCTCTCTCTCTCTCTCTCTCTCTCACTCGTTTTCACTCTCATTTCATCTGTATTTCACACCCGAAATCTTTCCTTCACTCTGTCCCATGCTTTGTCCCTTTCTAGTTCACTAACTCTATGCATACTTCTCACTCCCTCCCACTTTCATTCTCTCCCATTTCCCATTCATATCAATTTGAACTTCCACAACAACTGGACAAAAGTCGCTTCGAGTTCTTTATTTCCAAAGTGGAGTTAATAATTTGACTTATTTTCTAGATTTTGTTTTCTTAGATGACAACTGGGGCTACCCCTGAGGGTGAGGTGGCGGTGGAGGTGGGAGGGAAAGTGCGAGCTTGCGGAGCTGTTGACTGGCGCCGGCTTAGCGCGTTGTAGGCCACGTGGAACACGAAGAGTTTTGGCCAAAAACAAGTTGTAAAGTGCAAAAGTGCAGCCGGACTGGCCAATTCGAGCCAAGTTTTATCGCAGAGCCGAGACAGAGGCGTCGGTAGAGGCGTTGGCGGGGCAGGGGTCGGTGTTGTAGTGCAAGTCGAGCAATTCCCAAGCAGTTAAAATAATTGCAACAAATTTTCAACTTGCCTTTCCACACACACACACACACACATACTTTGCCTTTACTGTGTACATACACATAATCCAAGTGGAGGGTGCGGTGTTGTAGCCATAGTCGCAGTGGGCGTGGCCGTAAGCAGCAGCCACATAAATGTTTTAAGCTGTTGTGAATTATGGTAATGAATGTCAGCGCAAACTTCCGGCCAAGCAAAATGTCTGCCAGCTAGCCAGCCAACACCGGCAACAGCAACAACAACAGCAAGTTGCATTCCCCGTCGGGCCCTACCGAGAGGGGGAAGGGACAGCTTTTGTTTTGCACCGCCTTTGTTCTTTGGGGCGCGGAAATGCAACATGCGAAACATAATTGACAAACGGTTACAATGACACGAAGCAGACACACAGAGAGAGAGGATGAGAGAGAGAGAGAGACAGTAAGTGGGAATGGTAAGGGTAGAGGCAGAGTCCTGCTGTACTTTCCCCATGGTCAAAAGGGCTAAGGGCTGGAGCTGGAGCTGGTGCTGGCTGTGATTTATGTTGGCATGCATCGCCATTTTTACCTGTCCATAACAAATTGGACACCAGTTGATGGAGCGTGCGGCAGGCAACTTGTCGCAATGCAGCTGCTGCTGCTTGAGCCCCTGTCTGCCGGACAGCCCCATCCTAAGACACCGCACAGCAACTGTTGTGGTCAGCAGCTAAGAGAGGATATAGGGGAGAGGACAACAGAGATGAATGAGGAGGGGAGAGACAGAGAGGGAAAGAGAGAAAGAGAGTGAGAGAGAGGTAGTGCTATCAGCAATCAACAGATATGACTGTTATAAGAGGAAGAGCCAGACGTAGAGGTAGAGGTGGAGATGAGGTAGAGGTAGAGGTAGAGGTAGAGGTAGAGGTAGAGGTAGAGGTAGAGGTAGAGGTAGAGGTAGAGGTAGAGGTAGAGGTAGAGGTAGAGGTAGAGGTAGAGGTAGAGGTAGAGGTAGAGGTAGAGGTAGAGGTGAGGTAGAGGTAGAGGTAGAGGTAGAGGTAGAGGTAGAGGTAGAGGTAGAGGTAGAGGTAGAGGTAGAGAGGTAGAGGTAGAGGTAGAGGTAGAGGTAGAGGTAGAGGTAGAGGTAGAGGTAGAGGTAGAGGTAGAGGTGGAGACAAAGGTGGAGGTAGAGGTGAGGTAGAGGTGAGGTAGAGATGAGGTAGAGGTGGAGACGAAGTTGGAGGTAGAGGTGAGGTAGAGGTGAGGTAGAGATGAGGTAGAGGTGAGGTAGCGGTGAGGGTGAGGTGAGGTAGAGGTAGAGGTGAGGTAGCGGTGAGGTAGAGGCGGAGAGAGGTGAGGTAGAGGTGAGGTAGAGGTGAGGTAGAGGTGAGGTAGAGGTGAGGTAGAGGTGAGGTGGAGACAAAAGTGGAGGTAGAGGTGGAAACAAAGGTGGAGGTAGAGGTAGAGGTGGAAACAAAGGTGGAGACAAAGGTGAGGTAGAGGTGAGGTAGAGGTGAGTTAGAGGTGAGGTGGAAACAAAGGTCGAGGTAGAGCTATCAGCGCATATCTGTTATAAAACCAAATCCAATTGACATATAACATGCCAACTTACACCATTGATAGTCAAGAGGAAGAAGAAGAAAATGAAAGAATATATCTTGCTTTAGATGAAAGCAAATTTCTGACAGTTTTAGGAAATCAAGGCAAATATTTGTGCAAATTTAGTTTTTAAAGATAAAAGATTCAGATGTTGGATTTCCCTTGAAATGTGCTTACAAGAAGCATAAAACGGTATTATTCTGACAACCAAATAATGAAACCTAATATTAATGTATGTGCATCGAATGACTCTGCTTACATAAGTACGTATTTACAAATACATACATATATGAATATGTGCACATATGCATACACATTTATATATGTTCGCTTATTGATAAATTTACTTATTTATTGCACAGTAAAGTTAATATTCAATTAAAACTAACTTAAATATCAAGCGCTGTCCACTGACTCCTTCGCCTCGTTTTATCGCTAAATAATGCAAATTGTTTAATTGACAGGTGAAAGAGTGAAAAGTCATTTAAGTTAATTGAAAATGAATATCGTCAGCCTGTCAATTGAGCTAATATACCCATATCAAAGCCACGACCGCATTTCTGGTTGAAATTTGAGGTTATCCAATAGTTAATCACGACAAATTCCCTAACTCCATCTCTCTCTCTCTCTCTCTCTCTCTCTTTCTCTCTCTCTCTCTCTCTTTCTCTCTCTCTCTGTCTCTATCTGTCTCTTTCGCAATGAGTGTGTAAAATTAATGATGTTACTAATGCCAAGCAGCTTCTGTTATCTGCCCAACCACGAATCGTTCAGGAATGGACTTGATCGAGTGTGCTGCAGTTGTTGTTGCTGCAGGAGGTGGTGGAGGTGGTGGTGGTGGTGCCACCGGATGGGGCAATTGCATTTCTGTTGTTCGTTGCGCTTCATTTGGCTGCAGTTTAGATTCGATTAGCCAAATGTGTTCTGTTGCCTGATGCTGGTTTCCATCAACAGATGGCGTTCCTTGGTCAGCCGGCAGCCAAAGGCAATAGAGGGTGGCAGAGGCAGAGTGGGGGAGTGGCGCAAGCGATGGCATGTGCATCTAGAGGACACATCAAGCTGTCTCCACACTTGTTGCTGCTCCACAAAAGTGGCCAAGGTACAGCTAAAGCTGTCTGGAGAGTGGACTAAGTGGAGGAGTGGTGCAGCGGTGCAGCGGTGCTGTGGTGCTGTGGTGCAGTGTATTGCTCTGGCACAGTTGACTAGCTGAACGCTGCACGAGCTGAAATTGGATTTTCATACGCAAATAAATTTGACAGCTGCCGATTTGCCTTCTCTCCGTTTGCTGTTATTTGAACTGTTTGCTGAGGCAGCCATTGCCCCATCCTGCTGCTCGCTTCACTGGCCATAAACCAATTGTCAACGCAGCGACAGGAAGCGAACATAAAAAAAAATACAAGCAAAAAACTATCCGTTCAAGCTCTGCTTGAAAAAGCAGTGAAGACCAGAAACTTAACGGGATTTCAATTGAAAAATATCCCTTATGTAAATACATATAAATATATTACAAAAAAAAAACTTTTATAGCAATGTGGTTAATCTACTGATTATAAATCATAAGTTGAAGGAAAAAAAATCACATAGCAAATAAAAAATGTATCACAACAAATACATAAAAAAGTGTTTCATTAAAAATTTGAAGAAATATAAAACAAAAATTAAAAAAAAAAATAAATATTAAAAAAAAATAAATTAATATTAAAAAAATACGCATATTTAAATTTATAATAAAATTAGATATCTATTAAAAAAATATTAATAAAAACAAAATATAACAAAATATAAATATATATACATATTTTAAATATATGTATTATTACATTATATATATTTTAATATATATCTAAAAAATGCAAAAAAAAAAAACAAAAACAAAACAAAACAAAAACAAAACAAAATAGATAATGAAAATATATAAAATAAACAATAATATAATATAAACATAGAATAAAAATATGAAAATAAAGTAGAATAAAAAAAAATCAAAATAAATAATAAAAATTTCAAAAATATTCAAAAATCTGTTAATTATTTAAAAAATAAAAAAAAAAAAACTGTAGCAAAAAATTGAAACCCTTAAAAGGTATCGAATAAAAAAATATATAAATAAGATATTGCATATATATAATAGTAAAATATAAAAAAATAAAAAATTCACAAATAAAATTATGAAAGTCAAGTAGTAGAAAAATAAAATGAAATAAAATGAATTGAAATGAAAGAATAATACAAAATAAATATAAATAAATAAATAAATAATACAAAATAATTATAAAATATATATTTTATATAAGTAAAATTTTTTTCTATAAAAAATTCCAAGAAAAAAGAAAATGAAAGTCGGATAATACGGATACGCAAAACAAAAAAATATTTTTTTTTATCGATAACTTAAGCGAAACGTTGTTTGTTAAAAATGTAAGTGAAATTCAGATGGAATCGAGCTCCCCAATGTAAACTAAATTTATAGAAAACAATATTTTATAATTATAAATAATATAGTTTAAATATTACTATAGGCGTATACAAGTTATATGAAGAAACCAAAAGCAAATCGACAAAAAGTATCGCCGGCATACCTAAGAGCTTCTAGAAAACAGAACAAATTTCGATAATACAGAATACAGAATCCGGAATTATGCTATGCCATGAATTGTTGCAGATTTGTGTTCGATGCTGTTCGACTGACACATAATGGATTATTGGCGATTTGCTAAATGTCTCAATGCTTTTTTGCTTAGAGTTGTTCTCTTGAGAGGGTTTGTTGTTGTTGTTGTTGTTGTTGCTTGGCTCTTAGCCGTTTCAGTTGCCGTTGATTTGTGTGCACTGGCGAGAGGTGCAGAGCTGCAGCGAGTGTTGGATAACACCTTCAGCTCTGCCGCATAACCATGGTCACGTACGGCCTCAAATAGATAATGCTCCGATGCGACATGATAACGCATTACGTATACGCACACTATGCCGTATCAATAGACAATAGAAAGCAGAGAAGAACACTGCGGACGGGTGCTACCGACTGCAGAATACTCATTGTGGGCCGAAAATTCTGCCAGATCAATTTTCCAACTTGCCACGCCCACAAGCAAGTCAATAGCAAATGTCAACAGCAATTAACTCTCTAGTTCTAAAGCTGCCACACCCCCAATGGGCGTGAATATATTTGCCAATATTCTAGATTGTAAATTTAACAAATGTTTTCCGATTTGCCACGCCCCTATTGAGTGGCAGGGAGAATATAAATTAGAATACGTTACAAATTTCAAGTTTCTAGCTTCAATCAAACAAAACCAATATACCCCTTTCATTTTCATGAATGAGTACAACAAAAGGAGCAAACAAAAGAAATACATATCTGGTCTGTGCTCGAGCATAATTTACAAAGTCCGTTTCGAAATCAATTCAATCAATGCTCGATTCGGTTTAGGTGCGAATTGAGCAAACAATCACAGTTATAACGGAGCAGCCAAAGAGACACCTTAATGCAATGCATTTGCATGAAAGGTGCACCTCTGTGTGTGCATGTCCTTACTTGTATGTGTGTGTGTGTGTGTGTGTGTGTGTGACTCCTTTCACACTCATTAGCCCGGGGACAGTTTCATTAATGAAGAGACCCATTGCTCACCGCTCTCTGATTGCAGCTGCTGATCCCGTGCACAGGTATTCCGTTGGCTTAAGCCATTGAAATCATTCAAGGTATTTCGGAGCACTGATATATATGTATGTGTGCGTGTGTGTGTGAATTCAAAAGGTTCAGTATCAAACTGCAATGTCAAAGCATTTTTTTTACCACTACTGCCAAAAACAGAGCAGGCTAACAGAGTATAGCCCCAATCCATCCCCCAACCCCTCTTTCCACCACATAGCTGAAAACTACTGAAGGTTATTCAAAGTTATTAAACATAGTCCGACAAAATTGTAGGATACTAACAAAAAAAACATTTTCAATATTTTCAGTCCTCAAAATGTTAAGAAAAAACTAAATACTAAAAATAAACAATTTATTTAAATTGCGTATCAAAGAATTCACTTTACATTTAAGAACTTAGCTGACTCTCTCTCTCTCTCTCTCTCTCTCTCTCTCTCTCTCTCTCTCTCTCTCTCTGTCTCTCTCTCTCTCTCTTTCTCCCATTTCTATCTCTCTTGCCTAGATCAAAAGCGAAGCGAACCTGGTCGAGTCAACAAGGAGTTAATCAATTTGATAATGGCAAATAGACTCATTCAAGCTACGAATGGTGAGTAAAGGTAGCAGCATTGGTTTTAGAAATTCTTTTTTTCTTATAGCACAACATTTTGTATGCAGATAACGTCGTTTCATTTGGGCTCTTTGAGCGAAATTCGTTTATTTACGGTGCTCCCAAAGGTAGGCAACGCTTTTTTCCGCCAGCTTTTATGCTGGTATTTTTGATTTGCTCGGCGAAGCACACACAAACTCACCAACACACACCCACACACACACATGCACAGAGATAGACAGGCAGGCGCAGTCGTTTGCCAACTTGTTGCGCGACGTCCAAAACGAACTCAAAACAAAGCGATGCGTGGGTACCGTTAGGTAGCCCGAGTGCTTGTTTAACATGCTCAGCATTGCTCGTCGTGCTCGTTGCTCTGCTCTGCTCTGCTCTGCTCTGCTGTGCTTTGTTAACAGCGAACGTCGCTCGCATTGAGTGTAAACTCAAGTCGCACGCTGAATGCAGATGCCAATGCTAATTATAGCAATGTGGGCGTGCGTGTGCGTGTGCGTGTGTGCATAGTTACAGCAAATGTTAATCTTCGTTTTATTTTACATACTCTGATCAGCATACTGAAAAAAAAAAAACAACTCTTCCCCGCACGCACTGTCTCTATTTCAGTTTTATTTCTACATGCATACATACATACATATATTCTATCTTATTTGCAAATTATTTTTAAGCACTGTCTGTGTGCGTGCCAGTGTGTGTGTGTGTGTATGTGTGTGTTGCGCGAGTAATTGTTGTTGTTAATTAACTGAAATCGCATTAATAAAGTTACTTGAAGCGCGCTACAATACTCAGCCACACACACACACACTTACATATACAAATAATTTATGTGCATGCTTATATGCATGTATGTGTGCGGCGTCTGTGTATAGCCGCAGCGCATAAAAAGTTTTAATTGGCAGGCGACGAAGTTGACCTGACCTCTAGCAAAAGCCGCGACATACACACACATACGCAAACTCACACACACATGCACACACACACACACACGCGTGACAGCAATTTTTAAGTGCATTTTGAAATGAATGCATGCACACACACACATACACGCACGCACACACATGCAGCCGCACAAAGAACTCATAAATTATTTGTATTTCCATATAGAATTCGTTGAAAGAAATATCAAAAGTCTAAAAAAAAAAATTATAATCACTTTATGTATAATCGCATATAATACCCATGCAAAATGCAATTTAATAGAAACGTAATTATGATCAACTTAATTATGAGCTGTTTTTAACAAACTTATCAGATTAGAAGACATTTGTACTTCGCATTCGCCATTGTTTGAGTGGAATCATTGTAAATTTAATTAATTAGGAGCATACTCGCAATTTCGTGAAAACTTGCCAAAAACTTTGAAATTGTTGCATTTAATGAAATTTAATTTTATTATTACATGTCTTTTTACATACATTTTGCATTTGCAGTTTGCATATATTTTTTGAAGTTAACTGTCATTTTGCGCTCAATTTTGTAAGCGTGTTTGAGTTGAGCGCTTTGCGTACCTCATTTGAGTGCGATATTCGAACAGCATCTGTTGCGCGACAGTGGTGCGAGCTCAATGGTCAGCTGTTAAAAGCAAAAACTACACACAGAGTCTATAAATTGACACTAAATATCATTTAGATTTACAAGAGAGATATATGCCAAGAGACTAGCAGTAAAATTCAAGTATAATACAAGCAATGTTGGTTTGCGAGTTGAGAACATTTGATATTCATGCCAGCGCCATCGAGCTGTGAGCCACTGTGCATTCGTATGCTAACAGTGCCATTTTGAGCTAACATTAACATTGAGTGTCCTCTGACAGAGACATAACAGTTAAGTTGAGTGTAAACATTGCGCAAGTGAAGTTCACATGGCACAGTGCAATAACAGTTTTATGTTAAGCAAAAACCCACTCAACAACTTTTGGTGCTGCTGTTGCTGCTGCCGCGCTGCTGCTTCGCTGCTGGTTTGCTGCTGGTTGTGTTTTGCTGCGAGCAGTGGTTTCAGTTTGTTTTGTGCGCGCGTTCCGGACGGTAGTGATTGCCGTATGTCATCGTCGTCGTCGTCGCCGTCGTTATTGCCGTCGCCGCCGTCGTCGTTGGCATAGTCGTAGAGTTCGTGCGAAAACACAGCCAAAGCGTAGCTGGTAAAAACGTTGTATGTCTTATGGTGTGCTGTATATCTTTGCTGCTGGCGCGTCGATCGGCAGCGTTAAGCGGGCAGAGCGCGCAATGATCTTTCAATATTTTTGTTGTTCTTTTTTTTCTGTTTCGAGTGCTTGTGTGTGTGAGCGTGCATGCATGAATATTTGTATGAAATGAAATGAAAACGCATGTGCAATAAACGCAATGCCGCCGCGTCGATAAGAAAATAAATATTGCTTATAATTATTAACAATGGATATCAATTTATTTACATTCCTATATGAATTTTAAATAAGTGTGTGCGAGTGTGTGGATATGGGTGTTTGTCTGCTGATGTGTGTGTGGGAGCGAGCAAAGCTTAAAACGAAAGAATTGCATGTAAAAACGAGTTCTTGCAACCAACCAGTCCACAAACAGAGCCAAAAGAAAAGGGTTCACAAAAAGCCACAGCAACAGCAGAAACAACAACAGCAGCAGCAGCAGCATATAGAGAAGAAGAAGAATTCCCATTAAACAAACGCTGACTGCGCTGCCGCCGCTGGCTTTGGCTTTGGCTTGGCGCGCTGATCGTTTATGGGCCTCGCTCACACGACGCTCTCCGTTTGCGCTCTCGCTCTCTTTTGGTCGCGTTTCTACCTGCGGCAGGTGTGCGTGAGCGTGAGCGTGAGAGAGCGAGCGAGTGAGTGAGTGGTATTTTATGCGAACGACAGCACAAAGCGCAGTGGCAGATCAAAGTGACGTTAGCATTTGTTTTACTTTGTGTTCTGTTGCTCATCATCTTCTTAATGTATGAATGCATGAATGTGTGTGTACGAGTGAGTGTATGTGTGTTTGTTTCTACCCGCCTCTTTAGCTCACACGCCCCATTTGATGTTGTCCATTGCAGGCACCAACAAAATGTTTGAGAAAATGTTCAACAAATAAAAATTGACAATTTAGTAATGGAAAATAAATAGCGAAGCAAAACTCTTGCGGAATATACGAAATAAATAACAAAACATAATAATAGCAACAAAAACATTGATATTAAAAGTAAAACTGAAAATTAAAACAAGCTCAAGCGCAACGTCGAGGCTTAACGTGACAGACGACAGGCCACAACAACAAAAGCCAGAAAAAGAAAAGCAAGAGGAAGACCAACAACAACTGCCGCAAATGCAGCAGCGATCGTTGGCGTCGTCGCTGCGGCGCGTCAACAAAAACACAGCAGCAGCAGCACCATCGCCACCACCAAAACGAAGAATGAAAAAATCATCATCAACAACAACAACAACAACAACAACAACAGCAACGGCAAGAGCTAGAAGAGACGGAGTCGGAGCCAGAGCCGCAGTAGCTTGGCTCAAAATGCTGCCGCTGTCGACGCCGCCGCCTCTGTTAATGTCGCTGCTACTGCTCAGCATTGCTGCATTTAGCTTGGACAGCTGCTCATGTTACGCGGGTAAGTTCTGTCTTCTGCATGTTCTCCCCCTCCCCTTCTCAAGCACCCAAGCCCTCTTGGCATGCATATATGTATATGTACATACATATATATTTTGTCTTCCACTTATTCTGCTTCGCTTTATGTTGTTTTTACTTGATTCGGTTGTTTTTTTCGGTTTCGTCTGTTTTTCGGTATTTTATGTTGCTCGAAAACAAGTACAAAACAAACAGCCCGTGGGAATTTGTGGGTAATTCAAAGCGTAGCAGGAAATTAGGCAAAACAGGGCGACACAGCAGAAAGAGTAGCAGACAGACGTAGAAGTAGCAGTAGCAATATTAGTAGCAGTGAGCGAGCATTTACAGTTTAGTAGCAGAATAGCTCAACGCATTCGATCTGCAGTGTTGATTGTTGTTCTGTTTAACTTTCTTGTCGTTGTTTCTGTTTCTATTTCTGTTTTTGTTTTTGTTTTCAAAGTAAAACAAATAAATTGACCCAAAAATCTCAAAACCGCAAGCGTCGGACGACACACTTTCAATTTACACATGACCAAATGAACTACTACTACGGTAATGCTGTACTACAGTAAATAATCAAGAGATGCGATGAATCATATCGGTTGTCAAAGTATTTGTTGCAGAGTGAAAGAATTTCTAGGAAATTAGCTAAAATATAAATTTGCATCTTTTTCTGTCAATGTGGATGGTTCATGCTATCGAGCATTGACTGTAGTTATATTTGCAAAGGCTTTTAGTGATAAAAAGGAAATGTAACACCTTTTCGCTGATATTTTCACAGAATCCAGAAACAAAAAAAAACGACCGTTTCAAGTATCTCTCCTCTCTGTCTGTCTGTCTGTCTGTGTGTGCGTGTGTGTGTGTGTAAATAGTAGTTGCATGACAGCACAAAAGTTAGACCAGTTCACATGAAAGAGAAAGAGAGAGAGAGAGAGAGAGAGAGAGAGGGAGGAGGGAGAGATGACAGTGTCCGATAAGAAAAAAGAATAAATAAAAGTTTAGCTTTGATTCAATTCAACTTAGATTACTCATGTCTAAGGTTTAAGAAAAATGAGTAAACCAAATATTGAATGAAGAAGAAATAGAAAACTTCTTCAAGTGCATTTTTTGGTGTCTTCTTTATTGTTTTTTTTTTTAATTATAGACAAAAGGAATGTTTTTTTGATGGGGGAAAAAATGGCTTGAAGAAAATTGATAGAGGTATATAAAAAAAAAATATGGAATAAAAACAAATGAAATCACAGCTAATGCCATGAATTAAAAAAAAAAGAATAAATAACAAGATTATAAAATTATTAAATGCAAAAAAAAAAAATAAAATAAAATAAAACATAACAAATAAATAATAATAAACTGAAAACTAAATTAAAAAATAGAAATAAAAAAAATTAAAAATAAAATAATATTAATAATTAAAATATTTTCATTTGACGAAAACCTGACTATTCGTATAACTGAAGCATAGACTGAACAATGGAATATACGTATATTTGTTTTATATATGCTATAATAATTCAATTATATAATTCGATCTCAGTCAATCGAACGTAAATCCATTGAGATGATAATTGAATTCCTTTATGTCAGCGAGCTTTTTGTCAGCCATTGGCTAATGCGTTTACATTTTTTTTTTATTTTTTCGAAAACAAATGTCGAAATCAATTGTAAAAGTTGTTGCCAATGCGTGAGAACTTTTTTGTTGCTATCAAGTGAGATAAAAAAAAAAAAAAACAAAAACAAAACAAGTAAGAACGTTGCAGACGGGCACTACCGGCTGCAGAATACTCATTTACGCCCACAATGGGCGTAGATATATACGCCGTATCCCATTGACTTTGGGCTGTTCATCCGAGTCGATATTCCCACTCAACTCAACTCTCTACTTATGAGATAACGGTAAATGTATTTCTCAATCCAATCCCAATCCAAACTTGAGAATTTATATTCGCATACCCGAGTATATGATCCAAATTTCAAGTCTATATAGACTTACATTCGTATGCCCAAAAACCAATAGACTCCATCCACTTGCCAAGGATGAGTATAAGAGGAGGAGGCGAAGTTGGCCTGTGGCAGCTGTTCAATTAGTGCAGGCCTCACTGTACCTGTTACCTGACTAATTAAGCGATGTCAACTGTAAATTGAAATAATTTGTTTACCCACAGAGCTTGCTGTTGTTATTCTTGTTTTTTGTTTTTTTTTTCTTCTTTTATCCGTCATTTTGGATTAATGCAGAAATTAACCGTAACATTTACTTATTAATTATAATACAATAAATTATTCGATTCGCTATCATTATTGTCATTAATTTCAATTCGAAAAGTGTATATGATATTTTTTTTTGTTTTTTTCTTCTTTTTTTTTCTGCTGATTGAAAATTATTAAATATTCTGCTATATCTGATATGCTAACGTTGCGTGTAAATAATTTATCTGTATTAATCAAAGTACATGAGATATACGCTTGTTGTTGTAGTTGTTGTTGTTGTTGTTCATTTCGTATTTAATTGACATATCATTGCTTTTAATGTAATTTCTTTCATTTAATTATTTGTTACACTTTAGAGTTCTGTTTCTTTTTTATAAGAAAAAAACAAAAACAAAAATGGGCATAAAGTTGTTAACCCTCATTAACAGTTATATTGTCTCTGTATTGTGATGAGCGTTTCATTTCGTTTTGTTGCATTGCCTTAAACCCATCGTAGATAGGGTTTTCTTTAGCCTTAAATCCGATTTTAGATTTGCTTTCATTTTATATCGTATCTCACTTATGTCAAGTGCTTTATGCCACTGCAAATTTTGTTCCATTTCACTTTGTTTTGAACTTAATATGTGTTCCAATTCACAATATTCCATATTATATATCATGCAATTTGTATTTTATGATTCTCCATTTAAGTTATTACTTGTGTTCCATTCCACTTTGTTTCAAATATTTTATTTTAATATTTTTCATTCTGCAATGCAAGTCGTTGACATATTATACTTCTACTTAATCTGTATATTATATGTGTTCCATTCCACACTGTTCCACCGTATTTTTTCAACACTATCTATGTGCATATAACGTATATACATGACATATGTACTAAATACAACTAATTTTACGCTAAATGCGTTCCATTCCACAATGTTCCACATTGTGCGGCACCACAATTCATGAACCTCATTTTGTGGCCGAGGTAGGTACGATTTGTTATGATTTTGTAATCATGTGCTCCATGTTTTTCATTCCACAATGTTCCACACATCATTTTCCATTAAACTGAATGCCATTATGTTGTCATTCCATTGCTGATCATTTCTGAAAGTATTTGCTTTCAACTTGTCCATGCCATAATAAATAAAAACCATTTCCAATTTGTGTGAAAGCGCTTCCAATAACAAATAATTATTTATTAATGCTCGTAATTGCTTCGTCAAAATCTAAGTATCAAATAATTAACGCAATTAAATATCCAAATTTATACATTAGCAATGGCATACACAGAGCAATCTAGATATATGTATGTGTGTGTGTGTGTATCTTGTTGTTGTTGTTGTTGTCGTTGTTGTTTGCAGAATTTGTAGCCAAATAGCAAATAACCAAAGCATCGAATACTGCAAACAAGTTAATTAACATGGTAAGTGTGTACATAATTTGAATATGCTGTTCACACTCGCAACTATCAACAGAACTTTGACGTAAGCCCCATATGCTCGACTAGAAGATATGCTAGAAAATGAGCAAAAGATAAAAGGTGAAATAATGTATATATTATATATGTATAAAGTGGTATCTATATAGCTGAGAAACTATTGAAACTATATAAAAATAAATAACTTTATAGCTATAGAACTAGAGAACAGCTTTAAAGCTATATAACCATATATTTGTTTAAAATATATATTTATTATTATATTATATTTTTATTATATAATATTATATATTTATTATATAATATTTAAAATAAATATTAATGTTTAAAATTCTATAATATAAAATTAAAATTCCATAATATTCAAAATAAATATTAATGATATTATACAAATATTTTCATATTATTTGTCGTCATATTGTTAACTCTAAAATTATATATATACAGAAAATTTTATATCTTACTGTTGAAGGCCAATATTAGGAGACTAGAGAGAACAATACTATGGTTAACTATCAATATATGTACATTTATCAATACAAAATCCTATGATACTGTCGATCATTTTCAGGATTGGAAACATTTAAACATTAAATATTTGAGAAAAATGATTATAAGATTGCCTTGATTGGTATTTTAAATCTTGCTCCTCATATTCACAATGTTTTCACGCGAATCGCTCTATTTATTTTGCATCTTAATTCTCTTTTATCATTTACCCAAGAACCTTGGGAATTCGAAATATGCAGCGTCGACACTTAAATGCATGTCTGTTTATATTTATATTACGTATATTGTTAAACGCGCTTTATAAATTCAATACATGCTCAGCATAGATTAAGAAGGGTATATACGTTTTCGACTTTCAACATGAATATAAACAGCAGAAAACTTGAGAATCAGTCGAGAGATGGATTCACATATAAATGATATAGTATATGAGCTTTGGACGGGTATTATGCAGTCGATTATGGTATCAGCTTGGTGGGCTGTCTGGCTGTGATTTCTTTAGGAATTTCACAATAATTATTTACAGAGTCGCAAATGACGCCGCTGTTTGTTCTTGGTCGATGAAAACTGCTGAATCGGGTCGAGCTAAGTCGAGTCGAGTCGAGTCGGGCAGAGGTTTCCCATTTCCCGTCTAGTCTGTAATTCTAGTTGGCGATTTGCAAAAAGTCAAGCCAAAGTCGAGCCACCTGTTTGGGAACCTCTTTTACTCTTTTACCATTGTTGTTTCCCTTCTTGGCCGGCTTCTTTGTTTCGCTGGCTCCAGCAGTTCCAGTTCCAGTTCCAGTTCCAGTTCCAATTGCAGCTCTTTCTTTGCTTTCGTAACTGACCCGGCACAAAAGGCAGCGCGAATTTGTTTGTGCAGCTGTTTTCCTCGCACTCTCTTTGTCATATTTTCTGATTTCTGCTTTCAGTTTATATTTTCTTCATTTGTATTTCAGTTGCTTGTTGTTTTCTTTTATAATTTTCCCTGCTCACAGACAGCCAAAGCAACTACTCGAATTACATGGCACACAAAACCAAGAAAAAAATATTTTAAATAAAAAAAAGAGATATTTTTTAGAGAGAGAGAGTTAAGGGTCACAGTTACAATCCTTTATTGAAAGTAAAAATATATACGAGAATCATTATTCAAATATCAATTAAAAAATATATGTATAAAATCAATAAAAACTGTAAGAAGCATCTAAAAATAAATCAAATAAAAATATCTTAGATTTCCGAAATATATTTGAATATAAAATTGCATTATTTAATTTGATGTGCTCAACTTTCGATATTGTTCAAGAGTCTCTGAGTCTCTGTCTCAATATGTGCGCAATTCTTGACTTCTAAATGGGTATATGGGCTTTAGATTTGGTTTAATTATTTAAATTTTTAGACTCTTTGGCAAATCAAACAAATTTTGTAATCCACATTCAATCGATAGATGATATATTTGACATTTTTTAATAAATCATCCAGAAAATCTGTCAAGCTCATATATTTATCCAATTTGTATGAAGAATTTTGCAAGCACCAAAATGCCGTTCGACCGACACTCTATAAAGTTGATTATTGGTTCTAGTTAGTGTTAACAATGTATTGCTTGTCATGCCCTAACATGAACTCTATGCTGATTTTGTAATACGTTTTGCTGAAGTTTTCATCGAAGTAAAATTAATCTGATATGTTAAAAGCGAAATACGCTATAGTTTTTCGCCTGGTAATATCGATTGTAAAATGATGTGATTCGGATAGAGTTTTTTACTTGGCAGCAGCTAAAAAACAGACTCAATTTGCTATGGAAAAATAGGTTATACAGGTTAAAAAATTGCAAAAAAAAAATATTGAAAAGAGAATGAAATAGTAAGGAGTGCTCTACTAGGAAATATCTACCCATAACAGATATATAATATATAAAAAATTCAAACTATGCTAGGCCTGTATCCATACCACAACAACCTACACCAAATAAACTGAGCGATTCTTATCGATAGTCAGATATTAAGACGAGTTATCGAAGGATATCGATTAACTATAACTGTGAGTCAGTTTGATGAAGTGATTAGTATTATGTATGCCCCGCCTCTTTTGACAACTGCTGTTACATACCCGCACTCGCAGTCTGTATACCCTGTAGTTCGCGCTTTTAATGGGTATCTTACACTACTCTTGCTTGCATTAAGGCTTGTTCAGTGTATCTATATCTTCGACTATGTCTGTGCATCATTTTTGAACAGATTTTTGCATTACCCTTTGTGTGTATGTGTGTGTGTATGTGTGTGCGGGGGCTTATGGGGTTAACTGTGTCAAGAGCAAAACTTTTGCCAAAGTTTTCCTGGTCTTTTGCCATTTTCGACTGACGGAAAACCACAAAATGAAGATTCTGCCTCACACACACACACACACACACACACACACACCGACACCCATAAATGTCGAGAGCCTATCCTGCTCCATCTGGTGCGTGCCACAACAATATCTGTATTCCAGTTGCATTCAAACTGTGCAGCATTTGCTAGTTGGAAATGCATTGGTTTTTAAGCCCATAATCGCATTTGTTGTGGATTCCAAAAGCTCAACGTATTGTGCAAATATTCTATTTGTTTGCTCTCCCTCTCTCTCTCTCTCTAACTCACTGCCCCCCCACTTTCTATATAGCCAGCGCTTTGGGCATATTTGAAATGCATATTTAACGCTGCGACCAAAATGTTGGCCAGCCGCGTTTTTGTGCGTTTTTAACGCTCGTCTTGTTGTTTGCTTATTTGGCTCATTAGATAAATCAAATTTCGGTTTTATCCATTGTTTGGGAGCATTGTTTTATTGCGCACCAAATTGATTGACCCACTAAAATGCAAACGTAACAAAGGCACAGTGGGCACAATATGTAAAAAAAAAACAAAATAAATAAAATAAAATAAAAAATAAATGCATCAAACTCAAGCAAACATGAGGTGGAAAATCGATAAATTTTATGAAATCTAAGTAGTTCCCAGCGATTGCTGCTCATGATTATTTCTCATAGAGTCAGTTGTCTGTTATCGATAAGTTATCGCCTTAGATGCCTTGATTTCTATTGTTGTTTAGTTAAAGCTTGGCGACAACAACTTATCGATTATTTGCTAACATGAATTCTACTGCTGCTCATATTCAATTTCAAGTGAGCCCACTTATATAGTTATCGATAAATGCTTTATTCAATCCATTTAGCAATTTAAATAGTCTTATATATTCACTAGATTTGCATAGGAACTGATTGATTATTTCATTTAAATTTCCAGCGATTGCTGTTCACAGCATATCGATATATATTAATGTTATCGATATGCTTTTAATTGACTGAATTAATTTATGATTCAGATTGTAATCGATTAAACTTTCAGTCAACTTGAGCAATTTATGAGCGTGTACATTGCAATTTATCGATTGTCTACACTGATGTAATATAACTCCGTCATTGTTATCGATTATTCTCTTGGCTTATTTTTATTTACGATTCAGCTATGCTCATATGCAGTTTATCAATAAATCTTTCTAATGTGCTATAAATACATACTACATATGATTTTCTGCCCCATTTAACTGGCTGTGCGTCCCACTGTGCGAGGCCATAAAAATTCCGTTGCATTATTCTAATGCGTTTCTATTGACAATATAATCGCGGTGCACATTTCATGCAGCATCAGTAGCCTCATCAGCAGCAACAGCAACAGCATCATCATCATCAGCATCATCATCAGCAGCAGCAGCAGCAGCGGCAGCAGCAGCAGCAGCAGCAGCAGCAGCAGCAGCGGCAGCATAAATAACAACTATAACAATAACACTAACAATTATTCGATTTGATACCCAGTTGGGCAGTGTGGCTGGGCTCGAAATATGCAAAGTGCTTTCGCACAACAATGGGCCAATGCGGCAATAGCCTAAAAATCAGGCAGCCGAGGAGCTCATTCAACAATGTGAATTACAGAGCGGCCCATGCAGCATGCAGCATGCAGCATGTGGCATGTGGCATGTGGCAAGCAGCATGTGGTGTGTGGCATGCAATTTGCTTGGCTAGCCATTGCTCATCCAAAGGGCCAGCCCATTGATAGATGCCCGCAACAAACTCTGTTTATTTTTCTTATTGTTTCCATATATTGTTTTTTTTTTTTTTTTTTTTTTAAATTTAATTTTTTTTATATATTTTTTGGCAAAAGTTTTTCCGTTTCATTGCCAAATGTCTCGCAAATTTTCCACATCGATGGCCAGCGACTGCATGTTGCAAGTTAATGAGCTGTGCAGCAGCTTCACTCAGCTAATTAAAAAAAAAATAGAAAAAAGAGAAAAAAAAAAAAAATAGAAAAATAAAAAAATTACAACATTCAAATGCAAACCCATTTTTTTTTTTTTTTTTTTTTTTTTGTGCGTTTTGAAAATAAAACATTCAATTGACTAGATAATCATATTAGTCGGAAGTTTATTATTTATACATATATATATATATACAATATATATAAATATACATATTTCAATTCAATTATGGCATTTTATTTTGCTGGCTCAGTGAATTGTGAAAAATGAACGAACGTAATTTAATTAAAAAACACATTTAATTAAAATGCATTTTAATTGAATCATAAATCAAAATTAATTTGATTTAGAATATATGTTTGCACATGTGTTTCATTCCATTAGTTTCACGTTACTCAAGCGTAGTAAGTGGTCAACACTCAATGCAATTTTGATTTTAATTCCATTTGTCTCGCATATTGCAATTGCGGTTGGCATTTAATTGATGTGTGCATAAACTGCGTTCCATTCCATTTGTCGCACATTGTCAGCTATTTGCAATTAAGTTGCGTGCCGAATATTTTTAAGCCTATTTGTTTGACGTCTACTTTACATGCTGCCTGACAAATGTGTTTCATTCCATTCGTTCCAAATAGGGGTCCTCTTGCATTTCTATCGCGAGATCGTTAGGCGCTTTGCACGCTCAAAGCATGTTGCATAGTATTCGCTTCTAGAATATGTTTCATTCCATTCGTTCCAAATAGGTGTTCTATTGCATTTCGATCGCGAAATCGCTAAGTCATTTGCACGCGCAAAGCATGCTGCATATCATTGGCTCTTGCACAATGTTTCATTCCATTCGTTCCCTGTTCTTTGTTTCACATATATAGCTGTTAAAATCCCATTCATGCCGTTTGCTTTTAGACTCTGTTAACATAATTTGCATAATTCCATTTGTTTCCCATCCTGTCAACGTGTGTTTCATTCCATTTCATTGCAATTTCTCTGTGTTTAGGGCTGAAATTCCTGTGCCATATTTGAACAGCGACGCACAGCGTGTTCCATTGCATTATTGTTGTTGTTGTTGTTTCATGCCAGTCGTTCCGCACAATTAAATTAAGCTCTGGTTAAAACCTTCCACAAATCTTTCCATTTAGCCAGCGCGAGACAGGTCTAACATTAAAAGCCAGCTCCGCCTGTGTGCGGGTGTGCGTATGTGTGTGTGTGTATGTGTGTGCGTGAGTGTGTGCGTGGATAGCTAATTTGCGCGAAAGCCCCGCGCTAACTAGAATAGAAAGGGTATTTCAACAATGGCAATGGAAACTGAATGAAAATAAATTGTAGCATGTGTCCAGGCGTCATAAAGCACAATAACAAACCCAAGCAGGGGAATGCGACAAAGAAATGCAACCAGGGGGGCGTGGCGGGCTGCACGAGGCGGCAGTTAAAATGTTTGCCTGGACAAAAAAAAAAAAAAACAAAAAAGCGACTGGCCACAATGCTGCTGCATGCCGCATGCCGCATGGGGCTAGTGCAGCGTCAGAGCAGCAAAAGACGAGATGAGACAATGCCGTCAACATTGCGCCGATGTCTGTTGTTGTTGTTGTTGTTGCAGCTGAAGCCTCTAGTGATGGGCGCTGAGCAGAAGGCGGCGATGGCACGTTGTCAGAAAGCCGCAAGACTTGCGACGTCTGGCAAATGCGGCGGACTTCAGGTGTGGCAAATGCTAAGCTACAAGCAACGTGAAAAAAGAGTGCAAACAGAGAGAGAGAGAGAGAGAGAGTGTGTGTGTGTGAGAGAGAGAGAGAGTGCTATGGCTAGACAAGGGTCACACAAAACGACAAAGTGAGCAACTTCAAATGCTAACTGGCTGCCCCAAGCTGCAGATATGCATGTGTGTGTGTGTGTGTGTGTGTGAGTTGGCAACGTGCACAAGCAGTGAAAATGGCGCTGCTTTTGTCATTGTTGTTGCTGTTGTTGTTGTTTTCTTGTCGGGATTTATTTAATATTTAAAAGCATCAACTAAAATATGCAAGACGCTGGCCAAGTAGCTGCGGGTGAAATGCAACAAAATGTGCAGCAATAACAAGCAGAAGAAGAAGAAGCAGAAGCGTGTGCGTGTGTGAATGTGTGTGTGTACCTTCAGGTAATGGAAGGTGTGCTCAGATTTCAGTCCATGTAAAGTTGATAAGGCGTGTGTAAAAGAGCATAAAATATGCGCATAATAAAATTAGCTGAGCGCTGCAAATGATTGTGGAGAGTCTTTGCCGGCACGCCCCCTACGACAGCCTATGGCGGTGGCTACATTGGACACCGCCTTGAAGGCGCTACGAATTGTCCACCAAAAGCCTGCTCGGGGCCCGAGGGCGTGTCATATAGTCCATAAATAAAATCCGAGTCCTGGCCATAATAAAGTGCAGTATGCATGCCAAATGAGCCAACCAGCTAGCTAAGCTGTTTGCTAAATGCAAGGGAACTGTGGGAGAGGGTGATAAAGAGAGTGAAAGAGGGAGAGAGAGAGAGATAGAGAGGGTGATATATATATATAGCTAAAATGCGGTAGCTTCATTTTGAGAAGTTTCAATTCAAAATATTTGTTTATACCGTGTACAATTTTTGAATTGAATTCATGGTAGGCTTGACAAGCACTTTGACAGGCAGTTAAAAAAAAAGTAACTAAAACAGCAACAACAACAATAACAACAACAATTCAACAGCGGAAACAACATAAAGCATTCGTTGCCTTAAACCTAATTGCGCGAATGCGAGTGCCAAACAGTTAGCAAACTTGGCGCATTGCATGCTCGTTTATCTAACGAATATGGCCATAACGCAGCAGCAAACAGCGAGAGAGAGAGAGAGAGAGAGAGGGGGGAGAGAGAGAGACAACTGCAATGTGAGTGACCGAACGAACGGCGGTCAGTTGTCAGCGGTCAGAGGTAACGAGGCCGGGCATAGATAGCAGATACGCAGCTACCTGCTAACAGCAGAGTTTGTAAACCAAACTGGCCAACAGATGCACAGATAGAGATAGAGATAGACTGAGAGAGACAGAGCGAGATAGAGAGAGAGGGAGTCAGGTAGCAGCAGCAGCAGCTGGAGGCCTCCTTCAGTTAGCAAGGTAAATGCCGACAGGGGCTGCTCTGGCCCTGCGGCATGCACTGGTGTGTGTGTGTGTGTGTTCGTGTGTGTGTGTGTGTGTGTAGCCCACTCACAGCACAGTGCATGCCAGCTGCACTGCCCGCGGCATGCCCTTTTTCACATATGTATGTATATATGCCATAACAAAAAAAGGCTATAACTAGCTAGAGCTAGCCAGAGCCATTCAAGCCAACTTCACAAACTGAAACTGAAATTGAGCTCGCATTGAAATATTTGATAACCATTTGCATTTCCGTTCAAACAGTTAAGTAATTGATATGCGTTTTCCTTTAGCATTTAATGATTATGCAAAGTTGAAACGTGATTTTTGGGCAAAAAACGTACGTCTATTGCATTCTATTCCATTCTATTCTATTCTATTCTATTCGATGTGGGCTTGTCTGTTGACTTGTTGCCACTGGGCAGCCCATTGGCCGGAAATGTCTAATGATAGAGGCGACGCGTCGCGGCGTTTTGTTGTAGCAGAGGCCGTGGAAATGTCGCCATTGCGAAACAGCCAATGCACAAATGCACAGATGAAAATGCACACACACACACATACATACATATGTATATGAGTACATATATCAGCACACACACACACGCATTGGAGTTTGGCTTTGACTGTGACTGCGTCAATTTGCACCTGGAGTAAGCAACACACACACACACACACAAACGAAAGAGCATGCAAATATATACAAATACATCTATATGTATGTGTATAGCTATAGCTATTTACATATAGATATGTATTAATTTGTGTACCCTGCACATTTTTCAGATTAATCAATCAATTAAACTATTTCGCCATCTCTCTCTCTCCTTCTCTCTCTCACCCACTCTTCCCACTCTCTCTATGTCTAGGTGTCTCTGTCGATCTCTGTTTTCAATCTCTCTGGTTCTGTCTGTACCACCCTGTCTCAGTATCTCAGTCTCTCTCGCTCTCTCTCTCTCTCTGCGGCTGTCTGTCTCCCTCTTTCTCTCCCTCTCTTTCTATGGCTGTCTGTCTCTCACTTTCTCTGTCTCTCTGTGGCTGCCTATTTCTCACTTTCTCTCCCTCTCTTTCTGTGGCTGCCTGTCTCTCACTTTCTCACTCTCTGTGGCTACCTATTTCTCATTTTCTCTCTCTCTCTCTGTGGCTATCTGTCTCCAAGTTTCTCTTCCTCTCTCTATGTGGCTGTCTGTCTCTCACTTTCTCTCTCTCTCTCTCTCTCTTTCTCTCGATAACAGCTCCTCTTTCTTGATCTCCGTCTCTCCCGGCCTTTCTCTCTCGGTCACCATCTCTATCGCTTTCTGTCCACCTCTTTCTCTGTATCTCTTTCTCCCAGTTCCTGGGCCATCACAGTCTGTGCCTATCTCTCTCTCTCTCTCTTTCTCTCAGTGTATCTCTCTCTCAGTATATCTGACTCTGTCTCTCTCTCTTTCCCTGTCTCCTTCAGCCTTTCTCTCAGGTTCTTGCTCATCTTCATGTATCTTCTTCTTCTTTTTCTCCTTCTTGCTCTTCCTCTCCCACTCTTTCTCCTTGTTTCTCCCTCTCTCTCTCTCTCTCTGTCTTTCTTTCCCTCTGCCCCCGTCTTTCTCTCTATGTCACTCCATTTGACTCTACGTGTTTGGCTGTTTTCTTTTTAATGCTTCGGCCCATCGTTGTCTGCGCATTTCAATGAAGTTCTTATGCAGTTTATGCAAATGTCATGAGAGCACACAATAACTATAAATAATAATAAAAAAAAAGCAAGAAATGAACGAAAATAATAAAGGCAAGGGTAAACGCAAAAGCTCAGGTGCGCGCTGTATGGCCAGATGAAGTGAGTGGCATGCCCCGGCCCAGCCCGGCCTTTGTTGCATTCTCATTTGGCCTTGATCGCAGCCAGTCACTCCGTCAGCTAGTCAATCAGTCAATCACGCAGTTTTATCTGTTTGCTTTTGGTGTCGCGTTCGCTGGCTGAGTGAGCTGCCTGGCCTGGCATATTAATTCCAGCAGAGCCAGAACTCTTGCCACACAGCCCCAACCCCGAAAGCAAAGACAAAGGCGAGGCGTGGCACATAAATTCGCTTGGTTTATGATAAAGTATTAACAAGAAATTGTTGTATAGAGCATGGCGTAGATTGTATGGGGTGGGGAGTTGAGAGTGCATAAAGATTGGAGACTAAACAATGATAAACAGAGAGTAGAGATTATCGAATCGAGAATGGAGAAGTAGAGCTTAGGAGAGTAGAGAAGGTGAACTGAAAAGAGTGTGGAGAAAGTAGAGAACTAGAGGTGTAGAGTGTAGAGTGAGAAGTGGAGAGAGGAAAACAGAAAGTGGGAAGCGGAGAGTAAATTTGTAGAGTAGAAGTGGAGAGAAAAATTGAAGCAGCGGGTGAGGAGTAGAGAGTGAGAATGGGGAGTAGAGAGTGGAGAGTGAGAAGTGGAGAGTAGTGAATGGAGAGAAGAGAGTGGAGAGTTGAGAGTGGAGAGTTGAGAGTGGAGATTGTAGAGTGGAGAGTGAGAAGTGGATGAAAAGAGAGTGGAGAGTTGAGAGTGGAGATTGTAGAGTGGAGATTGTAGAGTGGAGAGTGAGAAGTGGATGAAAAAAGTGGAGAGTAGCGAATGGAGATTAGAGAGTGGAGATTGTAGAGTGGAGAGTGAGAACTGGAGGGAAAAAAGTGGAGAGTCGCGAATGGAGATTAGAGAGTGGAGAGTTGAGAGTGGAGATTGTAGAGTGGAGAGTGAGAAGTGGAGAGTACAGAGTAGAGATTACCAAGTCTAGAGTGCAGATGTAGCAGGAGTAGACAGTGTAGAGTTCATAAGAGTGTGGAATGGAGAGTATACTCCAGTGATAATTACCCTTTGCCCGGTATAGTCATAATGTCCATTAAAGATCATTGCAGGGTATAAGCTATAAAAGCCAGTGTAGCGTCTACAATGTAGAGTATACGCCTGATTTCGCTCTGTTTAAATTATTGAGCTCCTCAACTCCGCCTTCCATCGACTGTGCACAGATTTCGACAATGTTTTCTTTGGCCTTAAATTGAAAGGCCAAAGCAAAGTGGCCAAGTTGTTGCCGCTGTACGTGCCCCATTGGCGTGCACTGTAAGCTCATTAGCTGCTTAATAAGTGGTAAAGACTTGCAACACGAGCAATACTTGAGTCTAGCCAATCTATGGAGAAATATATATGTATATATATAGAGAGAGAGAGAGAGAGAAAAATAAATAAATATCTACAAATATACGAATTTATGGCTTATAGCAAAATCTTTGGCTGTTGTCTATAAAAATTGAGTTGATTGCATTTTCATTCGTGAGTTTTTATTTAATTGTTTTTCGTTTTTTTCCTCCCCCTCCGCATCCAAATATTGTTGTTTGTTTTTATTTCGGTATTTTCTTTTATTTTGTTGCAAGTGGCACAATGCTAATTGAAATGCGGCCCAAGTGGAAAAACAAAAACAATTCGAAACACAACCAGAGGAGAGGCAGAGCCAGAGGCGTTAGCAGGGGGGGGGGGGGGGGGGGGGGCGCAACGGCAGCCAAACAACTAACAAATTATTGAGCGTGCCAATGGAAAAATGGGTGTGCGAAGTTCTCTAGCCCCGCAAATAGCCGTTAGAGAGAAAACCTGCTAACGCTTTTCAGCCGCACTTGGCCATGGCCAACAGTTAGTTGTACTCAAATTCCCTATTTTCTAAAGCAATTTGATAGACATTTCGAGTTGGCCCATTCAGAAATATTTTGCTAGAATCTAATTGCGTTTTACCTTTGCCTGGCATTCCCAATAGATTGGCTTAAAAGGTCTAACTAAAGTTTTCAGCTTTGCATGAATGGAAATAATATGTGCAGGAATTCGTACACAAAAGAGAACAAAGGGTTTATATTGCTAGGAATTGTTCTGAATAAAGCTACACGAATAGAGTTGAAATTGGTTAACTAAGACCTAGGTTCAGGTTACAAAAATCCCATTTAAGTAAAAATAAATGTATATACATTTATATACAGTCAGGCTGACTCGAAATATCCAGCTATCTCTCTGTCTGCAGTAAGAGTTTATCGTTTTTCCGATAACTAACAATCGATATAAATCGCTCACATAGTTTAGATTTCTTATAGTCCCTACAAGAGCTCTCCACTCTGGTTCAAGTATTCCCAAGTCCACGTCTCCCGATTAGACCATTTTTATTTGTTTTTCTATCTGTATAGAGTTTGTTTTGCATTCTCACCTCGGGCAGAGTCAACTCATTGCCCTCAACATGATATTGTGTCCACATGGAATATATATGTACATACGTATACCTAGAAGTTGTTACATGTGCTGAAAAGTCTTTGAAAACTTTATAATAAATGAGTGTGAAATGCATTCATGTTAAGCCCCCATTCCGGTGCGCTGCGTTCCACTTTTTGAAAGCTCAAAGTAAATAGCGAAGAATTCGTTATCATCGAAACACCGAAGATTGAATGCCCTTAAAGGCCAAATGGCTTAAGTGGGGGATCTGCATTATGATGAATTGGTTTATGTGCTCTTTATATATAGTTTTATATACATTTGATATGATATAATATATATAATTTTATATATATAACTTGAAAAATTTTTCGAAATACAAAATGTGACTCATTGATGGAATATGTTATAGAGAAATGCATAAAAAATATTTCTATATAGGTATATTAGCAGACTTTAGCAGAGATTCCACTCGAGAATTGAAGTTCTTCTCTTATAGCTGAGAGTCTTCTTCTTGTATAATGTCAGCGCTTTGGTATGTGAGGCTATGTTAACACGCTATAAGCACTGGTTGGGGTATATATGTACATATATGTATATATATAGATATATGAAATCTTGTGATTACGAGCAATTGTTGTGTGTGTGGATTGTGTGTGTGTGTGTGTGTGTGGTATGTCATTTGTTGCCTTGGTGCTTGGGGTTTGTTGTCTCTGGCATTATTATTATTACGATTTGTAGTCGGCGAGTGGTGCGTTTTATCAGTGGGCCAGCAACCTGTTTAGCCAGCCAACACACACACATGCACACACACGCACACACACAATAATAATAGCACAGGCACATGCATAATCATAATGGCCCAAAACCGAAAAGAATAACAAAAACAATTGCAGCTTATCGCTGCGACCAGCGACTTGGCATGACAATGTTGTGCGTGTGTTGATGTGTGTGTGTGTGAGTGGGGGGAGGACTGTATACCCTAGGCCCATTCAAAATTAAGATACTACAGAGAGATCAGTTGCATATAAAGTTCGTTGTTCTTTCTGAAATTATTCTATTATGGGAATTTTCAAGTTACAAATTTTCTAAAATAAAATCATAAGAAAAAAAACTCTCTATAGAAAACCTTTTATTTATATTCAAGGCACGCCTGTGGCATATCTGTATATATAAATTTATCAAAACAAATACATTTATATATATATTTTTTATCGCTCAAGCGCATTGCAACATTCTTAAGTAAACACAATACTTATTAAATTTGTTTTTCAATGAATCGAGAATGAGGAATGCATTCTATAAAAATGCTCATTACGAAAAGCTTACCAAGAATATAATGTGTATACTCTGCACCCATTGAAAATGCGAAATCAGAGTATAATGCTTTTGTGAGAACGTAAGTGACAGTCTCAGAAGGAGTCCATCAGGACGACGAGTTGAGTCTGTCGGTTTGAATGCTCAGATCTCGTAAACCACAAAAGCTATAGACTTGAAATTTGCTATCGATACTCGCGTAAGCCATCAAAAGAGTGAGCTATTTTTATAACTCATCGAACTGCCTTTTTATCGATAATAATCGATAATTTGATTTAGAGTGTAGTGTAATTTGCATACTTTTGGAGCTGAAGACTTGTATGAATATAAGGACTATATGTAGAGAATGTTTGTTAAATATGAAATGTCTGTTATATATAGATTATATATAGAATGATTGCTATTTGCTAGGCTCAGAGGATCTCCTAGTCGAGCAGTCTCGACTGGAGCACTCTTGTTCATATTTCATTGGTTCATTTTGCAACAATTTTTTTTTTGTGTTTATTCGTATATTTATTTTTTTAAATCAATTCTGTTTTGACCAATCTAATGAGCGTCATGTGCAGCGCTCTGCTTTTGCCTGCTGCTTACTTATCGTTCATCGGCAATCAATGGGCGCGCATTGTTGCGCCTGTTCGGCCCCATTAACAGTTGTATCGAACGACACGCGGTCAGGTGTCCAATGTGTGGTATCGATGATGGATGTTGGCTGTTGATTAGTTAATGAAATTGTTGCTATTGCGCTTTTGTAGACCAAAATTGTGAACGTTTGTCGCTTTGCTTTCGTGTCTCTCTCTCTGCGCTTGTGTGTGTCTTGCTTTTTTTGTGGTCTCTGGCTGGTTGGGCCATGCCATTGGCATGAATCATGCATATTGATCTCTGGCCTCCATCTGAGTCACGCAGTTGGTCTCTGTCGACGGTCGAGTCTGTTGCCAAGTGCAAGCGTCGTTGCTTTAAGCCAGCTTTGTGCTTTGCGCTTTGCGCTTCGTTGGCCGTAAACAAGAAACGGAAATGTAAACGAACAGCAGAAGAAAAATATAAAATAAAAATTAAAAAATAAAAAAAGGCAACAAAATTAATGAGAAGAAGACAAAAAGCCCATTCGATTGGCTTGGAATTATTAATGATTTGTTTTAAGAGTTCGTTGTCAAAGAGTTCTCTCTCTCTCTCTCTCTCTCTATTCTCTATTCCATTTTATTATGCAAAGCGACACCTATTGTCCATAGTTGGCATATTAATCACAGCTATTTCATATGCATTTGCTTATTCAAATAACGAATCTCCTGTACTAAACCTCTGTCAAGGCATTTGCTGCGATTGACACGTTGCGTGCTAGATACCTTAATTAGTTACCTGGTGTGGCGCAGGTCTGGGCAGGGCAATTATTATGGCAGCCAAACTTTGCTCTGGCCAACTGTGCTGTCTGCCGTAGCGCAAGAGCAATCAATTAAGACTAGATTTGTGTGAGCATTTCATTAAATCATCATTATTTGTTTATTTATGTCGTGTACTTGTTTATTGATTCACATTAAATTATTTAATTCAGTGTGTTTTCTGAAATATTTGCAGTCGTAGACTTTTCCTGATAATGGTATAAAATAAACTAAAATAATTAATTTTTATATATTTTAATTTATATAATTTTTTTGTTTTAATTTTGTTCTGATATTAATAAAATAATATATAAAATATAAAATATGATAATTAATTTTAATTTATTTATTGACTTAAAACAAATTTTTTTTTTGAATTTTTTCTGTTTATAATAAAGTAAAATAAATATTAAAAAAAAATTTTTTTTTATTATAATTATTATAATTACAATATATTATAATTAATTATTATTAATAATGACATAATACCAAATAATTAATTTTTATTTATTTATTGATTAAACAAAATATTTTACCGTATTTGGATAATGAGAAAATACAATATGTTAATATTACATTTTTATTTTTATTTATCTATTTATTATGAATTTTTTTTAAAGATATTTTTGAGACATTTGTAATAACAATTTTTAAATAAATAATTTTTTTTTTTTATATTTTAAAATGTTATTACATATTCGAATGATTTTCTTGATTGATTCGTTTTAATTTATTTCGTTTCATTATTTGTTTTTTCTTATTTATTATTTACAATATATACTAATATTTATTACAATATATACTAATATTTTTTCCATATGCTAAAATATTTTGTTCTCGATTATTTATTTTTTTATCTCGAGCCTGATTGATTTCTAAACATATGCGGTTCCCATTATATTAAACTGGTTTCTTTTCCTAGTAAACTTTTAGCACAGCTTTCAGCGAATTTCTACAGAATTTTGCATATTATTTGCGTAGATTGTTAAGCAGCTTTTTATATGCCAGGGGCTTGAATGAAAGGCAAACGCGTTGTTTGTGATCGAACGCGAAACGGAAATACTTGGAACGCTGTGGGCAAATCATATAATTAAATTGCATTGCATTAGATTGGACATTAATTAAATAAAGTGGAAATGCAATGGATTTTTTTTAAATTTTATTTTATTTTTTATTTTTGCTAATGCAATTATTCTAATTTCGGCTGCATTTATGGCTTGTGGCATAAAAATAATTGCAGCTGTGATTTTATTTACTGAATGCGCACAATTAATGCACTAGTACCCCCCGCTCCACCCGTTCCCCCCCTGCACTCTGTGCGCATCTGTTCTAAATCATTATGCATAATGTCAAATTGTAAATTCTAATATAATTCATATTCGATATGCCGCTATGTAATTGTGTGTGTGTGTGTGTGTTTAGTTCATATTGTTCTTTGCCCGCTGGCAACATTAAAAAACAATTACATTTGTCGCACTCATTACGGCGCTGCCTCAGAAAATTTGCAATTTTACTCATTTTTGATATTTAATGTGGCATGCAAATTGTTGCAGCTGCAGTGCTGCATGCGTATGTGTGTGTGTGTGTGTGTGTGTGTCTGTGTGTGTGTGTCTGCCTTCTATGATGTGGCTTTTGTGGCATTGGTTTGCTTTCGACAGCTTACAGCACTTAGTACTCAATTTGTCTCTCTCTCTGGCGCTCTCTCTCTGTCGCACCCACTCAGCCCTTGCTTGACAGACCAAAGCTGACAGCTATGAAACGACGAGACACTTGAAAACCTGCGAGAAAATTCCATTCACTGACATTTGGTTGACATTGCGCCTTGTTGCAGATATATTTGACTCTTTCTATTCTTCTATATCGCTCCCTTTCTCGCTCGCTCTATATATTGTCTATATGATATTCCCTATATATATATTGGAACTCTGCCTAATTTCAGCTGCCGTTCTGCCTTACAGTGTTGCTCTGCTCTAGTTGCACTTTTCTATCCTCCCTCTCTCTCGCGCTCTCTCTCTCTCTCTCTTTAACTCCTGTCTTCGTTTAATTGACCTTATCTAACATCTGTATGTTGCACAGATTGAAACACATCCACAGTGGTTCGCTATCTCTCAGATCCTGTCGCACACTCCTTCAAGCTTGCCTCCATCTGTCTCCCTCTCTCTCTCTCTCTCTCTTCAAGCTATGCTGTTCTGCGACCCCATTTATTGTTCAACTATTTGAGTTATTTGTAGTTTGCGTGCGCCGCCGGAACGTTTGGCATTTGTTGTGGAATGCACGTGGGTTACGCTTACGCCGCATCAACGCTCCGGCATGTTCCACATATTTTTCTCTGCTTTTTTTTCTCGCTCTCTCTCTCTCTCTCTCTCTCTGTAATCTGCCACATTTGTTGCCAGAGGGCATTACAAATTGATTATCTAATATGTAACGAAGCGAAGACGATGCGCAAGAGAAAGAAGATGATGAGTAGAAGACAAAGATGATGATAAAGAGGTGTAAGAACCTGCAAGATCACAAGCATGAATGTGAATGTGAAATGTCGAATTGAATATGAATATCAATGTGATTATCATTAGAGATATGAATACGATTATGATTATGAATGAAAATGTGAATGTGAATGTGAATGTAAATATGAATCTCTATATAAAGATGTTTATCAATAAGATTATGCTAATAATACAGATATCTGGTTATAGATATGATAATTCTCAAGTCAAACTATAATATATTCCATATTTTAATTCTCATTATTGATGTTGATTGACATCGGGTTGGTATATAGGTAATTCAGCTATTCATTTAGCCTTGCCTCGTTGTATGTACGTACATGGCCTATGCTAGGTTAACATAGAGTTACACTCATAGAGTGTATGCTAAGGTAACATAGAGTTACACTCATAGAGTGTATTCAAAATTTCGTGTAATTCCATTCAATTCTTGCGTTTGGCTTCTTTGGCTTTATTTCAGTCTCTGTTTCGTTGCATGCCTCGTTGGACTGCTGCACACGTATGTATGCGTCTTATGTCAATTGTTGCTGTTGTTATTGTTGTTCATTGTCTGGCTGAGATTATGGTTGAATTTCGGTAGACGCAACTTTGTGGCGCCCCAAAAGCCCTCAGCGCACTTGTCCACGTTTATTATAAACTTTCGTTTCATGCTGCGGCTTTTATCTTTTGTTTTCTGCTAAGCGGCTGTCCCCCCTCTCGCTCGCTCTCGCTCTCTGTCCCCATCTCTCTCCCTTTCTCTTACATAATTATGTTGTTAACTTGGTGTGTGTGTGACATAATTATTATGCTGTTCAAATTGTTTGTGCCATTTTGTTTACTCACCGTTAAAACAACAACAACAACAACAACAACAACAATAACAACAACAACAACAACAATAAGAACAAGTGGAGCACAGCTCCATATGACAATTGGCTTTCATGCTTTGTTCCGCAGACAGTCAACTGGTAAATCGAAGTTTAAGTGCCCGCGTTACCATTGTTTTGCCAACTCAACTTGTGACCCCCCACCCCCCATTCCCCCCCCCCCCCCCTCTACTGTCCCGCCATCATTCACTACAAACTATATACATACATATACGAAAAAAAGTTCTATTCCGCTGTGCATTGTGTTCAACTTTTGTCGTTTTGTCTGTCTGCACATCTTTTTAATTAATTTGACATAAATTGCACACACACACGTACACCCAACCAACTACTGTGCACACACACACACGCACACACACACACACACGCACACAAACATTGGCATTCTTTTGACTTTTGTCTGCTTCGGCCAAAGACTTTTGCCAATTGCTGTCTGGCATGCTGACACAGTCTATGCGAAAAGTTTGCATTCTCACATTTGCTGCATTCTCTCTGCATGTGTGCGTGTGCGTGTGCGTGTGTGTGCATAGTAAACTTTCAAGTTAGCTGCCAGGCAATTGCTTCAACTTTCAATTGCAACGATAGCAGCACAATGTCTAAAAGGATATGAGGCAACTGTGGCGCCATCTAACGTCCAATTAGCCAATTAAGCGCTTGGCAAATCCTTAATGTTTTTCTTTGTTCTTATTTTTGCAATAATTTTTGAAGGGTACTCCAAATAAATACAAGTTTCAATCAGTGTATGATTCTTATTGGAGTTGCTTAGGTTTTTCTTTTCCAATAAGAAATGCATTTCATTTCGATTTAAGCAAAGTTTCTTTCAGAAAGTCGAGAATGTCCAACAATAAAGAATTTGTAATATATCCAAGTGTGTCAGTGTTGGAGTGGGAGTTGTGGGCCAATAATTATCATCTGCCTAGAATGGAGAGGGCTTATTCTGCGTTAGGGCTCGGCCCCACTGTGGGAATTTGTGGCAGCTGCCGTGAATCAAACGAACCGAATCCGAACCAAACCGAACCGAACCGAACCGAAACGTTGGACAATTTGCGTTCGTTACCTTTGGCCAGTGTTTTTTTTGGCCACCGCACAGTCGACACTCTCTGCTGTTGTTGCTGCCACTGCTGCTGGTTTATTAATTATGTGACCCGTCTGCAATTGGGTGTGCGGACATTTGTCTATTTCACTCTCAGCTTGGCAGTGTCATCAATTCGAGTGCCCTTTGGGTTGGTTAAGATAATGAGATGAGCAGCGAGAGAGAGAGAGAGAGAGAGGGGGAGAAAGGGAGAGAGCATGATATGGAGAGAGAGCGAGAGATAGAGATAGAGATTGGTAGATAGAGAGATAGAGATAGAGATAGAGATAGAGATAGAGATAGAGATAGAGATAGAGATAGAGATAGAGATAGAGATAGAGATAGAGATAGAGAAAGAGATTGAGATTGAGATTGAGATTGAGATTGAGATTGAGATAGATCCGACTTCTATATTTTCTCTTATACTTCATCTAAATATTTCAATATCAATATATCAGATATTTCGATGTGACTATGAATTTGATATGATATAGATGTACTTAAGTATCTGTCTGTCATGAAGTTCTCTTCCAAGATCCCAACTTAATCATATTCGACTTCTCTATCTTCCTCGGCCCTCACAGCATTGTTAGTGCATTTCGGCTTCGACTTTCTTTTGCTTTGTTTTTGTTAACTCCATTCGGATCTTCTTAATTTTTGGCCTTTTGGTCAAAAGTTGGTCTGAACTTTGGACTGTCATTGTTTAGTGCACTGAAGCGGCAGCCCTTTTGCGTGTGGGCGTGCCAACTCGTCGTCATCATCAACATCATCATTATCATAGTCATTGTTGTATTTTGTGTGAAAGCTCTCTCATCAACTGGCTGCGTTTCATCGTGTCTTTCTTCTTTCTCTCTTAATTTTCTTTGTTAGTTTCTTTTTGCAAAATTTTTGGCTTTTTTTTGTTGTTGTTTGGTTTGCTTTCTAATAGGCGCAACGCAACGGTAAGCCCGTTTCTTTGCTAAATATTACTTAATTTCTGTTTTCATTTCATCTCGCTCTCTCTCTGTGTGTCTCGCTCTCGCTTTTCACCGTTTATTGAACGGCAGCGAGGCGCTACAACATCATCGCTGATAAGCGCAATTGTAAACATTTGCCCATTAAACTCAATTGAAAATTGCTTTATATTGCCTCGTATATAAGTATGTTCGCCCCCCGCCCCCGTCCCACGTGTGGCATGCAGCGCAACGGCAGTTAATGAAATGTAACTAACGACTTACAATAGGTGCGTGCATAACAAGGGCCTAATAAAACCTGGGGGAGATCGGTTGGTGGTGGGTGGTGGACGTTGGGCGAGGGGCAGCGGGGGTTGGATGAAAATTACAATGTTATATAAGCATTTAGCGGGCAATTAAAAAAGGCGTTTTCTTTTTATGCGAAAGCCTATTTAAGTTTTAATGCCGCTGCGTTTAATTATAGTGCGTGTTTCATTCCACCGTTTCAGCTGGGAGAGGGAGAGGGGGGGAGATGGAGGGAGCGAGGCACATGCCAATGTACTGCGGCAAGTTGGAAATGTTACAGAAATTTCTTTTGCCTCTAGCTACATTTCCAATTCAATCAAGCAAAAACTCTAACTAAAATTTAAAACTACATTTTATTTATTTTATTTTATTTTTAAAAATATTTTTAGATTTTTAAAAATGTTTTTAGATTTACAAAAAATGTTTTTAGATTTTTAAAAATGTTTTTAGATTTTTAAAAATGTTTTTAGATTTTAAAAAATGTTTTTAGATTTTTAAAAATGTTTTTAGATTTTAAAAAATGTTTTTAGATTTTTAAAAATGTTTTTAGATTTTTAAAAATGTTTTTAGATTTTTAAAATGTTCTTAGATTTTTAAAAATGTTTTTTTATTTTTCCCCTGTTTTTTTTGATTTTTTTTTTTTTTTTTTATTTTTTTTTTCTTTTTCTGTTTTTAGATTTTTTATTTTTTTATTGTTTTTATTTTCTTTTTTTTCTATATTCTTTTTTTCTTCTCTTTTTCTTTTTCTTTTTTCTCTATTTTTTTCTCTCTCTTTTTTTTATCTTTTCTTTTCTCTCTCTGTTTTTTCCCTCTCTTTTTTCCTTTTTTTTTTTTTTCTCTTTTTTCCCTTTTTCTTTTTTTTTCTTTTCCTTTTTCCTATTCCCAATTTTTTTAAATGTTTATTTTCCATATGCTTGACAACTGTTTGTGTTGGGCATTTCGCGAGCTACATTAATTTCATTACAAGTCGTGGTTTTGGCCAAGTTTAGCTTACGATTTGTTCCAAACTACTTCGGGCTGTTTCAAGTTGGTTTGCATAGATGGCCCATGGGCATCTGAACAGCTGGGCACCTGGGCACCTGGACGCCTGAGCACCTGTAGCTGAAATACACTTGGGTAGTTTTGCAGTTGCCAGCTGCCACGCCCATTGGGGCAGAAATGTGTGTTAACTAAATGGGCGCCTCGGGGTGTCAATTCTAATTGTGTGTGTTTGTGTTTTCACTTCTTTTTTTCTCTGTTGCTGTTGCTGTTGTTGTTGTTCTTGTTGTTGCTGCTTTGTTTGCCCACGGTGTTTTGCAATTTGCTCATCAACTTACTTTATATATTTAATTTCAATTTATGCTACTTTTAGTTCAGATACCCTGCACGTACGCCAGCGTGTCGAGTGTCATATGCCCTTGTATACGAGTTTGGGCGAGGGATTAGTGTTGTAGACGCAGAATACTAAAAGGACTCAGCTCTTGGTCCTTAACAAGAATATGCCATATAAGCCTGAGGGAGCAAGCCTATTAAATATTGTAGTTAGTTACATCTAAAAAAAATTGGAATAGTTGAAGAGCTTCTTTAGTAGAGTATCTTCTAGTCAGGCTAACATACAACTAATTTCCATTCAACAAAAATCTTGAATAATTTAAGAACTTTAAATTTGTGTTAAAAACTATCAGCAATTGATGCTGGATATCTTCTAGTCAGGCAGGCGCCTAACTAGAGCATTTCTGCTTCATTTTTGTTGTTGTATCTTTTTAGTATTTATTCAAATTTTGATTGCGTTTAATTATAATTTTTAATATATATTTTATATATTTTTTTAATATTTTTTTTATATTATTATTATAATTTTTGTTTGTTATTTTTGCCATTTTTCCCATTCCACAGAAACTTTTATTTTCTTGGCTTTCCTCTTGCTCAACGCATTTTATGTGCATTTGTGTTTTTGCGCCATTGCGCAAATATTTACTTCGCATAACGGTTGCCTTTTACAGCGCACTCACACACACACACACACACACACACACACATACATAGACTGCGACTTGTTTTCGTTTGCGTGCTCAAAAGTTCTCTTCTACTTCGCGCCGCAGCCGCCTCACCTCTCTCCATCCCCTGCTGCCCCTGCGGAGCATCTCAATGACCTTTTCAATTAAGGCTAAATAAATTTAATTTTATTTCCTGCTGCTTGTTGTAGCACTGCATATCAGAGTTAAATATACATCTATCTAAGTGATATATATCTATGTAAAAAAAATATATAAATAATTTACATGCTTAAATCCAGCTTAAAAGTCGAAGGCTTACTGCTAATTCCCAGTGCTTTGACCTTGTTTCCTCTGCATAAGAGACGAACATTTACTTGCTATATATTTTCCATTTAGTCACTCGATAGTTTGCATTGAACTTTCGTTTGCCTTGCGCAGAGCATAGATCATTGGGTAGTTAAAGAAAAAAACCGTAAATAGAAAATGAAAAGTAAAAAGTGAAATTAAATGTAAATAAAATGAGTGAAGTGAGGCAAGACGAGTCAAGTCGAGTCGAGCTTAGAGTTATATCAGCTATAAAAGTTGCATAAAAGACACGAAGATTTTCTAAGCATGAAATTTACATTAAAATCTAAAATTAAATTGAACCAAGTTTAAATTATTTCTATTATTTTCTAAAAAGAAAAAAATATTATTTCAGCCTCGTTTATTTTCATCTTGTTGGCATTTTGCAACACTGTATGCATAGACAGTTTTCGCCTGGCATTTTCTTAAATGGCCCAACGCCTCCCATGTCCGTCTGCCTGGGCATTGACGTGAAATATTTTTATTTTGATTGATAAAAATATGAACAGCCCAGCAGCAAAGTTGACGTTGCCGTCGCTTGCTCTTTGGCTGCCGCTGCTGCTGCTGCTGCTGCTGTGTGCTGCTTAATTGAGCATCAATTAAAAATGTCTCGCCTCATTTAATGTGCGCTTAAAAGAAAGAAGGAAAAACTGAACAGAAACTGAAAGAGCAGCAGCAGCAGCAGCAGCAACAGCAAGAGAAACAGCAATATGTTTGCTCGTTATGAAAACTGAACTGATGCACATATTCATCAGTTGCTTACACTGGCAGTCAGTCAGTCAGTCAGTGAGTCAGGGCTTCGGAGAGGGAGTCAGGGAGTCAGTCGGTCAAGCTGTCCATCAAAGAATCGGAGTCTCTGTCACCAATTAAGTCAGTCAATGAGTTAGCCAAAAAGTTGGTCAATTGGTGAGGCAATCAGTCAATTCGAGAGGCGATCAATCAGTGTTGAGGTTAGTCAGTCAAACAGTTAGTGAGTCAATCAGGGAGTAAATATGCCAAGCTCGGTCAATCAGTGCTTCCATCTATCAGTCAGTCAATCCATACATCCATCAAATGGTCAATCAATTAGCCAAAGTCAATTGGTTTCAAATTCAGTCCATCAATCATTTCATTCATCAATCAGATTGACAGTATATCATATCAATGCCTCAATAAGCCAATAACTCAGTTTGAGGCTGTCAATCAGCACATCAGGCAAGCAGTCAATCAATCAGTTGAGTCAGTCAGTTGATCAGTGAGCTCATTCATCAATCAGATTGAGGCTTTATTCAAATCAATAACTCAGTTTGAGTCTGTCAATCAGCTCATCAAGCAAGCTATCAATTGATCAATCAGTCGAGTCTGTAAGTCAGTCAGTTAATCAATTAGTGAGCTCATTCATCAATCAGATTGAGAGTATATCATAGTCAGTTTAAGTCTATCAAACAGTCGAATAAGTCACTCAATCAGTGGAGTCTGTAAGTCAGTCAGTCTTTATTTATTTCAATCAGTCAGTCAATCAGAGTCCATACATCATTCTATCAGTCAGTCCCAGACCACACATCATTCTGTCAGTCAGTCAACTTGTCACTCAGTTAATCAGCTCTCAACTTCAATCAAATTCAATGAGGAAGTCAATGAGTCTTCCACTAAATCAATCAATCAATCAAGTGAGTCAGTCAGAGTATCAGTCAATCAGTTCGTAAATCACGTTATTGGTCAATCAGTCAACTAGTCGTTCAATCAGTCATCAAATGTCATTCAAACTCCAGCAGTTAGTATGTCAATCAATCACTCTGTCAGTATATCAATCAGTCATAGAGTCAGTAGTCAGTAAGGCCAGCAATCAGTCAGTACATCAGTCAATCAGAGCCAAACAGCCATCAGCGAGTCAGTTAGTCAATTACTTATTGAGAGCCAATCAAAATCACAATCAGTCAGTCAGTGAAGCAAAAGTTCTTTCAATTTATCTCCTTCTCTTCTTCTCCCTCTCTCTTTCGCTCTCCCTCTCTTTTGTTTTCATTTTATTGCACTGCTGCTTGCCCATATGCGCATTTGTGGGTCGCGCCTTCAGCCTTTGCCCCGCTGGCGTACACCCATCTATAGCTGTATTTATTGTTGTTCTTCTTCTTCTACTACTTTTTTTTTTTTTTTTTTTTTGCATTTCCATGGCTTGACGCATAAGACCCATCCACGGTATCAGTTTACCAGTTTGCCAATCCAAAGATACCATATTGTTGTTCTTTAATTGAGCCACTGTGATGAGTCATTTGTACGGCGTGTGATTGGGTGGTTGGGTGGTTGGGCGGTTGCTTGATGTATGCGTGATTGATGGTTGCTGCTGCCAAGCAACCGAATATCAAGGGTAAACCCTACATTAACAAGACTGCAAATAAAATGTGAATAATGAATGCAGCAAATGCGATCTACAGGGAGAGAGAGAGAGAGAGAGACAGAGAGAGATATATATTCATATATGCATGCACATACATACATATATACATATGTATTTAGTTTGGCTAGCAGACTATATTTGATGGGCTGCATAGCAGAAATTCCGTAATTGACTCTAATTAGGGGCACACACAACTCGATTGGCTTTGACACCATGTTAAAGTGCTGGTTAAATTCTGACAGCAACCAACTTTGGCATCTCCCTCTGTCTCTCTCCCTCTCTCTATCTCTCTGCGTCTTGTGCTTAATCAATTTCACTTTTGTTTGCACAGTGGACACCACATCGATCGCAGTGGGCTGATCTTTAACCCAACCCACTTACATGCATAATGCGTCGCCAGACATAAGGAATGCAGGGCTATGCACATGTATAAGTGCATGCCTGTGCATGTGTGCATGTGTGCATGTGTGTGTGTGCGAGGCCCAAGTCCAAATGAAAATACGAGTAATTACAAGAGACATAATATATGTAAATGCCAAGCGGCGCACATAAATCAGATTACGATGCAATGCTCCACGCCCCCTGCGCCCACTTGAAAACATTTTTTTAAATATAAAGTCAAGCTTGGGTCATAATTAAGAGTGCATATAGAACAGATAGTTGAGTTGAAAGGGCAATGGGACGAACTTTTTCTATTCTACATCCGCCTCCTCCTCCTCCTCCTCCTGCTCCTGCCCTGCACTGGCCTGAGCATTAGTTGAATTCGTCGGCGTTCGCACATGTGTTTGACACATAAAATGTGAGCTGAAGAGCATAAAACATTATGAAATACAGATATATATATATATATATATATATGTATGTATAAGTATTATATATGTATATGTATATGTATATGTGTATATATCAAAAGGTCTGGCCGCAAGAATTAAGAAATTTTGCTGTAAAAACCAAACATGTGTCACACTCGCCATCTCCCTCACTCTTTATGTCTTTCTCTCTGGCTCAGTTTGGTTCTAACATCAAAAGGAAATCGTGCACTTGTAGTTGGCCAAAAGATATTCAGCCAAAAGGCGCATAAACACAGCGAAAAAAAAACCTCACATTTATTTATGGCGTTTTGAGCTAAATAATGAAGTGAGCAAACTGAACTGAAGTGAAGCAACTGCCAAACGAGGTATACAACTGCATGAGCTCTACGCAGCAAAAAGGGAAAATTGTGAACGAGCAAGAAGAAGCAGAAGCATTTAAGATATCAAATTAAAATTTCGAATGCTCTTAAGTTGAGGGAACTGGAAAGAGCAGCGTTTAAGACTTCTCTAAGCAGATAAGAAGAAGAAGCAGATGGAATAGTTATATAGTGAGGAGTATTTAGTATATATGGGATATATATTCGATCTCTTATCAAGAGTTCTGGAATTGTTAATATGTTTTTGTAGATAGTATATATGGATATATATATTTGAACTTGTCAGGAATTCTGAAATTCTTACCATACTTAAGAGTTGCTTCTAAAAATATATAGCATGACGTATGACTATATAAATAATAGTTAATCTGTATGCTATCTTCCACATATCAGTTCAATAATATTTCAATTTATCTACAAATTCCAAGCATTTATGGTTCCTTCTGCAATTCTTTAACTTTTCGCTTAAAGTTTTTAATGAAATTGATAAATATTAAAGGAGTTACACTCTATCTATATAAATTCTGTATGATATATGAGGCAAATTAATGATAAGCGCTCTGTGTGAGCTTATCGAAAAATTCGATTTATGTTTCTCGCTAATATTATTGACTGTATATCACTTATATCTTCATATTATTCGATCTAGTTGATAGCTGATGTATGACAACTTATCTGAAATGCTTCTTTCTGCAATTTACTTGCTTATAAAATAATAAAACCTTTGGGCAGGGCATCGAAAAGGCAAAAAAAAAAAGAAAGAGAGAATGAAGAGAGAAGCGTAGGTCAACCAAATTTAGCTTAGGGCACGCCTTCAGCTATAATATGCTTGTGTGTGTGTGTGTGTGTATACATATATGTATGTGTGTTGCTGTTATATTTTATATCATCTGTGAAAGCGCAGCTAACCTCAAATGGTTGGCCGCTGTTTGACTCGAGGCTGCCTGACTTCTTTGGCGCTGCGCCCTTAACTTTGCTTAGAGTGTGTGCGTGAGTGTGTGTGTGTGTGAGCGTGTGCATTGTAGCGTACTTCCTGGTTGTATGGCACGGGGAAGTCAGTGACGTGCTCCTGTTTGTTAATGAAAAAACAAAAAAAAAGAGAAGCGAAAAGGAGAAATATACATATTTACAGAGGCATATACATATACCAGCACATATGTATATGTGCATGTGTATGTGTATGTAATACATGTACATTTATGAAAACAGAAAGGCAGAAGGAGTGTGTGAGTGTGTGTGTGTGTGTGAGGTGGGGGGCTGCTTGGTTAAGAAGTAGTAGAAGTTGGCAAAAAAAAAAATAATAATAATAATAATAAAACGCAGCACAGAACACGGAAGCAGCGACCATCGTTCGTTCCCAGCGTCAACATTGAAACTGTTTGTTTGCTTAGATGGTTGCTTGATGACGGGTCGAGCAGACGAGTAGACGAGCTGCTGCTGCCACTCCCCCTCCCACAGCTCCTCCCACTGCTGCTCCTCGTCGACTCCACTGCATGTTGCCGTGGAACGCACAACTATTTGCTACATTTTTGCGCTGCTTGTCGAAATTATATTGGCAACGCGCATCGAAACGTGTTTGCACCATTTGTGGCAAGCAGTTACGTAGCGCGTCGTTGCGCGAATAATGCCACATGACCATAGCTGACAACAAATAAACAAAGCTGCAGCTGGCCCATAGATGGCATCCAGAACTTGCCAACCGAACTGAACTGAACTGAACTGAACTGAGCTGAGTTGGACAACAGCAACAGCAGCAACAACAACAACCGTGTTGTCTGACCACGCATGAGCCGCACTTTGATTGCAGCAAATGTTGCTCTTAGTCGAAGCAGAACCGAACAGGCCGAAGCTGCAGCTGTAGACATATTAAATACATATATGAATTGTGTCCAAGCAGTTGTAATTAATATGAACAGGCGGTACAAGAGTGCGTGACATACACTGAACGAAAGAGTGGAGTAAGAAGGGAGAGTGAGCGAGAGAGAGAGAGAGAGACAGCCTTGAGAAAGTCTGTGCAAGCGACAGACAAAACAACATGGAGCATACGTCATCTTGATTAGGCTGATGGGTTGAGTCAATCTGAATTAGAATCTGAAGCGTCGAACTGAAATGCGATGAGTGAAGATATGAGAAGAGGAGCTCTTACAGACTCTGAGAACGATGGGCTCATATTTATTGACACGGACACAGAGGTAGATCATCTCAGCTCCAGATCCATTCTCTATATATAGCACAAGCAGGTCAAATGCATCTAAGCCAATCAATAAATTTTTCCAATTTAATGCAATCGATTATAAGCATATACGTATATATGGTTGTAGAAATATGTTTTAAGCGAGATCTTAAAAAAAAAAAGAATAATGAATAATAAAAAATAGACGAATAAATAAATAAAAAAAAATTGAATTAATAAATAAAAAATCCTTTTTTTTAGGATGAAATCATTAAAAAATCTCTAAAAAAAAATTTAAAAACATTAAAGAAATTAAAAATTAAAAAAATTAAATTAATAAATAAAAAATCCTCTTTTTTAAGATAAATTCATAAAAAAAAAAATCTCTTAAAAAAATTTAAAAACATTAAAGAAAATTAAAAAATTAAAAAATTAAAACTAAAAACAAAATAAGTTAAAAATAAAAATAAAATAAATTAAAAATAAAAATAAAATAAATTAAAAATAAAAATAAAATAAATTAAAATTAAAACAATATGTAAATTAATATATATAAAAATAGTTAAAAAAAAAACATTAAAAACAAAATATATAAAAACAATTAAAGAAATAAATAATAAGAAAACATAAAAAATAAATAAAAACAAGTAAGAAAGCTCTAGTCGAGACTGCTCGACTACGAGATCCCCTGAACCCTACAAGCAACTGATATTTCAATAATAATTAGCACCCACACACGCACTCATGCAAACAAATACACGCACACACACACTCACATATACAGGCGATTTCGCTTGGGTTGCGCTGCAGTGTTGGCAATATTAGGAGAACTTATTTGTTGAATAATTTAATTTCTAGACGTACGATCGTAATGAAACTTTCAAAACGTAATCATAATGTTAAAATGTATGTGTATACCGAATCACAAGTCTCTAGTATTTGATATACGACTTTTACAAAGATGAGGGTGAAGGGGTGGATTTAGGGGTGGGGGGTAAATTTTAACAAAAACCGAAATTGTATGACATGCGTCTTAATATACATTTTAAATTTGGAGACTGTAGCTTGAAAGATGTAGGAGATATAATTTTTAAACTGATCTTCGATAAGGTTTTTTATCGATAAAAAAGTATCGGAATGAGTTATCGTTTTTTAGTGATAAACTCGATATCCGCGTGATATATACGGATTTTAAAAAAAAGTTGAAGTCTCTAGCTCTTATATCTTCTGAAATCGACGCGTTCAAACATACGGACAGACGGACGGACGGACGGACGGACGGACGGACGGACGGACGGACGGACGGACAGACAGACGGACAGGGCTAAATCGACTCAGCTCGTCGCCCTGATCAAGAATATATATACTTTGTGGGGTCTGCCACGCCTCCTTCTGCCTGTTACATACATTTTAACAAAACCATTATACCCTGATTTCCCATTTTCAATGGGTTCAGGGTATAAAAAACAACATATTTTAAGAAGTATGTGCTCAATAAAATTTAAAAAAAAATTTGTATTTAAACAAATAAATGCTCTAAAGAGCAACAAAAATAATAGTTTGAAACAAAATAAATAAATAGTTAAAAAGAAAAACAATAAACCATATCAAATTAAAAAAAAAAAATAAAAATTTAAAAAATGTGAATTATTTCTTTTAATTTATTGAATTTGTAATTTTTCTGATATTATTTTTAATACAAAAATCAGTAGAGAAATTCATAACTAGCTAACAATTCATGGTATTTATCGACGCTTCCAACTCGAGCTTAGTTGCAATTGATATATTCAAAATCAATCGATAGTTTCACCTTTGCTCAGGCTGATGGATATGAGTTTTGATTGATTGCATGCGTTTGCAATAGTTTTTCGTGCAGTGTAGCTGCCTGCACGTTTTGAGCAATATTTCCTCTGTTGTGGGCAAACGAAAGTTCCTGAACTGTGGGCCATTTTAATTGATATGATGGAGTCTGATTAAAAATTCGCTGGAAAATAAGCGTTGCCCCTGCAGAGAACCTCAATTAAATACAGCACAAAGAGCAACAAAATATGTACAAAACAAAAAAAAAACGCGAGAACAGTGTAGAGTAAAAGAGAAAGAAATAAACAAACGATTTCTTCTGTTTGCTGGGCAACTTCAGTTGAAAGGCAAACAGGAAGTTCATATTTAAAATAAGAACAAACTGAGGCACGCACACACCAAAATGCGAAGCCCACACACACACACAGAGACATAGAGAGAGAGAGAGAGAGAGAGAGATAGAGGTAGAGAGTGAGGGGGCGACGTGTGCGACAGAGTTTACAACCAATTAGCATAAAGCCCTTTGACTTTCGGCCGACAGCATTGACGATGACGTCGTCGGCCTCAGCTACTCATCAGTGGCCCCGCTGCCACGCCCATGGCAAAGAGGGGCGGCCAGCTACTGTCTGGTAATTGATTGTTGTTTTTTTTTTTTTCTCTCTCTTCTCTTTTTATTGCGCATTTCTATGCTTTATTGCCCAAGCATTGCATCGCATACCCTGTATAAATTGAGTGAAGCGTGTGGGTTCATTGGCTTTGGCTTTGTTGTTGATTGATTTTGTATACCCTGTACTTTACTCGGTTTTGCTATGATCTTAACTTTGGAATGTTTTTAGACATAGATTTTTAAGATTTATTATTATATTTTTCGTATGACTTGCATTTGTGTCATATACCCTGTACTTTTGCAGATCTTGTGCTGGCTTTTTTAGCAGGCAACTAAAGACAGAGTTCTAGTGTAACATTTTGTGGCTTTTGGAATAGCTTGTTTATATACCCTGTACTAGCGCATATCTCGCTTTGGTTTCCTTTAGAGAATATTTTCAAAAGAATTTTAGCTAGGCGGCATCTTGAGAAATCGATTGCCATCTATACCCTGTACTTTTCCTCTATGCATTCTTTGGTTCTTTGTCTATATTCTTTGCTCTACATCTTTTGTTGTCTTATTTCTTTTTCTCAATATATTCTTTTTCCCATTGCCAACTGCTGCTATTGCTACTGCTTGCTGTCGTTGTTGTTCTTGTTCTTGTTATTGTTGTTGTTGTTGCTTAAATGCATTTAAAAGTCATTAGACGCAGGCCTTTGGGTGTAGCCGCTGCAGCTTCTTGCGATCAAACACGCCCATTGGACCGGCATGGACTGTCGTTAATTGTCGTTCAGTTCGAGTACACACACAGAGACACACACAGACACACAGACACACATATACATACATACTATATACTATATATTATATATGAACGTGAGAGCCTTTTGTTTATTGTTCTTCTGCTCGTTCAGAATATGAACAAGAAGAGTATACATATATATGTATGTATATATATATTCGATATATATGTATGTACATATATACTTGATATGCTTTTTTCTGCTAAGACATCGCTCACTCTGCATAGACTTGGTTTCATATGATCTATAGTTAGAGCTATACAAATATGTACTTAAGCCTTCTTCTTCTTCTTTGCCTTTGACACTTTGAACGGGTATTAAACAGTCGGTTACGACCACTTGCAATTGCTGATTGTTATTGTTGTTGTTGTATTTTTCATTCTTCTTCTTCTTCTTGCATTGCTTTTGTTGTGCATCGCTTCAGCTGCTCCTTGTGCATAATTATATCCATTAGCGTAGCTCGGAGCCGCTGCTCGGCAGTTGTTGGCTATTTGCTTGAATTGTCTTAACACGTCTTTGGCACAACTTCACAAATAAATAGGTTAGCTGCACGCAATCTACACACACACATACACACACACATACACACACACATACACACACACACACCTACACACACACAGCGGTACATGTAAGCAATCAATAAAGGCAACAAAATATATTGTTGAAATGAACATAAACAGCGCACAACATTCCTTATGGACGACGTCGTCGACGAGCAACGGATGAGAAATCAAGCAAACATATGCACATAATTTCATTTGCCATAAACAGTTTGCAAATTTTTGCATATTTTACCCTGGCTGCGGCCTATTTATATAGCCGAGTCGTGCGTCTGGGCAATGAAAGCCCAATGCCCCCTGCCCCGGCCGCCATGCCGCCCCTCTGTCAATAGGTGGGTGGGCGTGTCGCTAGAGCACTTAACACGCAATACCCCCAGCCACAGCCACAGAGGCAGAGGCAGAGGCAGAGGCAGAGGCAGAGCAGCATCGGCCTTCGGACTTCAATCAAAATGCCCAACAGCAGCTGGCTGAAAGCAAAGGGTGCTGGATTCACTGGGCTGAGGACGCTGAGCCACTTGAAAGCAGCGAAGACGTCCCTTAACACTTGAATTTCTTAAATTATAAATATTGGCTTGCAAGTGTTTGAAAGTAGATGGAGCTTAGATTCGAAATTGTGGGCTGCATTAGGATTAGGTGAGAGGCAATGGAGTAAATTGAAATACAGAGACTTGGGACAGAGAGACAGAGAATTAGAGACTTTGTGATTTAGACACATAGATATATAGGCAAAGAGATATAGGGATTTTGATAGGGATAGATATATGAACATGAAGATATACAGATATATAGATATCTGGATATGACGATATAAAAGAATATAGACATATGTATGTAAAGATATACAGATCTATAGATATGTGGATATAACGATAAATGGATATTTGGATACATGGATATAAAGATATTTAGTTATAAGATATAATGATAACATATATAGATATATATAAATACTTGGATATATGCATATATATAGATATTGATATTGATATTGATATATATGTACATATATATACTCTTCCATGGTAAAAGTCAAGTCTGTAGCTCTTATATCTTCTGAGATCGACGCGCTCAAACATACAGACAGACAGGCGAACGGACGGACAGACAGACAGACGAAGAGTGCTATATCGAATCAGCTCGTCGCCCTGATCAAGAATATATATACTTTGTGGGGTCTGCCACGCCTTCTTCTGCCTATTACATACATTTCAACAAAATCATTATGCCCTGATTTCCCATTTTCAATGGGTTCAGAGTATAATCAGCTTGGATTGACGCTTCCAACTCGTTATGTCATTAAGCGATCTATAGCCTCTGTCAAAAGATATGGGGTTGCCTCATAGGTTTGTCGAATATGAATAGTCCTGCATAGATGAATGTAAACACAGATCTTATAATTCATTAAGGTCCAACTGTGAATACCTCCTAACTAAAATTGTTTTATCAATAAGTTCAATTTCATGGAATTTGGATTTCTCAATTCTTCGATAGATATCTTGCTCTTTAAAAAGCCTCTCAAGCATTGAATAATTTAATCTTTCAATTTTGTTTCATAGTTCTACCATAAAAGGGTTGGATTCCATAGGGCTTAATATCTATGTATAGAACACTTTTGGGCATGGAAGCTGGGAGAATATTCATATAAATTCAGTTGTGCTCATAAAAATAGTTGAGCTGCGCTATAAAAACAATAATAAACACACAAATTTCCGCCTTCAGTCGGGAATATAATCTCAGGCCCTAAAGTGCACTTGTTTATAAGAACATCTAAATTAGGAACAAAATATGTGAATCTTAATACAAATTTATTTTCATTAAAATCTTGTGTGTTTAATGTTGAGAAATATTCCAAGTTTCTATTTCTACTGAATAGCATTTTCATGGAAATTGTTATCCATTTGATTTTTTATCATTATTATTCTTATTATTCTTATTATTTTTTTTTGCTTTTGATATCAGCGAAAAGGTAAAGAATTTCATTAAATTTCGCATTTGGTTCGTTTTGAATATGTCGCGTTGCAAATGGATTTTGATTACATTTCGCATAGCTTTAGCTGTTTTTTTTTTATCTTCAGAGTTTTCAACAGAAGGGCGCTGCTGACTTGTGTGTCAATGTGGAGAGAGTGTGTGAGAGAGAGAGAGAGAACAAGCAGAAGAAGAAACTGAAGCAGAACAAAAATGCTTTATTTACTTTGAACATTGATCGACAAACAGCTAAAAGTTTTATGCGATATGTCATGTACACAAACACACACACACACACACAGTCTCTCTCTGATGATAACCCCTTCTACATGGCATGTCAGACAGACAGCTCCCCGCCCCAGCTTTGTCCCGCCATCAAATCGCAATCCACTTCGCTAGACATTGGCGCAGTCGCGTGTGCCGCGCGCCTGTCACATTTTATTTGATTTTGTATTTTTATCTCGGGCAACGGTGCCTCGACTCTCACAACAGGGGCGATTCCCTCTGATTCAGATACAATGCGCTGCTACATAATTCACGCAGCATCGCTTCTTTCTCTGTGTGTGCGTGTGTGTGCGTGTGTGTGTGTTGGCTTTTGACACTCGTGCTGAATAAACAATAACAACAGGAGACAAGCAACATGGCAAACAACTAAACAATTTACTGCTCAAAGATTTCTCAAGCACATGCTCCTATAGGAGCCAAACACCGCCCACCGCCCACTGCCCAACACACGCCCTGGCTGTCAGCTGCCTTTTTTCGCTCTTCCTTTCTCTCTCTCTCCCGCCCTCTCTCCTCTCAAATGCGCAACATTTCATTGTTTATTTGTCAGCCAAAAAGTCTCCTCTTTTTTTTCTTTTTTTTTTTTTTTCCACTGAGGCAGTTGATGGCCAATTCCAGGCGCTAAATGTTTGACAGCTTCCCTTCAAAGACATTAGACACACACCCACACATACTCATACGCCCCCATAGACACACACACACACACACACAGGCACACATCAGCATGCGTGTTTTATTGCTGCCGCCGCTTGTAGACGCACATTTTGTCGCATTTAATTAGCCAGATAGCACGCGACAACAACAATATCGTTTGCGGCAGTTCATCATCAACATAAACAACAAGGGAATTGTTATTGTTTATGATGACATGACAAAAAAAAAAAAAAAACAGAAAAAAAAGGAAAACAGAAAAACGGAAAACAAAGAAAGGAAACAACAAGAAATTAGAAATATGAATTGTAGCTATAAATAAAATGCATGTGAAAAGTCTTTAACTTCGTTTCCCAATGGATAAACCACTTTAATAAACTTAATCTATTAAGCTTACATCTATTTACATTTATATATCAATAATATATTATTTGCTGCTATTTTAAATTTTATTAAATCATATTTTGTATTTCTTTTTCTCTATTTTTAGGTAAGTTCTACAGTCTATCTAATGGAATGCTTAATGCTGATTTTATTGGTAACATTTTCAATTTATTCAACTTATATGAGAAACGAAAAATATTGCATTTTCGTGCTGCATTTTTAAAGATTATATTTTTAAAGTATATAAAAATGTATTGAAAAAATTGTACAAAAATTAAAATGATTTTAGATAGATAGAAATTAAATAATTAATTATTATTATTTTTATACATAATATAATTATTACAATATAATCCTGAATCCATAAGAATTAGGGAATATTAGGCAATAGGGAAATATATTATTTTTGATAATCAACATATAATGTTTATTATTCTTGTATATAATATAATTATTTCAATATAATCCCTGAATCCATTCAAGATTAGGGAATTCAGGGAATATTAGGCAATAGGGAAATATATTATTTGTGATAATCAATATAATAATGATTATTATAATATATAATATAATTATTATAATAAAATTCTGAATCCATTAAAAATTAGGGAATTCAGGGAATATTAGGCAATGGGGAAATATTTTATTTGTGATAATCAATATCTCTGATGGGGTTAGTGGGCGATTTCGGGAATTTTGGTGCCTCAGTTTCAGCTAATGATAAAGGGAGTTAAACTATAGAACATATCCCATGACTCTGTTGTGCTATTTATCAAAAGTTAAATGTATTTTAAAGCAATGTCTATATGAATTATTATTTCCGTTTTTTTTTTTTTTTTTTTTTTTGGATTCTGTTTTCTGGATTCTATGGCGCTTCTGCTGCTCATTTCATCGCTGCAAAGTGTACAAATTGCTTTATTATTAGCTCGCGGGACAAAGCCAAATACCTTTGTCAGCAGAAGCGAATTCCACAAATATTGGCTTTAGTTTATTAAATTCGATTGCTGCTCATATAATAAGCGCATTTATTTATCTGTTTCGCTCCCGGGCAACGTCGTTTTCATAAATAAATACGAGCATTTTATATATATTACATGCGTTTGTATTAACTGAGAAATTGTATTTAATTAAAAGTGCGAACAACTCTTATTTCAACAAATAAATGCAGTTCGATAACAGAGAGGAAGACTGAGAAAGAGAGGGAGAGAGAGAGAGAGAGAGAGAGAGAGGGAGGGAGGGAGACTCTGGTCCTTTGGCTGAATCGTTGACAAAGCGTTTGAAATGCAGAGCAGCGCAAAGAGTTTTTATTGAGTCAGTTAATTAAAAATGAAAGTTAAAAAGCAAACGAAATATATTGCCATAAAGCATATAGATTATCGGGCAGCAGCAGCAGCTGAGTTGATTGAGCCATGTACAGCCTCTCGTCTAACGTTAGTTAATGTCTCTAGCCGCATGGATTTCCCAATTGCTTCTATGAGTGAGAAGTATTTATGTTTTGATTCACATTGAGCTCATTATCATCTATATAATATATGTTTATGTGTTTATGTATATATGCATTTAAGGGCATCTGCTAGTTGATCACTCTTTGGAGAAAGATTTACAAAATCTCTGGCTTACATTAAGTGAAATTTACTTACGAACTATTCCATGTATGTATATCTAAGGCTCCCAGAATCTTTTGTAAGTTAGGGTATGTGCTAGTCGGTCAAACTGTATAAGGTATTCTGACTTGTCTTAAGGTGCTCTTCAAAGTTTTCAAATATATGTACAGAAAACTTTTCCAACTCCTAAAGAACATCTTTTAGAGCATAGGGTATTTCCTAAACGTTCACTCTCGAAGGGTTTTCTAATTATAATTGCCTGGAGTCTTTTTTGCGAAAAACTGTAGAAAGCTCCATTAAAACTTAGGGTATATTCTAGTCAGTCACTGCCTAGACATTTTTTTTTTATTATTTGAAAATGCCTTTTGACTTATTATTATTATTAGTATTATATAATCTATATAAATAATTTTCCGAATTGTCTAAAAAAACAAAGCAATAAAGGTTAGGGTATCTTCTCGTCAATCACGCTTCCCATTTGGCAGTATTTTTGTCCCCTTGCTCTATACATATATTCCCCATATGCATATGACCACAAATCAGTGTAAGTTCTTTTTAATATTTGTCATTTAACACTAAGCGAAACATCATTTTTCTTATGACAAACTCGTCCACCTCGAACCTTATGTCAAGGACCTATCGTAGGTTTCTGTCTCTCTTCTTTTTTTTTTCAATTAGGTAATTGATTGTGCTTTAAATGCGTAGAAGAGAACAAAGTGAGGCAGAATACAGCCAATCGATGAGAGTTAATTAATTTGAGTTAGAGTTTTCGAACGGCTCGAAGAACCCATCAAATTTTATGTATTTAGAAACGAGCAGCATAAACTGTGCCAAGTCCCTTGTTACACCTTCGACAAGCGCCACAAAAACGAATATGATATTGTGTATGTATAATGTATATGTATATATGTATATATATATATGTGTGTGTGTATATATACTATATATGTATATGTCTGAGCGAGCTAAGCCCCAAGTCAATGTCAAAATGTCAGCCTTGGGTCTTGGGGCCTAAGAACTTCCCACGAGGACCTCGCTGGCCCTTTTCCTTCACTGTCTTTGTGCGCCGTTTAATAATCAAACATCTAACAGACGCACGCATACTCACATACATACACAAACTCCCTGTACGTGTGTGTGTGTGTAGCCAGCGTTGCTGGCAACCGTTTTTCAATGTCAATGCACAGTTAAATTTAAGGCACGCTAATTGGCAACAGGGCAGCACGATAAATCACATGGCCAAAAGAAATCACGTCCTGCCATGAAAACGTGGCGTGGCAGCAACAGCCTAGAGATTTATATAGAATAATTCCCCAAATATTATTTTGAATTATGTTCACTGCATAGGCACGGCTCTAAAAGGTTCCCAAAAGGTTTTTAGCCAGATAATTGAAAGCCAGATAATACAATTCGAGAGTCGAACTCAGGCAAATATGATACTGACAGAGATCTTCAGGCTAGAACTTGTTTGATTATGCATGATTGTACCTGATCTTTAAGTTCTCTATGAGCTATCTCCCAAATGGCTCCAACTTACACAAATTGAATTCGCTTCTTATCAAATATCATACTGAGAGAGTGCTAGCATAATAAGCTAGACCATGCTTGAGTATGCCTGATTGTACCTGATCTCTTAGTTCCTTATAAGTTTTCTTCCAGAAGATTTTAAGCAGTCGATTGATATCGCCTGTCGAAGTCGAACTCTGGAATTCTTATCAAATATGATACTGAGAGAGTTTAAGCATGATTATCTAGAACTTGCTTGACTATATATAATAGTACCTGATCCCTTAGTTCTCTATTAGCTCTCCCCCAAATGGCTCGAATTAAATCAAATGATTTTAGCCAGTCAATAGAACGATGACAAATCGAAAGTCGAATGCTGGAATTTTTATCAAATATGATACTGAGAGAGTTTAAGCATGATTATCTAGAGCTTGCTTGATAACGCCTGATCCTTTAGTTCTCTATAAGCTCGCTCTCAAATGACTCCAGCTTATACAAATTGAATTCGCTTCAGGCTGATGCGAAATCTAAAGTCGAATAATGGAATTCCTGTCAGATATAATACTGAGAGATATGATATATCTAGAACTTGTTGGATTGATCCTTTAGCTTTCTATGAGCTCTCTCACTTTCTAATAGCTCGAATTGAGCCCCATTGAATTCGCTTCGACTTCGTCTCAAATATGATATAGTATAGAGTAAGAATGATTCTGAACTTGCTTAATAAATATGTGTGGAAAAGATGGTCCTTAAGCCTTCTATAAGCTCTCTCTCTATCTGTCTCTCTCTCTCTCTCTCTCTCTCTCTCTCCCTCTCTCTCTCTCTACTGGCTGATCAATCACTTGCGGCTCGCCGGCTGGAATGTTAATCACAGGATTTCGGATTAGGCATGCGCTCGTTGTCTAATTAGCAAAACCAATTTGTGTGCCGCGACCTAGGTGGTTATGCGTCGAGTTGGCTTTCAGGCGGTCGATGGGCGATGGGCGTTGCGCGGTGGGTGTGGCACGGTGTGGTGCGGCGCGTCGCTGCTTGAGACAGCGGAAAAACTAATTTTCAAAGTCAATGTCGCGAATGCTGGCATTTAGCAGGCGTCGCGGGAAGTGTTTGAAAATTTGTTGTTGTTGTTGTTGTTGTAGTTGTTGCTGTTGTGGCTGCTGTTGTTGTTGTTGTTGAGTGTGTAAAGTTTTCATTATATATTCAGGGCAAAGCACAGGCACACATCTAAGCATAAAACCCGATTTACATGCCCACACACACAGAGAGAGAGAGAGGGAGATGGAGAGGGGAGATAGAGCGAGCAAGTGAATGAAAGAGAGAGTGAAAGTGTGTGTTGGGAATTTGGTGTTAGAAGCTCGTTGGAAAACTTTTCGACTTTTCCGTGTGCACAATTCAATCAGCAACAACAACAACAACAACAATCTGCAACACATCGACACACACACACACATGCACACACTCATATACATATTGACTAAGCTGGCATGTGGCTACACACACACATACATACACCAAACGTGTTGATTTGACTGTGTGTATGTTTGTTTAAGTGTGAGTGTGTGTGTGTGTGTGTGTGTGTTTTTTACTCTGTTTGTTTTTTCTAGTATGAAAATCATTTTCATTTCCCAATGCTGGGCAAAAAATGCAAAAAAAAAAATTGATGAATGAAATTTCCATTGCTAAGTTCTTAATATGCATGCGTGTGTGTGTGTCTGAGTGTGTGTGTGTGTGTCTGGCTGTCTGTCTCTGTGTGTATAATTGATATGCATTCATCTTATTTGATATTGACAAGCGGCTTGCCATTATTGCCATTGCTCTTTTCAGTTGTTGTTGCTGTGGTAGTTGTTGTTGTTGTTGTTGTTGTCATTGCATTTAATTTGCAGCAATGGTCATTAAAAAGTTTGCACATTGCAATCATTAATACAAAACTGTGCAAACTACCGACCCTCTTCCCTCTCTCTCTCTCTCTCTCTCTCTCTCTCTCTCTCTCTCTCTCTCTGTCTCTCTCTCTCCTGGCCACACCGCCAGCCTCACGCGGCTCTTATTTTATTTATCCATCAATCCATTTTGGCCAACTATTCATCAGTCCATTTGAATGTAAATGAATTAGCCGGGCTTATACAGAATCCACTTTTGAAAGCCCTCTTCAGCTTGGCTTGCGTTAATTATTTTATTTTTATTATTTCAATTTTATTTTGTGTTAAACTCCCATTATATACCCTACAGTTGGCATTAAATAAGAAATGAAATGCAATAGAAGGTGAATTTATTTTTAATTTAATTTAATTTAATTTAATTTATTTTAGATTTTTTTTTTGCAAATATAAATATTATTTATATTTCCCATATACACATATGTATATATATTATTTTAAAGACTCTTAGAGAACTACCTTACACGGTATCTAGCAGTCGTTCAGCATTTCGTGTAGTCAACTTTTAGCTACAAATTAAATACATTCTAAAATGCCTGCAGCCTTAATGAAAAATATTTTTAAATGCAATTTTTTTATTTTAGTAATTGTATAAGTGGTGAATCATTTCAATAGCTAAGAGCTAAAACTCAGCGGGCGTGGGCGTGGCCGTAGTGCCCCTGAGCTTAAAGTTGTTGTATTTAAATTGAATGCTGAAATGCAATTTAAGGAGATTTTTTTTATTTGCCCAACTGTGTTGCTCCACAATCTTAACGGACTCTGACAATGCTAGCAACAACAACAACAACAACTACTACAACAACAATGTGCATACTTGTGATAACTGTGAAAAGGTAATAGCTCTCAATATAGGGGCACATGCCTGAGCGCTGCGAATGTGCTTTGACTGGCTATAAGAGCAGAGCACCCCCATGCTTCTGCTCCAGAGCATTACAAGTTCGTTACACGCTCAACGTAACATCGATTCATCGATGGGCGTGGCCAGCTAATTTACTTGCCAGCATTGACAGAATCACCCGAATCTCTTCAATGAATTTCTTGTGAGAGGCAAAGATATTTAGTAAATGTATACAGATATATACATATGTATATGTATTTATAGATATCTATGTATATATATATAAATTTCCAGCACTATTCATTAACAATTAAAAGTTCACGTTTGGCGTGTCGGAAAACAACAGCTGAATCGGCTTTGTGTGTTTTGTTTAGGTTTTTTCTTGCTTTAATCATTGCAACAATATAAAATATGAAGCACATTCGAGCTCAACTGACTGCATAATGCTCGCTCAGCGTAGATATTGAGCCATAAATAGATTTAAATATTATGGAATATGCCATTTATGCGAAGGCAACTATTACGAGCTCGCTGCAAACTGCGCTAAAAGTTTCTTTTTGGGCGCTTAGAAGAGTTAGCACAAAGTTGTGCGACCTTGTGACCTTGAAGTTTGTCGGAAAAGCTTATATATGCACTCAAATATTCATATGTAAATTGAGTTTCGCATCTCTAAGGAAAACAGAATATTGAATATCATAATATGGAAAATTTTATAACAATTGTCAAAGGCAACCAAAAAATTATTTAAAATAAAAGAAGTTACAAAATAATAATTTTAAAACTTTTAATAAAAAGAATAAATACAAAAATTAAAATATTAAATATTATAAAATGATGAAATCTATAAAATCAATAAAAATTAAATTAAAAGCTTTTAAAATTCAAAATCTTCAAAAAAAATTATTAAATAAAAATTAGTAAAGCATTAAATTACAATTCAATCATCACTTTGTTTAATATATAAATATAAAACAAAAATATGTATAAAAATGAAAAAATAATTTAAATAATAAAATGTTATAAATAATTTATCAAAATATTAAAAATAATTAATAAACAAAAACAAAATAAATATAAAAAATATATAAATAAAAAAATTAATAAATGAGAAGAAAATAAAAAAATTAATAAAACAAAAAATAAAATAATATAAAAAATAAAATAATATAAAAAATAAAAAAATATAAAAAATAAAAAAATATAAAAAATAAAAAAATATAAAAAATAAAAAAATATAAAAAATAAAAAAATATAAAAAATAAAATAATATAAAAAATAATATAATATAAAAAATAAAATAATATAAAAAAATAATACACAAAAAATAAAATAGTATAAAATAATATAAAAATAAATATAAAAAATAAAATAAAAAATAAACGAAAAAATAATAATAAAAAAAATATTAAAAAAATATAATAAAAATAAAATATTTAAAAAAAAAATTACAAATTTTTTCATAATTTGCATCAATATGATGATGAATATTCATTTTTAGATTTTGATTAAAAATGTTGTATTATCAGTGAATGTTTAAATAATTTTGATAGATTTATATATCGAAACATCAAGCAAAGCCAATATGCTCTCTTTCTCAACGTGAACTTGACGCGCATTCAAATAACAGTAAATCTATTGTAACCTTTTTATTCCTATTTCGTTTTGTTTGCTTTTCGGTGTGCCATAATGAATCATTCATGAATAAAAATGTTTGTTGTATTTGTTGTGGTTGTGTTCAAAAAGCACTCTTATGTTTTTTTGTAGTAATGCTTTGTTCTGTTGTTGTTGTCCTGTACAGTGTGCACATTATTAATGGGCTAAAAGGGCTTTGTGCAACAGGCGAATAAAACAAATCAATAGCTAAATTGAGTAGAGGCCAACAGAGCAAGCGAATGTGAATTTAATTTCACTCAAGTAGAGTCAATAACTTGTTGCATATCGATAAATATCGATATTTATGCGAAAGTATTTGTCAATTAGCGTTGATTAATATTTTTTCACATGTTCTCATGGGCTTGCTCTGAGAGAATAAAGCAAAGCAATTGAGACAGAGTATCTGCCAGTTGGGCACTTCAAGATTATCATTGTTGTTGTTGTTGTTGATATTGATAGAATTACTTAACCTTTTTATCAGCTGCGGACCACAGCCATTGCTGCTAGTCAAATATTTGCTGCAGCTGTGCCTAAGACCCAAAAAAACATAAAAAAAAGATGAGAAGCGAAGAAATAATTGTGAACTCATGTGAGAAAATAGCTAGACGATTTGATGTAGTTGCTGTAGTTGTTGTCGTTGTTGTTGTTGGGGCAAAATGAAACACGTGATGCATGTTTCCCTGTGACTTTGTCTGGCTTTGTTTTTATAATTAGATAACATGCTCCATAAATGTGACCCCACTCTCCCCTGCCCCAGCACTGACAACGCTATCTCCTCCGGCCTGTGGTGAGCTAGATGGCTCTGCTGGATGCTGCTGCAGTTGGATGCGTTAATTAAAATAAAAACACAGCTGCTTATCGCCTAGACCTAGAGGAGTTGAGTCAGCCGACGTCAGCCAGTTCGAGTTGTTGAAGTGAGAGAGAGAGGGCAAATCTTGCCAGTGAGCGAGTGTGTGTGTGTGTGTGTGAGAGAGGGGGACAGTGAGCGGGAGGGGAGTGGGAAGAAAGTGCATAACTTTTTGGCTGGCAGCGATAACAACAAAAGTTGACTGCACTCGCTTTTCGCTTTGTGTCGAGACGTGCGAAGGATGGTGGAGGCTGGAGAGGGGAGGATTGGGGCAACTTATTTCGGAATTATGCGCCAGGACGACAGAACTTTTCTACAACAACAATCATCATCATCATCATCGTGCAATGTGTGTGCGTGTGTGCAACTCGTGCGAGAGTCTGTCTGCAAATTTTTGTCGTTGTTGTCAACAACTTGTTCCTGTAGCTTTGGCAAAGTTTTGGAGCAGCCTGCGCTGCACGTCGTCCAACGACAAGTAAATCCTTCTACGCACACACACAGTGACACAGTGAGAGTGAGAGCGAGAGAGAGAGAGAGAGAGAGAGACACACATGTGCATGCGAAGATATGTGCGATGTCTGCTATTCAAGATAAACGAGATATTTATATGTATATATAAATATATATATGTATGTATGTGTGTGGATTTCTGTCTGTGTGTGTGTGCATGCAATCCCCACTTGCAGATGCGTCTACATTATGCCACCGACAGCGCCAAACAGACGCCGGCGGGCGGCATTCGAACCAAAGGCCGAATGTCTGGAGGCAACGGCTAGGGGTTGAGAGCTGAGAGCTGAGAGGGTAGTAGCTGCTCTCCAGTCGTCGTCTCCGTTGTTGGTTGGTTGATTGAATTGCCTGATTGCTCTGATTGCCGCCGCCAGACGTCCGCGTCTATCTGCCTCATCATCAACATCATCGTTGAAATTAAATTAAGACACTTCAAATTGGCCGCCCGCCCGCATGCCTATGCAGGTAGCGCTCGCTCGCTCGCTGGGGCTTCCATGCCAAATGGCTGCGATGAGTCCTTCAATTACATGATGTACATACATATATTTGTGTGTACATATGCTTTCGATATTTTATCGATTAACGGCTGTAAGTGGTTGCTTATGGCATTAAGTGTTGTTCACATTGGAATTTATATCATGTTTCTTGGTGTGACTTGAATGGAAATTGATTGATAGTAGAGATGGCCATTTATTGGTATCGATATATATATCGATTAATGTGTATATAAATGCCAGTGAACATTAATTAACTAGTGTGAATTGAGTACTAATTGATTGACCGCAAAGTTGAGTAGAATCACTATCGATATATATCGATTATTATATCGATAAATATTTTCGCATATGGATTGACTTATAAGACAGTCATGGGCATTTATTGACCGTAGAGAAGGCGTTGACTGGTTATCGATATATATATATATATATATATATATATATATCGATATATATATATCGATGAATATATCGACAAACACCAGTTAACATTAATGTTAGTGTGAATTGAGTACGGATTGACTGACAGAAATTTGGAGTGGAATAACCATCTATATACAACGATTAATATATCGATAAATAATAAAGTAATAATAATAATAAAATATCGATTGATATATCGATAATTTCTTATACGAATTGTATAGTCACCAATAGTTGTCGAACTTCCAATTAGACCAGATATTGATATTGCATCAGTAAAATTATCGATTGTCGCTTTATCGATAGCCGATAATATCATAGCAGCACAAATCGTTTCAGCTTGCTTTATGTTAACTGCTGTGCAATAAAGGTTTTCATACATAAAACTGATCGATAGAAATATGTATTTTTACTAGAAGATAATCTCCTACATATGTATGTATATCCCCATATGTCTGTAAACCCTTGAGTCTCCCATTGCGCGGAATAGTTTATTGTCTCTATAAATGTATTTACACTTGATGCTAATGTAGATAAGGCCATTACGTGCCGCAGGGGCAACATGTTCAGCACTTTGTTGTACTTGATTACACACTTTCAATATTAAACGTTGCTGTTGTTGTTGTTGTTGTTGTTCTGGTTGCGTTAGTTGCCCCAGTTTCCCGGGTCTTATCAGCGCCGCATTGCCAACGATAAATGGAATTTTCACAGCACGTGCATATGTATTTATCTATCTATATATACATATAAAATAAAACGTATGCAGAGTGCTTTTAGAATTTTTTCGATAGCAACTCGATAAAATGTCTGCATTTTGTCATAAATCGTTGTTGCTCGATATCATTGGGTTGCACTTGTCAGCAGGTGTTGAACGGAATTACTTTGATCTTTTTTCTCTTTCTTGTATATTATTTATTGTATGAGTAGGCGATTGATTATCGATACATGTGGTATACATTATGTCATCGATGTTTGTATGTGTTGAGAGATTATATCTATTGATATATATGTTTTAGAATTAGCGATGTGTTATCGATATGATATTATGATGTTGTTATGGGCTTATTTCTACGGTGTATTTATCGTTCTATCTTGTTGTATTATTAAAATATATTTTTTATTGTCTATATATATATCGATATTCAATAATTCGAGCTATAATGGAATTTAAATTATTATCGAAATGTTTTCAGTATGCAATCGAAATGCATATGTAAAAGTATTGTCGATATAAACAGAAATATATGCGTATATGTACACACATCCTTATGTCATCGATATATTATCGATAGCTTTTTCCATGCCACAAGGCAGACGCAGTCAGAGGCTTGCGAGCTGCTCCCTTTTATATCTGACATCTATGCATCGCTGATGCACTTCCGGTATAACGAACTGTTGCTATCCTTTGCCAGACTTTTATTATGCTTCTTCTTCTTCTTCTGCTGTAGCCTGCCAGAGGATAAGATGGCTTTCAATTTAAGCTGCACCAAACTTGCATTTTTTGGCCGGAATTTTTAGCTTTTAGAAATTAAAAAAAAGGAGAGAAACAACGAAGTAAATGATAGAGAGAGGGAGAGAAAGAGACTGAAACTGTCTCGAGATTTTCTGGTAGCAGCTAGAAGCGAAATGTCAAGCGTTGCCAGCAACAGCTTCGCTTGTCTAACTGAGCTGTTGCACCCGTCGCAGCAGCGCCGCAACGTCGCAGCTGCCAAGCGACACATATTTCGTTAGCTAACTGAAAATTGCAATGCAAAATGTAGCAACAATAACAATTTGGGTTAAAATGATTGTGGAACAGAAAGCGACAGCAGCGTGGCAGCCACTGGAGGCAAGCAGCACCAACAGCACCACAAAAGAAAACTCAATGGAGTGAGAGTTAGAGGGGAGGGGGAGCTGTGTGTGGCAACAAAAGAACAAGAGCAAAACAAAAAGAGGAACTCAACAAAATGCAGTTGTTGTGCCTTGCTGCCTGCAACATGGCTCACTTTATATTTTATTGTTAGTCTTTTCATTTTGTGTGTTTGCCTTTTTGTGCTTTTCGCTATCGACACTTGGCGCTTTGTGGCAGCAGCCGGCGCTGGCGGTGGCGCTGGCGCGGGCCATGGTAAGCGTCCAGTGATCGTTCATTGTGGCTTTGATTTTGTGCCACTTTTCAGCTTTGCTGCATATGTGGGGAAACTGACCCTGGCCAGTGGTGGTCGATGACTGAGGGGGGGAGGGGGCTGCGAGGAGACAGCCGAGGCAAGCTGCGTTTTTGCATGCATAAAGCGGAAATAAGCCACTTGAGGCGACCTCAAAAAAAAAGGGGCGGGCACTATGTGTGTGCGTGTATGTGTGTGTGTGTGAGTAATCGTGCGCGCCACTTGCCACAAGCGGCCACAAAAGTCGGCGACTTTAGCAGGCAAAAGCTAGCTGTAACTTACAGCTGCCACTGCGGTCAGTGTGCGTGTGTGTGCGTGTGTGTGTGTTCGCTCTCTCAGCTCAGGTACAAGCAAACGCCTGATTCTACTTGCCTGCACTTTTATTATATAAAATGAAATGTTTGAAATAATTCAGCAGCAGCAGCAGCAGCAGCAACAGCAATAGCAGGAGCAGCAGCAACAGCAGCAGCAGCAGCAGCAGCAGCAACAGCAACAGCAACAGCAGCAGCAGCAACAACAGCAGCAGCAGCAGCAGCAGCAACAACAGCAGCAGCAGCAGCAACAGGAGCAGCAACAGTAGCAGCAGCAGCAACGGCAGGAGCAGCAGCAACAACAGCAGCAGCAGCAGCAACAACAGCAGCAGCAGCAGCAACAGCAGCAGCAGCAACAGCAGCAGCAGCAGCAACAACAACAGCAACAACAGCAGCAGCAGCAACAACAGCAGCAGCAGCAGCAACAGCAGCAGCAGCAGCAGCAGCAGCAGCAGCAACAACAACAGCAACAACAGCAGCAGCAGCAACGAAGTTAGCTCACACAAAGGTTAATACGTTGACGTTGGCCAAAACCTGATTTACTTGTTCTGCTGGGCTCATATTCTCCCCCTCTCCCTCTCGCTCTCTCTCTCCCTCCCGCTCTCTCGCTCGCTCACTCTCCTTTAGCTCTGCCCAGGCGGCTCTGATTGCCTTTGTTTAAGCTTGCCTCGCTGCCTGCCTGACCTGCAACATAAATTTCAGCATTTATTTAAGCCTGACTGGCTGGCTGCTGCTCTCTATGCTGCCTGCCGTCGTCTTCTCCTTTATGCTGTCCACATGTTGCGCACATGCACAAGTCAAGTGTACATGCGTGTGTGTGTGTGTGTGGGTGCGCACTCAACGCGCTGTTCGATGCAATTGACTTCAGAGAAACTTTGCCAGCTTCCTCTCAGAATAAACAATCAATATTTTTAGCCGATTTCGTTATAATTAACACTAAGAACAAACAGTAGCCAGCCAACCAGCCAGCCAGCCAAGCACATGCGGCCCCAATCTGATGCGCTGTCTCTTTCGCACACACAAACCAGCTCGCAATCTCTCTCTCTCGTTGCATTGGCCAGGCTTGTAACATGGAGAAGATTTTCTAGGCATTTGCCAGTGTCTGGTTCGTTTTTTTTTCTGTTCTGTATAAGCATACCCTGTAAAAGTGCACAAGTAGGGCATATAAGTGCGCTTATAGAAGTGTTTTATTTGAGCACTTGAATGGAATCATATATCCGTTAGAGGATATCTCATAGTCGTGCATATGCTGCACTGTCTCTCCACTCGTTTCTTTTCTTTTCGTTTTTGCTGTATTCTCTACACCGCCCTTCAATCAGTGGCTTTTAATTATTAATTTTGCGCAAATTGTTTATAAATTGCATTTGGAATATTTTTGGTTTATGGCCGATGGCAAAATGTGGGAAATGAACAGATAGAAAAAGGGGAAAGGGGGAGGGGGATGGGTAAGAATGAGGGTAAGTGGGATACAGTTGAGGAGTTTCCTTCAATATTTAAATGATAAAACTAGATGAGAGAGAGTAGAAATGGCAAGATTTTATAAAGATAGTTAAGAGATTACACGAATTGTAGGTAAGAGAGATAAATGATATCTCAGATCTGTCTATGATGAGCCCGTACTCGATATTCTCTCTTTTGAATAATTCCATGTGAAGGCACCCCTCACAAATGTGTTGGCAGTGTGTTGCATCCCACAGCACTTCTTTCCAAACGTGAGCTCGAATCCAATCAAAAATTTCAAGTTTCTACAGACGCCAGACAACAACTAGACGCTTAGAGCTCTGGCTGTCTAGTACATAAGGCATTTGTAGCTCTTTCAATTGATTCATTTGAACCAACAAGAGCAACAACAACAACAACAAGAGCAACAACAACACTAACAGCATCAACTCTAAACAGATGCTATTTCTGTTTTGGGTTTGTTTACCCAGAAGGAAAACATTGAAGAAATCTCGACCAACTTTTTAGACGAAAACTTTTCGCTTTAAAATTTGTTTGGTCTGCCTTAAAGTTGGACAACAGCAAAAGAATTAAGCATATTTCAGTCGGGCGCAACTGACTGCATAATACTCGCCTAGAACTTGTAAACCGAAAGCACTTGAAGCATAGGTAAACCCCCTAAGAGAAAGCTTTGAAGTAACTTTACTATACTTTTACTTGAAGCTCTAGTTTTAAGGAATCTCTGGAATCGTCATGGAATCTTTATGCTCTTAGTAGGTGGTAGATATATCTACTATATCATATTGGTTTTGGAGTTTTACAAATTCGAAATCTCTGGAAAGTCTTTCTCTTAAGCCATATGCATATGTACATTATATATATTTATATTTCTTAGAAGCAGGCACGAGAATATATACACCTAATGAAGTCTTATAATGGCCCCTAGATTCGCTCCCTTGCTCGCTGCTTGAGCTGGAAATTAGCTCGCCTAACTTGCGTCTCTTTGTGCTGCAATTACAATTTGCCCTGAAACTCATCTATTTGCTCAACATTTATATAAATATATATATATATATATTTTATATATTTCTTGGAAGAATTTTGTAAATCAATATTGGCCAGCGTTTGGGGCTCTAGCCAACCAACTCAGCCAACAGCTTTGGCTTAATGGGGCTGCTGGTGCTGCTGGGGCTGCTGGTGCTTTTGGTTGGGTCAGCCAGTTGGTGCTTGGATGAAGGCAATGGCAGAGCCTAGCCAAGTAAAATAAATTGCTTTGCTCAATTAGCGGTTTTGCCAATGCAGCATTTCACTTTGCCAGCGGCCACTTTTAGCCATGGCCACAGCCAATTCTCAGTTGGCCTAGCGTGTGGGTGGCTCGGGTCGGGTCGGTCTTGGCCTGGGCTTAGACTGGCTAAGATGAATGTGTTGCATGCTGCTGCTGCACTGCACGGCTGTCGCAAGTAAGTTATCCTCGTGCCTCTTGGCCACACGCGATTTTGCATATGGCATGTGGCAATTAATGCCGCTGATGTTTGGTAATCTGAGCAGCGCGTCAATTGTGACAGTTAATCGAGCTGTAAATTGCATGTAGAGAGGGGGAGGGGGAGAGAGGTGGCTGAGCAGATTGCTTGCCATGACATGGCCTGGGTCTGGGTCTGGTTGTGGGTCTGGGTAAAGGTGCAGCTGTTGCAACAGTGCGCGTGGTTCCGCTTCAGCGGCGGCAACAGAACTTAATTATAAAACATAAGCAGAATATGACAGCGTATAAGTTTAACAGCAGCTAACGGGCGCTGGGGAGGGGCTAGAGAGAGAGAGAGAGAGAGAGAGAGAGAGGAGGAGCAGGAGCAGCAGCAGAGGTAGATACATTGGGCCAAGCAGCAGAGTTGATAGCAACAACAGCTGGGAGCAAGTCTGTGTCTGTCCGACCGACCGACCGACCGACCGACTGACTGGCTGGCTGTCTGTCTGCCTGTCTGCCTGGCTGTGCATTGTTTCAATGTCACGTCGCATCACCCGCCATCAGCAGCAGCAGCAACAGCAGCAGCCGGAAATGCAGTTGCTGTGTTGCAAGTTGCATGTTGCAAGTTTGAGCTCTCAAGTGCCGGCACTTTGGTGTGTGTGGGTGTCTCTCGCCGCTCGATGGCTCCACAACGCTACTCAGACACGGACGATGAAGTTGATGATGACGACGATGGCGACGAATGCTGCTGTCTCTGGGAAAATGCGCTAATTATGTTGCCAGCTGCTGGCAACTGCTGCTGCTGTTGCTGCTGCTGCTGCTGTTGCTGCTTTCATTGTTGCGACCTTGTTTTGTGTGTCACAACAGCAGCAACAACAACAACAACAACAGCAGCAGCAGCAATTTGTTGAATCTGAAGTGCATGAAACAGGAAGAACTACACTCATAAGTAGCTGCTTTTCAGCACAGCACGAGGATAACAAATGATAAAAGTCACAATTTGTAGCAGAAGGAGGCGTGCCATAAACTAGATTCCAACTGGCCAAAGTAACTGCAACATAATAAGAAGTGGGACGAAAGAATCCAAAGATTCTTTTCAATTACAAATTCATTTGAGTCTCTGAACTGAGCCCAAAACAAATTAATTTGAAAAAGAAAAATAGAAAAAAAACAAACAGAAATTAGTGTGTTCTAAGGAAAGCAACAACAACAACAACAATAGCAACTACAACAATAGCAACTACAACTACTTACAACAACAACAATGACTTAACATCAAATGAACGATAAAAAGTCAAGCCCTATAAGCTGGATTTCTAAACAATGGCAATGGGTGGGAGCGGGGGGCTGGGGCAGGGGCAGAGGTTGCAACAACAACAAAAGGTCATTAAAGATGGGGGTAAAGCGAAATAGAGAAGCGTAATAATACGTATGTATATGTAGCATATAAATTCTGAGAAGATTTAACACAAGAACTTGGCTTTAACTAAACAACTTCAACTACAAATGCGAAAGCAGAAAACGAAGAAGAAGAAGAAGAAGCAGCAGCAGCAACAGAAGAGTTGAGACAACAGAATCAGACGAATGGGTAGCTCGTTCTCTCGCACCCGACTCGAGTAACTGCATGTCGTTCATATATGGTGTGTCGCATAGAACAACTTTGAGAGACTTCTGAGAAGGAACTACATAAATAAAGCAAATGTTACAGGCAAAGCAGAAAAAAAGAACAAAAAAAAAAAACAACATGAGAAAATATAAAGCGAAACGCATCGAATCGCCAACGGGCAAGCAGCCAGGCAGCCAACCAATCCCAATCCCAGCCCCAATCTCAGTTCCATTCACAATCCAAGTCACTCAGCTTGGGAAGGCTGCGCTCGATTGTTGAAAAACGTTGTAAAATCAGAGCACACACAATAAAAACCATCAAAATCGTTTGCCTCTCAAGTCCATCCAACCTGTCGTAAAATGGAAATATTGAGAGAGAATAGAGAGCAGAGATCTATCTGAGTGAATGCCCAGCAGCTAGCACTAAATCAACTGTTAAACGCATTTGTATACATGTGGATATACATACACACACTGTTTCTGTTAGGAACATAACAGCGCCTTTCTATGCGATTCTCAGCTTTATTAGTTCGCTAAAAATTTGAGTGAAATACATTAAGAAGAGGGAAATGATTAAGAGAAAGAAACTTTATTAAAGATTGCATAGAAAGAAGAATAGCAGAAGGAGATTTAAAGAGATATTTATTAGAGGTAGACCAGATAGTGTGAGTAGAGAGAGAGAGAGAGAGAGAGAGAGAGAGAGAGAGATAGATAGAGAGAGAGAGAGTAGAGAGAGCGAGAGAGAGAGAGATAGAGCTAGAGAGAGAGAGACGAGAGAGTTCTATATCGCGATAAGATAGAGCCTCAGCCTCTCGGCAGCGAGCGATCTAGCTACTCTCTATCTCGAGATAGCTAGATCTCGCGCTCTCCTCTCTCTCTCTCTCTCGCTCTCTCTCGCTCCTCTCTCTATAAGATCTCTTCTCCCGATCTCGGCTCGCTACACTTACCCTAATTCTCTTTCCTCCCTCTCCCGCTCACATGCCTCATGACCATCTCTCCAATTTAAAATGTATCTAAAGAATATTTTATACAATTTCGGTTTTTTGTTCAATTTCCCACCCACCCCCCCTAAACCAACCTCCACCCCCCCACCCGATCATCTTTGTAAAAGTCGTATATCAAATACTAGAGACTTGTGCTTCGGTATACACATACATTTTAACATTATGATTACGTTCTGAAAGTTTCATTACGATCGTACGTCTAGAAATTAAATTATTCAACAAATAAGTTTTCATTATATTGCCAACACTGCAGCGCAACCCAAGCGCAATCTCCTGTATATGCGAGTGTGTGTATGCGTGTGTTTGTTTGTATGCGTGTGTGTGTGCGTGTATTTGTATGTATGCGTGTGTGTGTGCGTGTGTGTTTCCTAATTATTTTTGAAATATCAGTTGCTTGTAGGGTTCAGGGGATCTCGTAGTCGAGCAGTCTCGACTAGAGCTTTCTTACTTGTTTTAAATTGTTTTTTATTAATTCAATAAAAACATGAGTCAGGGGCAGCGAAATGGCCAGCAGGGCGAAGTAGCTGACGACGACGCGTCGGTGGAAGTAGCACAAATCGTTCATTTAGTCTTAGTTAAGCTACACAAGGAGAGAGAGAGAGAGAGAGGGAGATATAAGCAGACAGACAGAGAGAAAGAGAAAGAGAGAGAGATAGTCAATCACGCACCCATTGATACTGTGGAATGCAAATGAAATACTTGGACTGCTTATGAAGATTTTTAGTGCTATACGACTGGCAGATAGTCCATAAATATGTATATATAGAGATAGAGATAGAGATAGAGATAGAGATAGAGATAGAGATAGAGATTGGTAGATGGAGATAGAGATTGGTAGATAGAGAGATAGAGATAGAGATAGAGATAGAGATAGAGATAGAGATAGAGATAGAGATAGAGATAGAGATAGAGATAGAGATAGAGATAGAGATAGAGATAGAGATAGAGATAGAGATAGAGATAGAGATAGAGATAGAGATAGAGATAGAGATAGAGATAGAGATAGAGATAGAGATAGAGATAGAGATAGAGATAGAGATAGAGATAGAGATAGAGATAGAGATAGAGATAGAGATAGAGATAGAGATAGAGAGAGAGAGAGAGAATATATGTTGTGAGTCTCTCAAGAGAAAGTTTAATTAGAGAAGTTACAGAAAGATAGAGAGAGTATGAACCAATGAGGCAGATTATGAAAGGAAAGAGAATCAGAGAATATATGGAGAAAAAGAAAAATATTAAGCAAAGATAGAGAGTAATCATATAAAGAGTAAAAATACAGAAGGAAATAATAGGATGCAGAGAAAGTTAAAGGGAAAGAAATGTGCACAAAAAGAGAGGGCGAGAATAGTTAGAGAATGATTGAGACAGCGAATATGGGGAGAATGAAAAATATAGAGCTGGGAAGGAGAGAATGCAGAGAGCACGGGAGAGTATGGCATTACAGAGAAAAGAGAGAGAGAGAGGCAGTATAGAAAAGTGAGAGGAGAGTGAGCAATATAGAGCATAGTACAATAATTGACCGGTTTCTTTTTAACAGCCGGAGTGTGAATTGACGCAACATAAGGAAATAGCAATGGGAAGAATAATGAGAGAAATTATACAATATTATAATTTCATTACTTTATCTTTGTAAAACTAAAAAATCGAGTAATATTCTCTGCATTTCCTGGCACTATATATCTCTCAGGCTAAGAGATTTGTATTAGCCCGCTAAGATGCGCCGCTATTTTGACATGCAGCTGAGAGATGAAAACTTTTAAGACGCGATTAGCATCATCGTTCAGCTATTCGAGCTAAGTTTAAGCAGCGCTGTCAACGCTTGAGATAGAGGGGGAGAAATAAAGAGCTAGAGAGAGAGAGAGAGAGTGAGAGAGTGGAAGAGAGGAAGTCTTAAAAATTAGCTGATTCAACTGGATTTTTGGCCATAATCCGGGCTATCAATTTGTCCGGCTGGCAGGAGGCAAGACGCGGCTAATTCGGGCATTCGGCCAACATTAAAGCGAGTGCATAAAGATTTTATAGTGGAATTACCACGGGATCGAGTTGCGTTCGGTAGGTGGTTCATAAATCTTGGCGATTTATTTAAGAGCTTTGCGTTCTCATATGCAGGTGCATGTTATTTGTTGTTGTTGTTGTTGTTGCTACTGCTGGTGTTTTTGTTGTTGTTATTGCTGTTGTAGCTCGGCTCGTAATCAAGGTAAGCGTGAGAGCCGACTAATAAATGCTCATTACGGGGCCAGATGATGAGCATGATAATGAAGACGTTGTTGGCCATGGCCAAAGAGTATCAAAGGAGAATTGCATGCAATTGCGTGTCATGGGGCTGCAGCAGGAGCAACAACAACAGCAACAACAACAACAGCAGTAGCAAGTGCAACAGCTGTGTTAGCTGAGAACCCCATCATAAGCTGGCTAAAAAGAAAACCAGTTATTAGCTCTGGCTCGATATGCATATTATGACTAAATGCGGAATTTGAGGTGCAAAAGAAACAAACACACACGAACGAACAGGCAGGCAGAAGGAGAGGCAAATGAAGGTGAAGATGATGACGATGACGATGAGGATGAGGATGACGGTGCTGTTGGCCAAAAGGAAAGCTCAGGCTGACATGATTCAGATTTGGTTGCAGCTGCAGCTGCATTTGAAGGGCCAGCAAAAACAGCTTAAATCAAAAGTAAATAAAAGACAAAGCAGAGATGAGATGGGAGAGATGAGATGAGATGGAATGAGAGAAGCGAAAACATTTACCTGCTGGCCATGACTGGTTGCCATAGCTGAATGTCCTCCATGGCGCTGTCTTGATTTTAAATTGTTTTTTATTAATTCAATAAAAACATGAGTCAAGCCAGCGAAATGGCCAGCAGGGCGAAGTAGCTGACGACGACGCGTCGGTGGAAGTAGCACAAATCGTTCATTTAGTCTTAGTTAAGCTACACAAGGAGAGAGAGAGAGAGAGGGAGATATAAGCAGACAGACAGAGAGAAAGAGAAAGAGAGAGAGATAGTCAATCACGCACCCATTGATACTGTGGAATGCAAATGAAATACTTGGACTGCTTATGAAGCTTTATAGTGCTATACGACTGGCAGATACTCTATAAATATGTATAGATAGAGATAGAGATAGAGATAGAGATAGAGATAGAGATAGAGATAGAGATAGAGATAGAGATAGAGATAGAGATAGAGATAGAGATAGAGATAGAGATAGAGATAGAGATAGAGATAGAGATAGAGATAGAGATAGAGATAGAGATAGAGATAGAGATAGAGATAGAGATAGAGATAGAGATAGAGATAGAGATAGAGATAGAGATAGAGATAGAGATTGAGATTGAGATTGAGATTGAGATTGAGATTGAGATTGAGATTGAGATTGAGATTGAGATTGAGATTGAGATTGAGATTGAGATTACGATTACGATTACGATTACGATTGAGATTGATATTGAGATAGAGAGATAGAAATATATATTGAGAGTCACTCACACACACGCACACATTGGTACTGGGGAATGCAATGGAATGCCATACGAGATACCCTATAAGTATAGAAAGATATACTCCTAGCTCAAATGCCTGATTCAGCTAAATTTCCGTTGCGCCCTGCTGCGCTCTTCTATGCGCTTCTCACTGAGCTCCACACTGAGACTGGCTTACTTTTTTTTTTTGCCATATATATATTTGCATTTAACTTTTATACTTTTAAGCGCATTTGCAGCCATAACTCAAGTAATTGTTGTCGTTGCGTCCAAAGTTGGCAGCAAAGCGAGAGTTAAAGTCGTTGGGGCCTTCTGTCAAAGGCGGACGTGGGTGGCACGCCGTTTAGCTTGCATTGCGTCCTGCGGATGTGTGACTGTGTGTGTGTAAGTGTGTGTATGTGTGCGAGTGTGTCCTTTTTGGCCAAGTGGCAAAAATTTCAAATGGCATTTTAATAGTTTCGCTTACGCCAACAGTTGTTGTTGTTGTTGTTAGCTATTGTTGTTGTTGTTGTTGTTGTTGTTGTTGTTGCTTTGTATATCCAACTGTGCTTGTGGACTTCGGCCTAGTTGTGTGAGCTGTGCAGGCACAGTTGGTTCTAGCCATGTCCTTGCCGTTCCACTTCACTTCATTTGTCACAAAATATTTACATATATACAGAGGAGTTATATGTGTGCGTGCGTGTGTGTGTGTGTGTTGGCTGCCATTTAAGTAACCGTCTTATAGCCTTGCTCAGGGATTTCCCATTGACTGAGCTAGTTGCCGACTGCCATTGCTTTATATATATATATATATACATATATGTATATTGCTCTGCTTCTTCTGCTTCTGCTTCTTCCTCATCCTCATCCTCTTCTTCATCATCAACTGCACAAATTGGAATTCTGCGGCTATAATGCAAATCTATTGGGATATTGTAAAGTCATCAATTTGTGCTTGATTTGATTTTTCGATTTGTTTTGCTTTTCGCAGTTTTCCCATTAGCATTTTCCTTTGATAAACGCCATTCGCTTGCCGCATTCAAGTTGATTCGCCGTCGTGTTTATAGAAGCTTGATTGCAACGAAATGAAACTAGCTGGAAATAGACTTTTTTTTTGTTAACCATATAGGCACTCATATAATTGCCGTGTGTTTCGGTATGACTGAAGTGCGGGCTAATTGATGATAATTGAATAATGACTTGAGGCTATTTGTGTCAACAACTTTTCAATGGGGTTCTCAGTATGATATATGTAAATACAGAGCGAAAGGAATATATGTATGTAGATGAATGTCCTTTCGTCCGTTTGTCTATTGCTCGTATATAAGCAAAGCATTTTCTATTTGGACTAGAGACTGGACTTGGAATAGATATTTCTGGTTACTCTAATAGAATATTCTCGATGCGTCCACTAGGGCGTGGCAATTCTAATGTTATTTCCAGTATATCAGGAACTGTATTATTAAAAGGTGCGGGAGACTTGGAATTTTCACTCAAGATCATGCCCATGTGGGGCGTGGCATAGAGTCTAGAGCTATCAGCAAGAAGTTGGAGAATCCAGAAATTGAATTACTCTTAACTTTCTCTATTGCTGATCAAGAAATTAACTTTACACCTTCTTGGGGGCGTGGCATAATCACATATGCATGCCCTGTCATTCTTGCACAGTCCGCCAAATGTGACACCTGCTTTACTCTAGACTTCTGTCGACGCTTACTGTGGGCGTGGCAAATTAGAAGTAAAACTATATATATATATATATATATCCTTATCAAATTTAGAACTAGAAAAGTGAGATTAATGCACATAATTTCCTGCTCTTCATTCACATTGAACGACTGAGAGGGTATTATGCAGTCGGGAATGCCCGCTGGCAAAAGTCTTTCATGTTTTTAGATCGCATTGTCATTAGCTTGAATTATATATATTGATGCAGCCACAGAGCTGCGTAAAGTGCAGCCTGAAACTGAAAATCTGGAAAATGTGAAAACGTGAAAATCTGCGACTAAGCCGAACCATATTAAGAGCCTTCGGAGATGGCGGGCGGGCAGATTGAGGGGGGGGGGACGAAACAAAAGCTATGAAAGAGTGCGGCATGGCGGAGACAGAGAGAGAGGGGAAGGGGGAGATAAACGTGGCAGGGAGAACGGTTTGAGATGTGATAAGTGCAATTTCTCACGTGGCACCAAAGAGCGCAAGGATTAAGCGACGGACGAGCGACAGCCCAGAAATTTATGAGACGTGAGCAGCAGCAGCAGCAGCAGAAGCTAAAGAACGGAATTGAAAATGAGTTTTTGGGGTTGGGTTGGCAGGGAGAGAGCGAGAGAGAGAGCGAGAGAGAGGGAAAGCGGTGCATATGAAACGTGGTTCGTGTGCAGTTCGCCGTGACAAACGGCAATGGTGACAGCGTCAGCTGTGCCGGGACGAGCGGATGGACGGACGGACGGACGGACGTACGTTCGTTCAGTCAGTTTTTCGGAAAATGCCGTTCGAAATGGAAATGGGATCGTTGTATGCGCTCTGGGTATACGGGGCGAGCGAGCAGCGGGCCAAGGGGATGGATGGATGCAATTGCTACTTGAGTGGAAGTTGCCAACAGGCTGACGTCGACGCTGCTTTACATTCTCTTTCCCTACCTAGTCCCCTCCGCACACACTCTCTCCCTCCCTCTCCCTCTCTCTCTCTCTCTCTCGTCGTGGACTATATTGCTGTCAGTGTATTTCACTGCATTGTTGCACCACAAATTGTGTTATTTTAAGGCGTCACATGCGGTTACTGTCGTTGGGTCGCACGTATAAATAATGCGCTTATCGAGTCAGGACTGTAATTACCCGAAAAAAAAACTAGGAGGAGAGAAAAGCAGGAAAATAGTAAAAAGTCAAGCATGCCCAGCTACTATATATGATTGCCAATGGGGTTGCTTAGCTCCAATGTTATTTTTAAGCGAGTTTAATGAGCTCATTAATATGCAAATGCCGGCTGCATAGGGGCGTGACCCCATCTCCTGCCAGAGCAGCACGCTAATCATTCCGCTCTCACTCTCTGGCTGTGCCTCTCTTATAAGTGTGTGTGTGTGTGTGTGTGTCTGCAAAGCTGCAGCAGCAATTCAAACAATCAATCACACACACACACACACACACACTTAGGCACACGCACACTCTCAGACACAAAAGCTAATCAAATGCGCATTGTAAGTTGCCCCGGAAAGAGGAAAAAGTAAAGTCTTAAAGGTTTCAGTGTCTGCTGGGGCAAGCATCAAAATGCAAGCAAACCAAATCAAATGACCACACACACACACACACACACATACACATATATATATATATGTATATATGCATAGCTCTGGCTGTATTTGTCTGTGTGTTAAAGTGTTAAATTTGATTGATGCGTTCGCTGCAAAGCTGCTGGCAGACACACTGAAAATTAGTTGGCCACAGTCTGCCTAGAGTGGTGCGGGTGGTGCGGGTGGTGCGGATGGTGCGGCTGTTGGCGGTGTGTTGTTGCTGTTGTTGTTGCGGCGGCTGCGGTTTGCTTTTGCCCTGACACCAGGAGTCAAAATGATTGACAGTCGTGGCCAACATGGCCCATACCAAGCCAATCCAATCTACAAGATGATTATTAAATGAATATATAAGTGGATTACTTTTTACTTCACGCAACTACTACTCCAGCAGGAGAAGCAGCTTGAGCTGGAGTTTAGTGCTATGGAAAGACTTACCTAAGAGATTGAAGAAAGTATGAGAAGTAGCTAGAAGTAGCTAGAAAAACAGCTATATGTTAAGCGAATGGTATATGAAAATTTATATACTATAATAAGTTGTACATAATATTAAATTATATATATATATATATGCCATGTTGGAAGAATTCTTTACTTGATAAAAAGAAACTTACAGATATAATCGATATTTTCTGAAAAATTGGGAAGAACTACATAAGAGGTGTGAGTAACCGAATGGTTTATAGAAATCTATATACATATATAATAAATTATACATATAATAAAATAATAAAAATAATTAATATAAACAGACTTCCTTGCTAGATAATAAGATAAGGGAAGAATTACCTAAGAAAGTGAAGAAAGTCTAAGAAGAACGAGAAACTGCGAATGGCTTCTAAAAATCTATAAATTATAATAAATTATACATAGTATAAAATTATACATATATTCAATATCGAAAGATTATTTTATTCGATAAATATACAGATAGAGTCGATATTTTCTAAATGTACATTACAGTCGCAATCGATATGCAATTGAAATAATAAATCTATATTACAATACGTATATAGAGTTTTGAGCCCGGTTTGATCAACTCCCATTCGAATTCTATATGATATGATCTTAAATGATTATATATCTTCACGCCCAATAACGAGTTTCCTGTCACCACCACTGACATCGATAACGAGCCTGTTCGCAGGGCCCCCAACAGCCATTTCGCTCGCGAATTTTGAGGATATGCAAGATAGAGTTGACTGATCCAGATTGGCTAGGTTTAGTATACAAGAACAACTCTGTGCAAGCTCAGCAGCCCTGTGCGAAAGTCTTCTCATTTACACTCAGGGTCAGCCTTTAATAACAGCTTCCTTTCGCGGTCTCTCTCTCTCTCTCTCTCTCTCTGTCTCTCTCTCTCTCTCTCTCTCTCTCTCTCTCTCTCTCTCTCTCTCTCTGATTGAGTTCGAGAATATACAAGACAGAGTTGACTGACTTGGATAATATCCCCAACAATAACTCTGTACAAGCTCTCAGCCTTATAGCCATATAATATCCTCCACATTCGTCTCACTCACACTTAGAGACAATCGGAAATGCCTTTAATAACAGCTACCTTTCTCTCTCTCACATGGAGGAGTCAGATATTTGGGGAAACAAACCAGAGTCGACCGATTAAACTGACTCAAACGATATACCCAACAAGAAGCTCTCCTCCTCTGCTCCACAAAAAGAATCTCTTACTCGGACAATATTATGTCACATCATATTAACACAGCATATGCTCATATATATGTATATCTAGTTTATTTATATATCTATGTAGCTTCAGCATATGTGTATGAGTAATGGTAAGAATAGCATTTCATTTAGATTTCATATTGCATCTTTTCTGTTCATGTTCAACACATGTGTGAGATGACTTTGAAGTTAGGCCAACTGTGACAAACTGCAACCAACTGCAACAATGTGTGTGTATTTAATGCCCAAAACGTTCCCATTGCCCATTTTTCTATGGCCCAAAACCACTTTAAAGTAACCCAAAAAAACAGAGGAGAGGAAAAAGGAAAAAAAAAAGAAGTGAACCAAATGACGAAGACTAAATACACTTTGAGAGCTGACGGAACTGTTCAAGACTAGTGAGCTGGCAAATGGAATGTGATTCAAGAGCAAATAGTTTCTATAATATCAGCTATGTATATGTATGTGTGTATACATATGTCTGCTTTAGAGCTGAGTTCTGTTTTACTTTCTAGCGTATTCCAGGTCTAAGCGTTGCAGGCTGCTTGACAAACTCTGGGTATTCTGTGGAAGGATATCAGAAATTAAATACGTCTCGCATTACAGTGCAGCTGCCACACATGTGTAGGTATGTGTGTGTGTGTGTGTGTGTGTGTGTATGTATTTTATCATTAACATCAAATGCCGACAACTGCCGCAAGGAAGTTGCAGTCTTGCCCCACTTGAGCCTGCGGCTTGAAATTTTGTGCCACTTGTAAGTGGCAATGCAGATAAAACAGGCGTCGTTTACATTAAACAAACAAATTTCAACAAAAGCTCAACGGGACGGGACAATCGTGCATGTGTGTGTGTGCGTGTGTGTGTGTGCGGGTGTTTTCAAAATGCCCGACATAGTTTCCTGTGAACAAGTCCTTGTGTGTGTGTCTGCCTGCCTGCCTGCTAAAGTGCTGTAAATTGAGCGCATCACCAAAAATAGCAACATATTTTGCATATAAAGAGGCATGCCAACAACAACAACAACAGCAAGGAATATATGTGTGCCTGCAGCAGGCGCATATCAAATGTCTGACAGAGACGACGACGACGAGCGGGAAGCCATTGAGCGTGTGTGTGGCCGCTGCGCATGCGCAAACCGCAAACCTGAAGCGCTGCAGCTTAGAATAGAATATGCTGGCAGAGGCAGAGGGCAAAGGGAATGCCAATGATGGAGGGGTGGAGGAGGGAGGGGGCCTTGCAGATAGCAGTAGACGGTTATGTTAAGGACTGTGGCATGCTGGGGCGGCTGCTGCAACTGCAACAATTGTGAACCACAAGGCAGCAGCAGCAGCAGCAGCAGCGGCAGCGCAGTCAGCGTTTGTCAAGAGCGTGCCGGACACATTGGCAATTTAACGCCTGCTTGGCTTAGAGCTGACAGAGCCGTCAGTCGCCATTCGCCTGCTCCTCCTCCTTTTGTCTTTGCGTATGTGTGGGCAGGTGGCCAACTGTGGAGTGGCAGGGCATCTTCCACAACAACAGCAACAACATTGACTGGCTTTCAGCTGCTCTCTTGTCAGGCGTAACCAAACCACAGGCTAGAATTATATACTCAATCACAATCGCAAACAGAGAACAGCTAAACGTTAACTGTTACAGCGAGGCCTCGGCTAATCAGCGAGGCGTAAAGCTGCTTACACACACACACACACAAACACACACACACTCACTCAGTCAACTTTCCCAATCGGCCAAAATAGAAACATATGCTCGCCATATGTTTTTCGCTTTTACAACATTCGGTTTTGGCCAAATGCGATTTGCAGCGCTGCTAATTGTTAATTGCCACAGTGTTGCCAGCAAATGCATTTAGTTTTGTTGTTGTTGTTGTTTTCCATTGCTTGCAACATGGCTATAAAAATATGTAAATGGCTATGCCCTGTGCTCTGTGTAGCACAAATTGCTCAACAGATGGCGCTATGTACTAGAGAATGGGTGTTGACTATGAGTAGATGTATATATGTGTTTATCTAGCTCAGATTTATATATAAAGATGCTTCAACTACATTTATCGAAGTCAATATATTATTTATATATTTCTGAAATATTCCATTTCTCAAATATATATCAGATAAAGAGAGGAGAAGCCATAGAACCTCTGATAGTAAATTTCATAATGCACATAAAAGATATTTCCCTTGCCACAACCAAATCTTGGGTATCTGCCAGTCGATCATAGCCAACTGTAAACATTTGCATATCACTTCAATTCTTGCTCGGGTATCTGCTAGTCGAGCATAGGTATCTGCTAGTCGAGCATAGCCAAGTGCTCTCCTTTCAGCTGAACTATGTTCATGTGGCGGAAATCGTTTCAAAGCGCTAAACTATTTATATAGCATGAAAATATCGACACGATTTATGCAGACGGCAAAAAGTGCGTGAAGGGAATTTTATAGGCGTTTCAAGTGAAATTTGGCCAAAGTGCAGAGCCTATGATGCCATGTTGTTGCTCGATTGAATACAGTGTAAGAACATATAGTAATAGTTGCAGCATGTGTAAAAGATGCATTTACAGATACTTTTTTTCAGTTGTACAGATACTTTTTGTATCTTGTTTATGCCTGTGCAACTGTATTGTATCTTGCAGATACTTTGTGCAAGTGTTGTACATATACTTTTGTTTCTTACTGTTACTTTTGCATCTTTCAGATATATTTTCAGATGCAAAGATACTTTTTGTATCTTGTTTATGCCTGTGCAACTGTATTGTATCTTGCAGATACTTTGTGCAGCCCTCAGCAACTGTTGTACATATACTTTTGTTTCTTACTGTTACTTTTGCATCTTTCAGATATATTTTCAGATGCAAAGATACTTTTTGTATCTTGTTTATGCCCGTGCAACTGTATTGTATCTTGCAGATACTTTGTGCAGCCTGCAGCAACTGTTGTACATATACTTTTGTTTCTTACTGCTACTTTTGCATCTTTCAGATACGCTTGCAACTTGAAGATACTTTTGTATTGTGCCGTTACTTAGCTACTTTGCTTCGGTTTGCAGCTGTTGCAAATGACAATAACAAATTTAAGCTCTATACAAATAATAAGATCAGGAAAAGTTATACATATATATATTTTGTAAAAGGATACATATCGACATACATATATACATATATATTAATCTACTTAAATATGAATATTGTTGATTTGAATCAATATGAGCAGCGAAAGAGCTGTCAATATTGAATAATTAAGCAAATTTTCGGCAGAGTATTTTGGCATTTTGTTTGACAACATTTTCGATATTTTAATTTTGAACTCTTCTGGCTTTGAGCTGCTCAAAGGATACCCATTCATGCATTTGTCAGAGGTAAAAATAAACAAATTATTTACGTGGTTTCCAATAAACGTGTCGCAAAGGGCGCTCGTTGTTACTTTGTGACGGTGCCGTAACCAAAATATATCAGTATATATGTATAAATATACGTATAGATATGTATGTATGAATGTTTTGCGTTCAAAATGAATTTATAATCCCTTGAAAAATGGGTCAGGCCAACCAGCAAAAATATTTGCAAAAGCAGAACGCAGAACCAGAGCCGCCGCAGCAAGAGCACCAGAGCGCCAGAGCACCAGAGCTCTTCGTTTCGGTTAGACTTTCCTGTTTATTGTTGCTGCTGCCCGTTGTCACTTGGATTTATTGGATTTATTACGCTACGGCGCAAGTTATAGCCCCCAATTTGTGTTTTGTGTGTATGTGTGTGTTTTCCTCATTTTAAAAAAAAAATTGTTTTTCTTGGTTGTCTTTTATCGGTTTGTTGATAAGGAATTACCGTAGAACTATTCCTCTCTGCAGCGAATAAATAAAATTAAAATATTTATACGTTTTGCATGTTGAAATAATAAAATAATTTGAGAGCTACATTTTTTTTTTCCATTTATTGAAAAGCAATTTTGTATTTCAATAGACATATTGCATTTTGAACAAGTTTTCTTGTGCCTTTTCCATAAAAGTTGGGTGGGGTGTGCACGACTGCGAGATGCCTTGTTTTAGATTTGTATGCGTTTTCATAGTGTGGGTAAGACGTATTTACCTAATGGGTATGGAGGAAGGTAGGGTAGATATATTGAATATATATGATATATATTAATGAACTTGTTCTAAACTAAGCTAGAAATAAATGTATATGATCGAGTCAAGACCCGATAATTCGAAATGGCAAGGGAATCCGTGCTCTCTTCGATTTACACAGAAATTCAAAATAGCTAGAATTATCATATATATCGATATTTTTCGATTTATCGCGATTTTTTATGTAGCGGGATACAATTTATTGAGACTCGACTGTATCTCAAATGCTAAAACATATGTAGTACGCAATAGGAATTATAGGCGAAAGCACTATAGTTAACTATCGATATCTAAGCACGAGGTTATCGATACTTGGCTATAGTATCATAGAGACTCAATTAGAGTATCATTAGCAGCAGAGGAAGAGTATAAGGTCAATTCAACAGACAAATCGTAAATATTAGCCGTAGGGTCGTGTGAAGATTTCAGATATAATTCCAATAAAGCGTCTCACACACAGACTCTCGGCTCATGATCTAGCCTTCTGCCCTCCACAAAGGCACCAAAACAATATACACTCTATGCTCACATATTCGATGGTCTCAAAACCAAATAGAAATTCGTGTTTGAAATCGTAGCTCTTGGCTGTTTTAGTTGTCATAAAATTCATACCTCAACAAAAGCAACAAACAATATAAAGTAAATAAAATGTGGCAAAAATTTATATATTTCTACTTTATTTTGTTGCGCTGTGCTGTTCATTTTTTGTTCGTGAAATAATTACAAATTCAGTTAAGTAAAGCATTTATGTCATTCAATATTAAATTAGTAAATACATTTTTTTTTCTATAAAACCTTTTACATTGTTTTTTTTTGTTTTCCTTCTGAGTGCTATGAATAAAAATTGCTATTGATGACATCGAAAAAAATGTTTTTAATTTGAAATGCTATGCTAAATCAATATATTGCAGTTTTTTTTTGTTGTTCGAATGCCATTAAATGGAATTTAATGATTTAGGTTTAAGCTATATTGGAACTGTGAGCCCTTATGAATCTATTAATAATTAAACTTTGTTTTTTTTTTTTTTTTATTGGAAATTAAAGCAGCAGAGTTAAATTCAGCCCTTGTGGCAGGAGGAGCGGTAGATTCCTTCAAGCATATGCTGCATTTGAATGATAAACTGAGCTCAGTTAGTTGGATGGGCAGACATGAAATGTTATAAATGCATATATTAACGATACTAAGCAAACATTTGAATAATTTATTTTTCGATAATTTATCGATCTTATTCATAAACAGTCGAGTCCCGATAATTCTAAATGGCAAGGGAATCAGAATTACACAGAAATTCAAATTATCGACAGTTACCGAAAGCGAACTTTTTTTCATGGGGATAAATTTTTTTTTTCGATTTATTGCGAATTTTGATTTACGAATTTCGGAAACAAATAATCCGGACTCGACTGCATAATCAAATAAATAAATTTTACTAAAAGTATGTCGATTTATATATTTTTGAGTAAGTGAATATATCGATTTTTATCGATGATAAGTAGAAGTTTATCAATCTATTTCAAGACAAAATATTTTACTTATATAAAATATATCAATTTTACGAAAAACATGTCGTTTTATATATTTTTGAGGAAATAGAAAGATCGATTGTTATCGATAATAGGCCGAAGTTCAAATTTTAGTATAGATGCCCTCACAGCACTTAAAACTTGTTGATTTTCCTCATTCGATTCGATTGAATCGTAGTTAAATGATTGTTTAATCTCCCCACAAATGCCAAAGCAAATTGAAAAGAAGCTGAAATGCTGGACAGGAATAACACTTGGTGACTTCGTGCTATTCGGTTGGGCTCATTGTTTCGGTTTGCTTTCGTGCTATTTGCTCTTCCAGTGTGCCATGGTAAGCGCGCTGAGAAATGCGACAACAAATAAGTCGAATGACTAACGGAAATACGCCCGGCGAGTCCTTGAACATGACCAGTGGCATAGTCAAGGTCGAGCGTTGCTTTTTAACGAGCACGCTCCGGGGGCATTTGTTTGCATTGACAGCTCCCAACAAAATGCTCATCATCAACAACTATTTTATTTTTCTTTCCTCTTCTATTGCAGATGCCATCCCGCAACAACAACAACAACAAGCAGGACCACCGACAGGACAATCGCAATCGCAACAACAGCAACAGCAACAGGCGCCGCGTTTCACAACGCATCCATCGTCATCGGGATCCATTGTTAGCGAGGGACGGACCAAGATTCTACAATGTCATGCGCTGGGTAAGTCGAAGCCAACAATAAGTTTAGTTTAGTTTAGTTTAGTTCGCAACTTAAGCTGACTTGTGCGAAGCGAGCGTCTAAACATTACACTCCTGTCCTTCAAAGCGTCTGGGGCAGCGCAGCTTAAGGACCTGCAGGAAGTTGAAAGCGTTCGGCCCGCTGGGCATTGTGGCCAAGTGGCATGTAAAATAAAACCCTAAGCGGCAAGCACAAGCTGAAAATGAAAACGAACACGAAAACGAAAGCATACATCGTTGTTGTTGTTGTTTTTTGTTTTTTTCCAGCACTTATTCGCCTTTTGCTTTTCAAAGATAATGAAGTAGAAAAACAATAACTTTTATGAGGTTTCCAGCGTTTTGGGAAGCCCACGAGAACGAGAATGAGAGCGAGAGCGCGCCCTAATCCTTTGAGCCGTTTTGCTGGCGGTGGGACTAGCCCAGCCCCATAACGGACGCTGGGTCAGTTTAGGGCGTGTGCCCAGGCACAGACAGGTGTTGTGGGCTAAGCCTGCTGCTTCTGACATTTCCAAGTATCGGTTACGTATTGTTAGGTGGCAAAAATGTTATGGTCTCTCGGACTATGTATGGGACAACTCCTTGCGGCCCGGACTGGCCGAAACGGGCCGAGCCTCTTGTCCTTGTCAGCAGCCGTTGCTGTTTGTTCGTTTATGCCAGGCGCAAGGGTCCTCAAGACAAGTTCAGACCTGTCTCTGTGTGCGTGTGTGTGTGTGCGTGTGTGTGTGTGGGACACATCAAGTTGGCTCCTTATAGCCTAAGGATACGCACAATTAGCCGTGAAATATTTAAAAGTTTATACGTATTGGTTCATTGATAAGTCAAAGGGATATTGTATATAAGCTCTGCGCATATTGAATCTAGTCATGTGTGTGCCAGGTGTGTGTGTGTGTGCCAGGTGTGTGTGTGTGTGCCAGGTGTGTGTGTGTGTGCCAGGTGTGTGTGTGTGTGCCAGGTGTGTGTGTGTGTGCCAGGTGTGTGTGTGTGTGCCAGGTGTGTGTGTGTGTGCCAGGTGTGTGTGTGTGTGCCAGGTGTGTGTGTGTGTGCCAGGTGTGTGTGTGTGTGCACAGGTGTGTGTGTGTGTGCCAGGTGTGTGTGTGTGTGCCAGGTGTGTGTGTGTGTGCCAGGTGTGTGTGTGTGTGCCAGGTGTGTGTGTGTGTGTGTCCAGGTGTGGTGTGTGTGTGCCAGGTGTGTGTGTGTTGTGCCAGGTGGTGTGTGTGTGTGTGGTGCCAGGTGTGTGTGTGTTGTGTGGCCAGGGTGTGTGTGTGTGTTGCCATGTGTGTGTGTGTGGTGCCAGGTGTGTGTGTGTGTGCCAGGTGGGTGTGTGTGTGTGTGTGTGTGTGTGTGTGTGTGTGTGCCAGTGTGTGTGTGTGTGTGTGCCAGTGTGTGTGTGTGTGTGCCAGTGTGTGTGTGTGTGTGTGTGTGTGTGTGTGTGTGTGTGTGTGTGTGTGTGTGTGTGTGTGTGTGTGTGTGTGTGTGTGTGTGTGTGTGTGTGTGTGTGTGTGTGTGTGTGTGTGTGTGTGTGTGTGTGTGTGTGTGTGTGTGTGTGTGTGTGTGTGTGTGTGTGTGTGTGTGGTGTTGTGTTGTGTGGTTGTGTGTGTGTGTGTGTGTGTGTGTGTGTGTGTGTGTGTGTGTGTGTGTGTGTGTGTGTGTGTGTGTGTGTGTGTGTGTGTGTGTGTGTGTGTGTGTGTGTGTGTGTGTGTGTGTGTGTGTGTGTGTGTGTGTGTGTGTGTGTGTGTGTGTGTGTGTGTGTGTGTGTGTGTGTGTGTGTGTGTGTGTGTGTGTGTGTGTGTGTGTGTGTGTGTGTGTGTGTGTGTGTGTGTGTGTGTGTGTGTGTGTGTGTGTGTGTGTGTGTGTGTGTGTGTGTGTGTGTGTGTGTGTGTGTGTGTGTGTGTGTGTGTGTGTGTGTGTGTGTGTGTGTGTGTGTGTGTGTGTGTGTGTGTGTGTGTGTGTGTGTGTGTGTGTGTGTGTGTGTGTGTGTGTGTGTGTGTGTGTGTGTGTGTGTGTGTGTGTGTGTGTGTGTGTGTGTGTGTGTGTGTGTGTGTGTGTGTGTGTGTGTGTGTGTGTGTGTGTGTGTGTGTGTGTGTGTGTGTGTGTGTGTGTGTGTGTGTGTGTGTGTGTGTGTGTGTGTGTGTGTGTGTGTGTGTGTGTGTGTGTGTGTGTGTGTGTGTGTGTGTGTGTGTGTGTGTGTGTGTGTGTGTGTGTGTGTGTGTGTGTGTGTGTGTGTGTGTGTGTGTGTGTGTGTGTGTGTGTGTGTGTGTGTGTGTGTGTGTGTGTGTGTGTGTGTGTGTGTGTGTGTGTGTGTGTGTGTGTGTGTGTGTGTGTGTGTGTGTGTGTGTGTGTGTGTGTGTGTGTGTGTGTGTGTGTGTGTGTGTGTGTGTGTGTGTGTGTGTGTGTGTGTGTGTGTGTGTGTGTGTGTGTGTGTGTGTGTGTGTGTGTGTGTGTGTGTGTGTGTGTGTGTGTGTGTGTGTGTGTGTGTGTGTGTGTGTGTGTGTGTGTGTGTGTGTGTGTGTGTGTGTGTGTGTGTGTGTGTGTGTGTGTGTGTGTGTGTGTGTGTGTGTGTGTGTTGTGTGTGTGTGTGTGTGTGTGTGTGTGTGTTGTTGTGTTGTGTTTGTGTGTGTGTGTTGTGTTTTGTGTGTTGTGTGTGTGTGTGTGTGTGTGTGTGTTTGTGTGGTGTGTGTGCTCCTTGCATGAGTCATTTAATACTTCAATTTGCCGAATCTTTAATCAAGACATTTTTGGCTACATTAATCAATGCATCCTTCAGATACTTTTGTATCTCAGACTTGGAAATTAATTTCACAATTTCCTTCAGCTTTTGTGCAATTAAATTTGAGCAATTCGTTTGTAACTCAAGAGTAATTTAAGTAATTTCTTGCAGCACAAAGCAAAAACATTGATGTGATGTATCTTATGGCTGTGGAGTGTGTATCTGCTGCTGCAACCACACGAGTCGGGAGTAAGATATTTGCGTATCTCAGACGCAGTTGCAGCATTTGAAAGCCAAAAGCAAATGCTGCAAAGTTGTTGAAGATTCGACAGGAGGAGATATAGTATATATATAATGAAAGAAGAAGAGGAGGAGATGTTTTCTCTCTGTTAATTCTACATCTTTTTGGCCATTTCAATCAGTTGTTGTCCATACTATAGTATAGTAAACTCATCGAGAGACTTGCCAGGACAAATATATATACATATATGTCGGCTATATGCCGTGAGGCAGGCGCCTGCACTTTGCGTAAGCTGCAAAATGGCCAAGAGCAGAAATGTGGCTAACGCGAACGAGGCAAAAAACATGCAAAAATGGAAAGACAAAAAATATAAAAGAAAAACAATGGCAAAAAAAAAAAACAAAAAACAGAAGATGGGCGGAACAAAAAAAAAAAGAGATAAACAAAACATGCAAATCTTTTTAGCTGCTCTTTGCGCTGTTGTCCTTGGTGTGGCAAGTGTCGGCGCTGCATGTTGCAACAAGCACTGCCAAAGGCTCTGTGTGGCGCTTCACGCACTCTGCAGTCACTTTGCCGCTTTCCATTGTCAACGCACACAGATGACATGCCCATCAGTGTGTGTGTGTGTGTGTTTGTGTGTGTGTGTGTGTCCAGCATCTTCAGGCGATGTGCGAAACCAATGTCGATTCGTTTTGATTTGCTGGAAGTTCGTGTTTTGTTGCTTGCCAAATGGAAAATATCAAAATGCAGTTAAAATCTATAGTGTAGAGAGTAGAGTATGCTAGACTATAACATACCCATTGGCTATAAAGCACGATTTTCATTTGTATAATGAATTACACTGAATGCTGATGCCTAAAGCCATCGCAAGTGGGCATATAGGGCAGAGTTTAGGTATGCCAGACTATGAAATACCCATTAGGCATAAAATTTTTTTTTTTACTGTACTTTGCGCTTTGCTGAGTGCCGTACATAGGCGAGTCTCGATCATTTTTACACTGCAAAATCGAAAATCGCTATTCGATTTATTGCCAAAAAATTCTATCCCTTTGAAAAAATTCCTTCTCAATAACCTGGATTTCTGTGTAAATCGAAATAAATGATCCATTTGCCGTTTCCCATATCGGGACTTCACTGTAGAGAGAGAGAGAGCGAGAGATAGAAATAGTAATACAAAATTTACACAGCCTAAGTTCTTCAACAATTTAAATTAGGGAAATATTGTTTTTTGTATGTGAAAGGCAAAATAGGGTGTGGCAGCACCAATATATCTATATATATAATGTTGATAGAGATGACTAGCTGCGTCGATCTGGTTACGAAATGTTAAGCATATTCTCCAGTCAGTCAGTACAGGGTATTAGTTAGTCGATTAGTCCCCACTTGAGTGCTTAACGCTTTTCCGAATAGATTAAGCTATGCTCTGTGGCCCGTTTTGGATTAGGATAAGAATATTTATAAGGATAAGGATGACGATAATGATATGGATATCGATATGGATGTCGATATGGATACGGATGCATATGATTGGGTCTTCTACTGAACTTTTCGAAATTCTTGCTTTCAATAATACAAACTCAATCCAAATTGATTGCAGACTCAGTAGAATAAGTAGATAATCATATTTCATATGATTCAAGCAACAAGAGCAATGCTCAAAGAGCTTCGAATAATGTGGAAAATCAAGAGATCTATGAAAATGCTAAAGAGCAGCAAAGGAAATAGAAAAGTATTTCTCATGTAAGCAGCAAATGAAATCGAAGGCCTCTTAAGATCAGCCTGGATTTAACTGTCCATCTGCAGCCCGACTCAAGTCAAGTCGAGGTAAAACTGATCCAAAATTTGAAAGGCTTTAGAGCTTGACACTCCGAGGTTGTCTGCCTGCACAGATAATCCAAAGAGTAAAAATTTCGTTGCATACTTTGAGGAGTCGCGCGTGAAACTTTATCCAAATGAATGTGCTGAGATTTCTGGGGCATGAAGACAATGGGTGTTTCTTATTGTGTTTGTTGTTGTTGCCTTGTGGCGCCATCTGGCGAAATGTGGCGATAAACTGTGGCTTAGCAGATTTCGTAAACAGGTAAGAATGAAAGAAAGAAACTGTTAATCACGATTATAAATGACAAGTTTTTCGGTAGAGGAATATGGCTGCAGAGAGGAGGGAGGGGGTTGGGGGCTTGCTGCAGCCATAGTACAAATGCAACTAATATGTGTGGCAAGTGCTGCAAGTACTTCCCGTTGGCAGTGCTCGTACTTTAGGGTGTCATAAGCATAAAGCTGGCGAAATGTGTGTTGAATTGTTTTCGAGCCAACAAAATGAAGCTGGAAGACGTGAATGCGCGTGTGAACTGAGCGCGATGTGCAACACGCTGTTGCCTGTTGGCCGGGTGGCTGCCTTGCCACGTCTTAAATGCGGCGCACTCACTTGCAACAAAGACACTTTTATGGCTACAAAGCCGTTGCCGAGTGCCACTATATATATGTACGTATGTACCTTAGCCGAGCCGAGCAGCAGCTACATACATATATAGCAGCAAATGGGCACAACGTGGGGCGTTGCATGCCACGTTGAGGCAGTTGCTGCATCCAAAGGCGAACGTGTTGAGAACGTGCGTGGCATACGCCCACCTTTTGCCTGGGTGGCAGTGCACCTACCTCGTCTACTCGTACCTCTACATCTACTTCTTCCACTCTTACTGCTTCTCATCTTGAGCATCAACAAGCAAAGAAGAAGCAGAAGAAGAAGAAAGGAGAACACAACGCAGAGCATTAACAAAACGAGAAAAAAGCGAGAAATTTGTATTGCATTGTTGTTGTTTTTGTTTTTTTTAGTGTTTGTGTTTTGCTGCTATTTGTTATTGTTTTTAAGTCTTCCTTTATTTGCTTCTTTTTTTCTGCCCCCTCCCCCATTTTTTCTTTTTTTTTGGCTATAACAATGCGGCTTCACGTTTTTTTCAGCTGCCTGTTGTTTTTGCCGTTATTCCCGTTGTTTTCGTGCTGTTATTTAAGGCCTGTATTGTTACTGTCAGGCGACAGGACATGTGTGAGAGAGACAGCAAGAGAGTGAGAGAGAATCAAAACTGTAAAGAGCTTTAAGCTGCGAGCGACTACAGCATACCCTAGCACACGAGTTGGGGGAGGAGCTTTCGGCTGGACTGGGCCTGATCATCAATGATGGATGATCTTCGCTTGGGTTTAAGGCGAAAATGCTGAGTGTCGAATATAATTTAGAGTAGCAAAAAGTCGATTTGAGCTTGATTGTCTATAATGATCATCTGTTGTCTTTCTCACTCTCACTCTCCCTTTCTCTCTCTTTCTGTCTCTCCCTCTCTCTCTCTTCTCTCACTCTCCCTCTCTCTCTCTTCTCTCACTCTCCCTCTCTCTCTCTTCTCTGACTCTCACTGTCTCTCTCACTCTCACTCTCCCTCTCTCTCACTCTCTCTCTCTCTCTCTCTCCCTCTCTCCCTCTCTCACTCTCTCTCTCTCTCTCTTTCTGTCTCTCCCTCTCTCTCTCTTCTCTCACTCTCCCTCTCTCTCTCTTCTCTCACTCTCCCTCTCTCTCTCTTCTCTGACTCTCACTGTCTCTCTCATTCTCACTCTCCCTCTCTCTCTTCTCTCACTCTCTAAGCAGGGAACCTCGCTCGCTTCTCATGCAAAATTCTATTTGCTCATTTAAGTCACACTCCACATAAAGCTATGTGTGAAGATCAATCCATTTAACAAGCTTCTGATTTTTAATCAGACTCGTCGTATTTCATATAAAAACCAATATGCTCCACTGCCGAAAATATGTAAAGTAATACGTAAAGTATTTTCATGGGAATGCTTAGTGGTGGAAGACGAGAGTCGCGCAGTTGAAAATGAAACTAGAAAAAGGCCGCAAACTATTTATGTGGTTAATGTGAATTTATGTCTTAGTTTTTTTGTATTTTTTGCCTAATGGATTGTTCGATTGCAAGTTTTAGATAAGCGACATCAGCATATTAAATGTGAAAAGTGTAGAAAACAAGTCAGTGAGTATATGAGTGTATCTGATTATGTGAGTACATGTCGAAAAATACAATTATATTTGCCTACATAAATAGGTAAACTTCTAATGGGCTTGGCGACCTTTCTTCATTTGAATTTTGTACAAAGCGGCTTGAGGTCATGTATTTTTGGAGCATTACAAAGCAGTCAATTAAGAAGGCTTTAGCCAGCACAAAAACTGTTGGGTCAGGTGACTGTTGACTGTTTAGCTAGTTGAAGAAATTTCTAGATATTTTTTGCCCTAGGCTACTGATTATCACTGCAAGGTAGTGGCAAGAGTTTTGCCTGAGCAAAATGTTTTTTTAATTAGTTTACTTGAGACTACATATAGGAGAGGGTTTCCTTGTAGTGAATCGCTATTTTAGAAGATCAATAGAGATGCCTTAGGCCAACTCTTCAAGCCGTAAGCAGTTGAGAATTCTATGCCTACAGTCAATCAAAAATTTTGTAAGATCTAAAACAATATTTAATAATTCTCATAGCATTTTTCATTTAGGCCAATTGAGTAAGCATTCCTAAGAGAACTCACATAGGCCTTTAACTAGACTCTTGATTGATTCAAAAAGGCAATTTTGGCTAACCACAATTTAGACCTCCCGCCGCAGGCGGTGCCAACCGCATAGGGAGCTGACACACTTGCAGTTCTTTGGGTGCATCTAGAGATCTGTCTCTCTCTCTCTCTCTCTCTCTCTCTCTCTCTGTCTCTTTCTCTGTCTGCCTGCTGACCATCAGTTGTGGTTAAAAAGCGCAGGCAGATAGCTAGATAAGAGAAAAAGAGCTTGAAGCGAAGATGCGCGAATGGAAAAACAATGGAAATGCAAAAGAGTGGAAAGTGAAAAGTGTTGCCAAAAGTGTGAGAAAACAACTGCAGCATGATGAGTAAAACAAAGTAAAGTAAAGTAGAGTAGAGCAGAGTAGAGCAGTGGAGAGTGAAGTAAAGCGAAGCGAAGCGTTGCAAGCTGCACCAGACGAATAGACGAACGTGCTGCGAAAAGCCTTTTAGACGCTTTAAATACCCAGTACAGCGCGCGAAGTGGGTATGCACGGGTTGCATGTGACTCTCGCTGCCCATTGCATCGCAGAAATCGATAATTATCGATAGTTCATTGCGGCATATTTGGAAAACTCGATCAGTTGGATATTTATTTATTTCAGAGGAGATTGATAGAGTCTCAACTTGTCTCACCTCAAGATGATTTAAATAAGTATAAGTATAAGCCTGAATAATAACAAAAAATAAGTTTAATAATATCACCAATCCGATATATTTTTATTTTATAACAATGTTTAGCTATGAATTCCTTGCATAGCTGTCATTATTACTCTTATTTTATCATTGTTATTATTATTATTGAATTCTGATAGGTTAGAAAGTATTAAAAGAACCCAGAAAAATATTTATGAAAAATCTTGAATTGAATTAAAAGTAAAATAATAAGAAGAAAAGGGAAAAACTAAATAAGTAATAAAGAGCGAGAGAGAGAGAGAGGTAGAGAGAGTAAGAAAGAGAAAATAATGATAATAATAATGATAATAATGCATTAAGAAACTGAAAAAGATTTAAGAAGAAATTAAAAAGGAAATTAAAGGAGAAATCATAAAAATTGTCGGAATATAAAACTTGCGCCTGCTCACAGCTGTATCCATAATATAGTACATCAATTGAGGACAAGCCTATCTATAATATAATATAACATGAGCTAAAGCTCAAATCGTGTAGGGTATTTGCTAGTCAGGCATTTAAAGCTGGGTATTCGACTTGTTGTTGTTTGTCTTGTTGTTGCTGTTTTTTTAAGTTTACTTAAATTTGAGTGCAACGGCGACAACTACACACACACACACACACATACTCACACACACATACCTATGTGTTTAGTTGCTGTGGCAACACTTGGCAGATGTCCTCTTGGCGAGTGTTTTGCCTTTTGCTGCTGCGGCACTCAAAGGGCGGCGTCGGCGCATTGCACTGTGCATAATTTAGCAAACATTTGCCACAGAGTTGCACACACACACACACTCACATACAGACAGGCACACACTCACACACACATAGGTGACTAAGCGACGAGACCTCTGCGTCACTGAGGGCAAATAAATAGGTGCAACACGAAGGACTAAGACCTAATACCACAAAAGAATAAATAAAAATTCTAGCCACAAGCCCTGCACGACTAGACAATGCCCTGTAATAAGCATAATTATGATTCTCAGTTGAGTTTTGTATGGCAATCAGAGTTATTAGAGCTGCAAAAGTACAGGGTATTCTCTTGAACAGAACCGCCGATGACCACAAATGAATCGGAATCGGCAAATGTGAACGCAGTTGAGAAAGGTCCAGGTTCTGGTTAGATATCGTAATCCCTGGCAGCCGTTTGACAATTTACCGAGGTTATGAATCCAGCAAGCGAGAGAGAGAGAGAGAGAGAAAGAGAGAGCGAGAGAGAGCGAGAGAGAGCGAGAGAGATAGACGATGTCGAGAGAGATTCGAGTTATGTGACATAAGACGACAAGTTGGCAAGCTGTGGAGCGCTTCAAAGAGACAGCCACAAATCAAACAATTTCCGCTGTTTATGCGAGGCATGCACCACCAAGCCGTACAGCCAGCCAGCGAACGGAAGAGGATGAGGTGCACACACGCATACACCCATATGTGCACACACACACATATATATATTAGCTACGCACACATGCAGCGAATGGAAGCGTGAAAATGCAATTTGTTGCGTGGAGTCGTCAGTTTATTGAATTTATTTATATGCAGTCGCTTGCTTAGACATTGACTGATTGAACGATTGATTGATTGAGCGATTGAGTCACTGAGTGCAAAAACGAATTTCATTTAAAGCACTCACGCATACACACACACACAGAGAGAGAGAGAGAGAGAGAGAGTGAGAGAGGACTACTAGCCGTGTGTGTGACCTCTGCTAGCCAAAAGAGTTGAAATATGCATTAAGTTAGCTCGAGGGACTTGAACTGGCAATCGATACGTTTGTCTAGCCAAGCTCCAACAATGTGAATGAAGCAGGCAAATAGATATATTTAGTCGGTATATGCAGTAAGTTATATTGTAATATTATAATTAAATATTGAACAAAGTTCGAGTCCAGGCAAGCTTAAGGTAAATTTGAATTGAAATAGTAGCAAAAGAAGTCAGCAAATGAAGCACAATCTACTTTAATATTATATTAAATTATAAATAGAGCAATATGTGGAAATATGAAAGAAAGGAGAGAAACCAAAGATGGAACTTATTAACTGTTAATCGAGAGATATGGAGAGATCTTAAGTATTATGTTTATTCAGTTCTTATTAGTATAAACTATAGATAAACTAAGGTGAAATATGAAAGGAAAGATCTCATAAACTGAGGATAGACCTTATAAACTATAGAGAGGCGGATCTGGAGAGATCTTAAAAGTTATGTTCATTGAGAACATAGAGAACTATGATGATACATGAACGGAAAGATCTCATAAACTAAGGATAGACTTTATTAACTATCGATCGAGAGATATAGAGAGATCTTAAATAGTATGTTCATTATTATAAACTATAGGTAGAGAACTCAGGTGATATATGAATGAAAATATCTCATAAACTGAGGATAGATCTTATTAACTATAGATAAAAGGATATAGAGAGATTTGAAAAAGATGTTCATTGACATCGTAGTGAAGATATTCATGTCCAGAACGAAGGATTGCCTATAATATGTTTATCAAAATATACAGAGCTTAAGAGCTATCTTATAAAAATCTAATACAATCAAAATAGTATCAGCTCACCAGCTATATGCTATCACAGCTAGAAGAAGGAACTATTGTAAATTATCTACAGATATATCTTATAAAAATCTGATAGCAACGAATTGGAGAGGCTTACATAGATCTGGCCTATACCGAGAGATATACATTCAAAGCTATATTCATTGGAATTGTACCAAGAGTAGTATAGATACTGCTAATGCACCAGTCTTCCAGTCTGCCAGTCTTCACAGCCAGATGGCGCTAGCAAATGAATCGAATTACGATTCGTTTCAATCGTTGGCTCTGCCAGACGCTTGGCTGGCTCGATTTTGTGGCTTGGGCTTAAAGGATTTTGTCAGTTTAGTTATTAAAAACTCACTTGTGCAAACATCAGAGAGAAAGAGAGAGAGAGAGGGAGAGAGTGTGTGTGAGTAAGAGAGGGAGCATGTTATAGGCAGCAGCTTGAACTGGACGCTGGTCGCTGGCCAGTCGAGCACTGAGGCCATTCAGTTGTGTGTGCGTGTGTGTGTGTGTGTGCTTGGTCGGCTGGCTTGGTTGCCCTCTGCTTATTGGGGCCTTTGCTTCGATTTAACGCTGACACATATCGCTGGAGAGAACTCTGCTTCTTGTTTTATTTTTTTTTCTCTCTTTCTTTCAGTGCATTTGCTTTGGCTATATTTGCCTTGCATTGCTGCTGCTGTTGACTAAAGAGAGCTTTTGGCTCTGCAATTGTGTGTGTGTGTGTGTGTCTTTGTGTGTGTTTGCCTTAGAATTCCCCAAATTGTAATTTTATAGCTGCGTCATTGCCCAAATGCTCAAATAGACTTTAGCCCAGCGCCCCGCTTGCAGGCCAACTTTTTATGCCGGCCAACACTTGAAGGAACTTTTCTGCTTCTTCTTCGCCTGCATCTTTTGCCGTTTTTTGTTGCCTTTGGCATTTACTTTTGCTTCACGTTTTCTTTCTTGCTTCTTGCTGCTTCTTCTTCTTTTTCTTGTTGGCACTGGCTCTCTTACGGGCTATTCTGTTGCTTTGGTTCTTTTTATTTCGTTTCGACTCCCCTCTAGCATTTCAGCTTTAGCTTCAGCTTTGGCTTTGGCTTGGGCTTTGGCTGTCTGTCCCAATTCGATTTCATCTGCTGCCAAAGTGCTGCCAACTGAATGCAATTGCATTGCCATTGGCCACATCTTCCCCCCCGTCTGCCTATCTATCTATCTATCTATCCATCTAACAATCCAACCAGCTGACTATCATTCTATCTGGCTCCATCGCACTTGCATGTAATTTGGCATTACAGCGCCATATAAATACCCTGGTATGGAGCATGGAGTGAGGGGTATACACTGCTATGGAATTTGATAATACATATGCATATGCATATGCGAATTGGGCTTTTCCTTGGAGTAGAGTGGAGAGGGCAGAGCATTAGTTAGTCGTTGAGCATGGTTTATTGATTGGTTGTTAAAGTGTTGCCAACTACATGCAGCTGTCGAGTTGCCTTGGCTAACGGTTCTTCTGTTTTTTGGCTATCTAAAAGGGGCAGCACTTGCTGCAGAGTCGGACGCATCCTGTTGCATGCCGTGGGCGAGCGACAATATGCGATTAGATTGCCATTCACGGTAGGCCGATGAGTTTATATATAAATATATATTGTATATAGAGGGAGATGGAGTGAGAAAGTGAGAGAGAGAGACAGAGAGAAAGAGAGGGAGTAGAGACTCTCGAACATAGTTGGCCAAAGCGCATATTTTATTCAATGCTTCATTTAGCCCGGCGAACTGTCGAACTGGCCAAAGGCCATATCCAATTTTAGTTTCGAAATTGCAACTGCAATTGCAATTCCAGCAGCAGCAGCAGCAACAGGAACTCTCAACACTTTTGGCCGCACATAAATCAACTTTAAATTAAATGCTCGACGGCAAATCGGTATCAAAAATGTCTCTGTAACAATAATGGCAAAGTCGTTTATTTAGCTGCCCGTTGCGATAGCATTTGGCTAAATTGTGTGCCAGATCTCGTTGGGCGAGAGAGAGAGAGAGGGAGAGGGAGAGAGAGCCCAGCATCCTGCTGCTATCATTGTGTTGCCATTATTGCTCCTGCTGCTGCTCCCGCTCCTGCTGCTGTAGCTGCCGAGGGTCCCTCGATAGGCAACGGAAACTCAAACACACACACACACACTCGCAGCAAGAACTATAAGTAATATCCTCTATTTTTTTGCATTGGGCGTGGCTAGCACAAGATTTAATCGCAATCAGCTGAGAGTGAGACAGACAGATAGAAAGAGAAAGAGAGAGCGATATATATATACATATAGAATAGATGCTGCATAAGAAAGGAGATATGGTTTTTAACAACATGTTCATTATGCAACAATACGAAATGCGAAATACGAATTGCCGCTGCTACTCCCCCTGCTGCTACTCCCCCTGCTGCTACTCCCCCTGCTGCTACTCCTCCTGCTGCTACTCCCCCTGCTGCTGCCACAATGCGTGCCCCTACCAGAAATCTACGCTCACACACACACACACACACATACATACATACGTACACATGCATACATATCTACGTACACCCAATTGAACCTTTACTTATGCATTATGCTTGCACTTTATTCACAGGTTCACCACAGCCCACATATCGTTGGCTCAAGGATGGCATACCCGTTGCCGATTATTCATCCAGTCAATTTTATCGCATTCACAACACGAAGCGCGAGGATGCTGGCAGCTATCAGTGCATAGCCAGAAACGAGGCTGGCTCCATTTTCAGCGAGAAGAGTGAAGTTGTTGTTGCCTGTAAGTACAAGCACACACACATATATATATATATCGTATATATATGTATATGTATATATAGTTGTATCGGCTGCTGGCTGTCCCTTTGTGACAAATTCAGCTTCAAGTGTTCCATCAAGCCATTGTAATTAGCCTGCTGCTTATGACGTGTGAACACATTTCTAACTACCTGTCTGCATGTCAATGTGACATGTTTTGTATTGAACTCAGATGCACACACACACGCACACACACCCATAACCATTAAGCACTTGGTCCAACAAGGCTCAGTCTCAGCTGAAGTGGCTCGAATGTGGTTTGTATCACAAATAGCATAAATAAAATATATATAAAACATATGGAAAAATATTTATAAATAAATAGAACTAGCTGAAATGGTTGACTGACTGACTGACTGATTGATTGCTTGACTGTCTGAAGAGCTATGGTCTACCAAACATATGAAATGCCTTATTGAAAAATATAGCTCAAAGGACTCAGAAACAGATGCATTCCCTCTGCTGATTTTAATGATATATGTATAAATATACAGTAAATACATATATAGGTATAACTCTATATAAAGCTAACTAAAAATATGCGACTAATCAGCTCTTGTTACGGTAACAGCTGCATTTGATTTACAGTCTTAGGCAAGTGTAGCACAGCTGCTCATTATTTATAATTAGACGTTATGAACAGCAATTATTTAACAATATTTGACATGTGAATTAGGTTGAGCTTAGACAACAGAACAGAAATCAATAATGTTGTAAAGAAAACTTGGTTATGCTCAGAAACTAACAAAATGAATGTTATGAATATTCGTATTATGAATTAGGAATCATGTATTCTGAATTATGAATATAAGCTAGGAGTGAATATAGTAAAACACGAGAGACTCCAGTCTTGAATGCTAGACAATTTCGGTCTTAGGCAAGTGCTGAATATCAATTTGAAATGTTTCTTGGTAAAGTCGGTAGAGCTGGTAGAGGTAATATTTATCGAAAAGGTAGAGCTGGTAGATAATATTTATCGAAACGGTAGATCTGGAAGGGGTAATATTTATCGAAAGGGTAGTGCTGGCAGAGGTAATATTCATCGAAACGGTAGATGTGGAAGAGGTAATATTTATCAAAACGGTAGATTTGGAAGAGGTAATATTTATGGAAACGGTAGTGCTGGTAGAGGTAATATTCATCGAAACGGTAGTGCTAGTAGAGGTAATATTCATCAAAACGGTAGATGTGGAAGAGCTAATATTTATCAAAACGGTAGATTTGGAAGAGGTAATATTTATCGAAACGGTAGAACTGATAGAAGTCATATTTATCGAAAAGGTAGAGGTGCTCGATAGCCGCGATATCATTTAGAGCTACAATTCTTCATTAAAGTAGGAAGCTGTTGAAAAATACAAGATTTCAAGGCGTTAAGTCTTCATAAAAAGAGTTAGAGATGAACGAGTCTAGAGAGACGATCAATGGGAAATGGCTAATGGACTTTGCAGCTCAGCAAAAGTTTATATACTTTTGCTTAAAGACTTGTACTATACCCCAAATATTACATATTTAATGGGTGTACATATGATAAGAGTTAAGAGATGTTTCAACTTACCAGCGATCGCTTCATCTAGTTAAAGAAAGAGCAAGTCCGCAATGATTATGAAATGAATTTGAAAGTTTTTCGTTCGTCTTCCGTTTCAATAATATTGTCTGAAATGAAATAACTCTGTAGGAGGCTTATCTTAACCCCCTTCTCGAAAGAAAGTCCAGGGCAATCTAAGTTCTCAGAAACTTGACCAAAGATCGAGAAGGAAAATGAAAACTTTGACGCGCCTGGAAGTGTGCTTGGGGATTATTATTTTGTATATAAAGAACAAGGGGCACTCTGATAATGCCGAGCACACATATTATTACTGTTAGTTCAATTAGTTATTATTAGCTATAAGCAGTAAGTAGATAATTGATGAAGCACTTGAGAGGGAGCACAAGGAGATGGCGCTCCGATTGCCAGCATAGACAATGGCAACTCTTGTTGTCAGCTGTTGCGGCTCCTGCTGAGTTGTTGCAGCAGCAGCTGACTTCAGCTGGGAGTCACGTGCAACGCTATGTGTCAACTGACAACTTGATAAGTGACAAGGATGCTTGAGGGAGAGAGGGGTGTGTGTGTGTGTGTGTGTGTGTGTGTGTCATGAGAGCAGAGAGTTGGGAAGGCCATCAAGCTGGCAATTAAGGGCTGGTTGCCAATCAAACGCTTGTCACACAGCTCGCCTAGCTATAGGTATAGCTGTTAATTTTTCTTAAATGCGAACTTAATTACAACAACAACAACAGCAAGAGCAAGAGGAAGAGCAAGCAGTTTTGTGGCAATAGGGTCACAGCCGAGCAGAGTAACATACAATTAGAGAGCTGTAAGTGTAATGCACATGCCGAGAGAGTGCGAAAGAGAGAGAGAGAGAGCGCCCGTGCGAATGTGTAAGACTCTGAGCCGACACTTGGGCTATGGGTATGCGAGTGTGTGTGTGCGTGTGTGTGTGCACCACACATTACCCAACTGCTTGAACCTAATAAATCGAGCTCTTGACAAGCTGGTGACCTTCTTTTCGGGCACACCAGCCATGAAGCTGACGAGCTGCTTGATAACGTTGATGATGACGATGACGATGACGACGACGATGATGATGACGACGACGACGATGACGACTCGTGCTGCATAGGAGTGACCCAAGACAGCGCTGAACTGAAGCGTCTTGAGCACTTAATTAATTGTAGGAGAGCGCTTAAACTGAACTAATAACCTTTAGAGCTCATAGTTTGGGCCCTGGAGAGGGTTGCCTTTTCAGCACACTGAATTGAAGTGAAGTGGGGCATGCTGGGTCTGTGCGCTGTGCCTGTGCGCTGTGCCACTTGATAAGAGGTTAAACAAAAATTGCCAGCCCGCAGGTCAGAGGCCATTGCTGCCTGATTCAATTAGCTCGCGTGACACAGTCAGCTTCTCTGCTGGATGGAGAAGGGAAGTGGGGAAGTGGGGAAGGGGGGAGAGGGCTGTGCTGCTGGCACACATTTTTCACTACAGTGTACTTCATTTGTTTTTATTTGTTTGCTTTTCATTTCCCACACACAGATATGGGCACCTTCGAGAACCAGAACGAGGGACACTTGACCGTGGTCAGCGGTCATCCGGCCATATTCGATATGCCAGCGATTGATTCGGTGCCGAAGCCTTCGGTCTCTTGGCAGGCGGAGAATCGAACGCTCAACTATGACATCAAGTACGCCCTGACCCAAGCCAATCAGCTGATCGTGCTCAGCGCCGATAAGCAGGACGTTCAGGCGTATCGGGCACACGCCATGAACACCCAACTGGGCAGGGAGGAGGCGAGCGCCCTTATCTATCTGAATGTCACAGGCGATCCGTTTGTGGAGGTGGCGCCCGAGATAATCGTACCGCCGCAGGATCTGAAACTGAAGCGCGGCGAGGGCGTGGCCGAACTGCAGTGCATCGCCAATGCACGGCCCCTACACGAGCTGGAGACCATTTGGCTGAAGGACGGACTGCCCGTGGAAAACGCCGGCATTCTGCATACGCTCAACAATCCCTGGAATCGCACCTTGGCCCTGCTCCAGGCGAACAGCTCCCATGCCGGCGAGTACACCTGCCAGGTGCGTTTGCGCAGCGGCGGCTTTCAGACGGTCACGGCCAACGCCCACGTCTACATCCTGGAGCCGCCCATGTTCTTTACGCCCATGCGCGCCGAGACCTTTGGCGACTTTGGTGGTCAGGTGATGTTGCCCTGCGATGTGGTGGGCGATCCGACGCCCCAGGTGCAATGGTTCCGCAATGCGGAACGCATCGAAGCGCAGCTACTAAGTGGCGGGTAAGTGTGAAGAAAGTTTTATATTAAAATAGCCAAGTAGTGTTGTACAATTTAGGTTTTAGTGTTGGCTAAATACTTAGAATAGTTGAGTGTTCTTGTAAAAGAGTTGGTTTTATATTGGCTAGATGCTCGAATATCAAATGAATTATATTTAGTGTTTGATAGTCTAGGTCAGACAGCGTTTTCCAACACTTGTACATCAAAATAGTTTAGCGGTGCTGCAAAGTCTGAACTTAAGGCACTTAACTGTTAGGCAGACAGTGTTTTACAACACTTTTATATTAGAATAGCTAAGCAGTGTTGTTAAGTGAGCAGTACAGTGTTGGGTAAAGACTGAAGTAATGAGCTGAAAGAAATTTAATGTTTATGAAACCCTATTAGACTGTATTTTTAACACTTTTGTATCGAAATAGCTGTGCAGTGCTGTAAAATGTGCAGTTTAGTGTTGTACAACTCTGACTGCATTTTGCAACACACCAAAAGGTTAAATATTGCAACACTCATATATTGCGATTGGAATTACGAATTCTTTTAGCCATGGACTGTGGCTACTTTGCGGCCAGTGTTGAAAATTACCACAAAATCAATAGAGCACAATTACAAAATATGTAGATTACAGCAGAACGGCCATCTATACGCATTAAATATGTTAAATCGGTATTCGGGGCAATCGAGAGGCTCAACCGAGCTGAGCTCAGAAATATGCCAGCATAGCGATTTCGATTAATAGGCGTAAAGCTCAATTAGTAGCGTGGTCGGTATGCCAAAGTGGGCGGTGTATGGTGGGCGAGCCTCGATATGTTTGTGAATAATTACAGCTCATGAATGTTAAACGTATTGCAGGTACTCAGTGAAAGCCGATAATACGCTGATAATTAAAAAACTGACGCTGGAGGATGAGGGCATGTTCCAATGTCTGGCGACCAACGAGGCTGGCGAGAAGTCCGCGTACACCTGGCTGCGTGTGAAAAGTGAGTCAAGTGCTGCTAATCGATTGATGCGAATCGACTGATTGCATTCCCCACTTAAAGACCATTTCATTTATACATATATATATATATATATATATATATATATTTATCATATCTGCATTTCTACTAACCAAATTCGCTTCCTAGAAACAGTTTGAGCTGCGCCTAATGAAAACAATCTACTAAAACGGTGCTGTCTCTGTCTCTTTTTCTTCCCCATTGTTGTCTCTGTTATGATCAAACAAAAAAAACACTAACATATGCAAATATATATATATATATAACTCTATATATAAACCCATTCATGTCAATCAACCACATTAAGCAGCCACAACCGAAGCAGCTGCTGTGCCGCAGCCGCGCGTGAAGCGTCTGGCACAGCCGCGCATCTTGCGGGTGCGAGCTTCGCATGCTGGCATGGGATCGGGTCCGAGATCGGGATCGGGATCGGGATCGAGCTTGGGTTCTGGCTCGGGCTCGGGCTCGGGCACGGGATCGGGATCGGGCATGGGCATGAACGCTAAACACCCTGGCAAGGGTAATAAACGCAAGGAGTTTCGCTTTGGTATGGGCATCAAGAATGCAAAACCGCTCACAGCTCACATTCACTACTCAACCCACTGCACCTCGAATTGAGAACCAAACTCACTCACATTTAGATCATTATCGCTCTTACATTAACTGTACTATATATAAGACTCTGCACTTGCATGAAAGGCATTCAAAACGCACTCATTTTCAGTTTACTCATTCATGTTTGCACTCACTCAAACAGACGTAGCACGAGTGCCACACAGAAACACCCACACACACACACACACACACACACACGGGCATACACAATGTTGCCCCATGTGGCCCCACTTGGGGGTTGGCTCAAGTGCAACATAATTGTGGCAATTTGTTAGCTTTTTATGCTCATATTTTAAATGCCGCATTAAATCATCAACGTGCCGCAAACTGTTGCCGTTCCCATTGTTTGTAGTTGGCGTTAACTGTGACACTCTCGTCATTATTAATAATACCATAATTATTAACCAAAAATTAAATAATTGAATAACTAAACTTTTATTGAGCTGAAGTCGGCTCAGTAGAGCCTGAACTGACTTGAGCTCTACTGAATTAACTCTTTAAATAGATTTTGCACAATTTCCTTCTTTTAGCAAACTAATAAATTATACTACATTTGGTATATAGATTTAAGGATTAACCATATAAATTTTAAATATTTTAAATATATACTATATATTTTTTTTTTTAATTTTTGTTGTTATTCATATAAGTTCAGAAATTCTTGAAAATGGAAAATCTGGATAAATTGGTTTTATCAAAAATGTATGTAAGAGCCGTGTATGTAAGATCCTATAAGGCCTACAAACTGAGGCGATTTAGTACTGTCCGTCCATCCGACTAGAACACCTTTACCAGCTTAAGACTAAAGAAATGTTAGGCAAAAAATATATATACATATATATATATATGTATATATATTTATATATATATATATATATATATATATATATGTATATATATTTTTTGCCTAACATTTCTTTAGTCTTAAGCTGGTAAAGGTGTATATAAATATATATACAGGGTTGTCCTTATTCGACTGATCCATCTGGCAGCCTTGTAGCTTCTGACAGAGATGCCAGATCGCCTTGTACTTCTGAAGTCAACCTCGTATAAAATATTATATTATATGAAATTTCGCATAGACTGAACCATATTGTTTAGCAGTAACTAATCTATGTATGTATATATCTGCACTACGTATGTCTGTATATCTATAGTTGTTAGTACATGGATCCTTCATTGGCATTGATGGACTTTAGTTCAGTCATTGTCCATCCACGTAATATGTGCACAGAGGGACTCAACTCAGTTATTCTGACTGTGCAAGCAAACAATAGAGAGGTCATATACATTTCCATATGCTACACATATTCCACATGATAATCACTTATTTACCTGTTAACTGTTAACTGTGCATGGGTTGCAATTGAAATCTGAATAGAGACAAAACTCTAGTTTGTTTGCTCAAGCTCAAGAGGAAAAGCTGAAGGCATTTCATGAATATGCATGACTTTTTGCTATTGTTATGGCCGTATCGTTTACTAGCAATAACATTAATAATTATCATTATGATTATCATTAATATTGTACGCGCTCTCATTGTGTGCGCCTTATTATTATCATCGAGGTTGTTCTTGTTCATAATATTCATGGATTTTCTTGAGAAACTTGCTGCTGCGGCAACCAAGTGTCATTAAGTGCCTGGCCTAGTCTGCAACAGGCTTGTAGCTTGTATTAAATAATACATGCATACACCTACACACATACACGCACACACACACACATGCACATTGTTTGTATTTGCCATGGGAGAATTTTGCATATTTATGAATTTAATATAGCGCAAAATAAAGACAGACGAAAGGACATATGCTCAGCAAATACATATAAACAGGCACACACACACACACACACGCATACGCATGCGTATATGTATGCATATATGCATATATATATATATCCATATACTCTTGGTCTTGTGCAGCTCAACAAAAGCCCAGCAGCATATTTGAATTGATTTCGAGCTTTTATTATTTGGCAAATTCCTTTCTGAACTTTGATCATTTTAGAGCAGACAAATTCAAATTTACTTTTAAATAATTAAAGCAGGATTAACAGTACTCTGTTGTTGAATGGTCAGAATTTTTAAATTTTCCAAACATTTTTCATATACATAAATAAGAAATGCGACTAATTCGACGAATTTTGCTGCGCAACTAAAACCGAAGCTTAACTTGAAAAGAATTTTGCAACATATTTGGTTTTGTTTTTTGAACAAAATAAAAAATAAAGTGATCAAATAATTTTTGAAAAAAAAAAAAAAAAAAAAAAAATTGTTGTGGCTTAAAGTAAAAAAGATTTACTGATATATAAAAAAAATGTTAATAAATTATGTGTAAAATATATATAAAAAAATATGTTAAATATAAATATGTAGATGGATAGGTTTCTATATCAAATTATAAAAAGAAAAATTTATTAATATAAAAAAAGACTTATTTTTAGCTTTTTATGTAAAATATCAAAAAAAGCTAAAAAATCAATTTTTTTATTTATTTTTTTTATTATTATTATTAAGTGCAGAGCCTGTCAGATTAAGTACTCTAACAACACAAGGCTAGAAAATTATTAAAGCAGCTAAACCCCATAACAAGTATATGAGGATTTCAATTTGAAATGATTCAAACATATTTTTTATTATTTTGAATCAATTTTTTTTTAATATAGTTTTATTGCAGCTTTTGTCGTAAACTCTATAGCGCATTTATCCAGATTCAAACATAGTAATTAATTTAAAGCTTTTTTTTTTTATATATATATATATTTAAACGGCCAGCAGCAGCCAAATGCCAAGGCTAAAGGCAGCATGAAGCTAGTCAATATAAATATTTATATATATTTATTTATACGTATGTATATATATATATGCCTGCCGCATGTCACGCTTATTCTTTCAGCCTTTCAGCCCGCATGGTGCAGCCGGTTCGCTGCCCCAAAAAGCATGCTACATTATTTAATTGGGCTGCTGATGCAGCTCAAGTTTTGGCCGTTTGACAGCAACTAAACAATTATGTATTAGAAAGTGCAGCAGCTCTCTGCTGCCATTTAAATATTTGACAAACTGTTGTCGCTGTCGACGTCGACGCTGACGTCAGCAGTCGGCAGCGAACTTGTTTGCCTGCTCTCAAGTCACAGAGACACTGCGGCGACGGCGTCAGACGTCTGTGCTCAACTTGTCTCCAAAACATTTTTGCGCAAAAATATGCAGATCCCTGGGCTGGCAAGCTGGGCGTCTGAGTGTGAAAGGGAGAGCAGGCGTAGAGCGAGATGGCCAGAGTTCTTGTTTAAGTTGTTTCAATTTGATGGCTCTTTAAGAACTTGAACAACTGTTATTTTCTTTATCCGAGCAGCTTTCGCTCTCTTCCCCTCTCCCCGTCTCCCTCTCTCTCTCTCTCTCTCTCTCTCTCTCTGTCTGTCTAATATATATTTTTGGTTACATTTTAATGGAGCTCGGCAACGTTTACATGCCCGTCGAGCTCTCGTCGTCCGCTGGCCATGTAAATTGAAAATTTCGATGCATATTTCGTGTCGAGCTTTGCTTTCGCATTAAATCTCGCTCGCTCTCACTCACCTCCCTCTCTCTCTCTCTCTCTCTTTCTGTCTCTCTCACCGTCTGCCTTGAGTCAATGCCACTGATTTGTCCTTGCTGGCGAACCGCTTGCCCGCTGCACTTCATTGAGTTACAACTAGTTAAAAGATTTTGTATTCCTGGCTGCGGCCAGGGCCAAGCCATGTCGACTTCGACTTCGACTTTGGCTTTGGCGTTGGCGTCGGCGTCGCGCTTTATTGAAAAACTTTTGTCAACTTAAGTTGAGTGATTTTATTTTATGGCTCAGTTACTTTACCCCAACTCGGGCGCTCTGGCTAATAAGCTCTCATTTCGCTTAATGCGCGGCTCACAATTCGAGTTAATTTGTTTAGATGGCTGCAGCTGCTGCATGGCGCATTGACCATGCCCGAACTGAAGGTAATTCGAATGTACCTGAGTCCTTTAGTCCCAGGCAAGGATTAGTTTCATTCATCATTCAGCTCTCAGCTGTCATTGCTGAATCGTAAAACATTTTCCACATAAATTCACATTACTTTTTCTACTCCTAATGGACCGACTGCGGCTCGCCTTTGTCTTGCCTAATTTTCTATTCGTATTCGAATTCACACATTCGTAATCCATTTGGGTATAAATTACAATTAGGCGTGTCGCCTTGAAAGGTTTTCCAAAACCCGAAATTTGATTTGAGTTCATACAATTAATGCAGGCGGAAAGTTATTCATGTTATTTGCTTAACTAAATTAGGCCATTTGACTTATTAAAGCAATAAATAATATTACGGTTTATGGACAAAAGAAACAAAGAAACGAAAACTGAAATAAATGATTTGTGCAATTTAGCTTGAAGTGTAGCAAAATAAATGTAAAACGAAAATCCGCTGCAGAGCAGACAGACAGAAGCGAACAACGTCTCAGCATCTGAGCTTCAGTTTTTTTTTTTTTTCAGTTTTTGTGGCTGGCATTCTCAGAATTTGTCACCTACGCAAATGACGCTGGTACTTAGAGTATATCGTGGAAATGTCGTTTGAGGCGGTGTATATAGGACTTGGGCAGAGATCGGTCACCGGATTTTTGATCTTATGGCATAAATATGTCTTTGATTTGTATCATTCCAGTACGAGACGAGTTGATTGATATCCGAAAGAGTATCTGAAAAAGTCTAGAAAATTAATGATAATAACTTCTCGAACTGAATGACCAAGGATTCTCTAATAATATATCACACTTATTTATCTTAATAGGGAGCTATTAAAAGTCGATCAATATCGTAATTTAACTTGAGAACTTCAAGATCAATTTAGAAAAAGTTAAAAGTAAACTAAAGATGAAATTACTGCACAAATTAAAGAAGTGAAGAAGCAAAGATTTTCATTTACCATATCTTAACATTCGATAGCTTTGTCATCTTAAATCGATAAAAATCGATATTGAAAATAAACAGTAAAGCTACAGCATTGTTTTATCGAAACTTTAATAGACAGCTAACAATTTTAAGATGATCTTGTGCTGTAAAACACACAAATATTCTCTTAGATAATGACTTAATTGTAGCTATTTTTGACATATCGATAAATATCGACAAATAAGTATGTAAATCTTTAGCACCAAATATGTATTAGATCATACAACTAAAGATTCTCTTTTTCAATATCATAATTATCGACAGAGTATACTCGATAAATATCGTAATAAGCTTGAGTTTGTCCAGCTGCCGTTTAAAAGGTATTTGATAGTCGTTCAACAGGTGCAATCCAATGTTTATTTTTATCCGCTTCTATTTACGTATTTAGCAATGAGTTATGCTTCTAGCTGTGGCACCGCCAACTGACAGCAAGGGGCAACAAGTGGCCAGCTAAGCTGCCGCACGCTCCAAAACATTTGATGGTCGTGGCGTCACGTGGCGCCGAAGACGGGAGGGAGTGGGGGGAGTGGTACGTTTGGTTCGTGGGAGGGCGAGCAGTTGGCTTGAAATTATTTTCCAGGATAGCGCGTACCGAGCGGTAACGGTCGGGTTCATAAGTTGTTTGCATTTTAATTGCGCCCGCCTCTTGGCAAAAGTTTTGCATATTTCTTTTCCTTTTTTTCTGGTGGTGCTGCTGCTGCTTCTGCTGTTGTTAACTTGGCTGGCATAAGTTTGGCTTTTGGATTGCACCTGGCACAATTTAGCACATTACCTTTGGCCCTCTGACGTTGCTGTTGCTGTTGTTGCGCATTTTCCGGCTGCTTGAGCTGCTCGAGTAACATAATTTTGTAATTTCCCGAAACGCAAAGTGATTTTAATCGCTGCTTCCTGGCAGTTTGCAGACGCTTCACTGTTTGTCTATGCAGCTACCAAAGTTTCCACAAACAACAACGTATTAATGAAGAGGCGGGCACTGGGCGCTATTGGGCGTGGCAACATTTTCCGGCACTTGGCAGGCCAAGGCGCCACACACACACACACTGTGAAATTTAGATGCAGTCATGCAATCAGTTTAAATTCAACTCTCTCTCTCTCTCTGTCTTTGTCTACCTCTCTCCCTCTCCCTCTCCTCCTCCCTCTCCCTCTCTCTCTCTCACACACCCGCACACATCCGTGCGCACAGCTGAAATAACACAATACACGCAACACTTGAAAGTTGTTTGCTTACTTTGTGCTTTGGTAGCCTCTTCTTGTGCCCGGGGCAAACAACAGGTGGCGCCACCTGGCGTTCGTAGCACGTAATTGCAGTTGATTTTGAGGTTACATCAAGTTTGATTGGCAGTTAAACACTTTAACTACATGCTAACTCCCCAATCAAGCTGAAAAAATAATAAAAAAAAAGAAGTAGAAGAGAGTCCTATGCGAGCCGATCAATTCATAAAGACGAGATAATTTCGGTCCTCCAATGGCTTCTATCGACAATAGTCAATATCTAGACCTTTATTTCATATATATAAAATATATATATATTTTCGTTGTACAAAATATAAACATCCTTCTAACACAAAATATTCTTGAATTCAAATTGCAAATCCGAAACATTCTATTAGTTCTCTGGCGGCGACCTTAGCCAAGCTGCGTAATAGCCCGCATCTTCTGGCAGATACTCATTTGGATTCGGCGAAGGTGAAACGGTGCTTGAGCTATTCACAGAGTCCAGCGATGGTACAGGAGGCACGTTCGTCTCATTGGGAACAGTTTCGATGCGGCGTCTCTTTGCATCGGGCTCGCCCCCGCGATTCGGTGATCCTTTACGTTTTCTATTCGCACAGCTTGAGCTAGTCGATGGAAGTTCTGGCTCTAAGCGCTCATCGACATTCATCGGGGTGACGTTATTCTCGGCGTCAGGAGCCTCCATTTCCTGCTGCTCATCTTCCTTTTGCAAGTCAATGTTGTTTTCAGTCTCAGTTTCAGTTTCATGATTCACGTTGTTCGTCTTTTTCTCTTCTTGATCTTCCTCCTGGTTGCGTTCGGCTTTAGGCTCGTCATCTGGATTTTCAGATCCTCCTTCTGCGGATGCGTCCTCTTGTTTTGTTTCATCATCAACTGCCATAGGTTCCTCGTTGACTTCTTCAGTTTGAACTTCAACTGAATTCACCGCCTTCTCTGTAGTCTCCTGCCCATCTTGCATCAACTTTTCCCTTTGATACGTTCCATAAGTTATGGCTTTCTGCTCCCCCACAGATGCCGTCTGATAATACCTCATCTTGATATGATTTGGCAGCTGGAACCATTGGCGTCTGGCGATCCTGCGCAAATCGGTAAACTCACGTAGTGTAAGGCGTTGTTTAACAGTCTGTTTTAGGGCATGTGTACGTAGTTCTACCAAAAAATTTTGAAATGGAAACCTAGAAAGCAATAATTGTAATTTCACGGAATTTAGATCGATACAAGACGTGTTAGAAGTGTTATTTGAGGCAGTGGCTGTGGGTGTTCCCGTAGTGTTGGTGGGTGTGCCAAATGAGGTTGTCTCAATGATGTCCAGAGAAACACTGGAAGTACTGGAAGCAGTTGTCATATTAGACCTGGAAATACGGGGAGCATCAGACCTGTCAGCAATGGAACTATCAGAGCTGTCAACAACAATGGAACTATCAGAGTTGGCAACAGTGGAACTATCAGAGTTGGGAACAGCGGAACTATCCGAGTTGGAAGCATCCGAAGAACTATCAGTGGTATCTTCCATGGAAATATCCGTCAGATCGGCAGTATCATTCGGTCTTGAGGGATTGTCATCTTCAATGACTAGATGGGATATATGTCCACGGTTATATCCCGTACAAAATAGAAAACGCGACTGCACTACATAATCATAAGCATAATCATCGGACTCCGCCATGACGCGGTTACCCAGAACTCGAATCCTGCGACTTCGTACGGTCATATGAAGGGCCATGTTCACAGGTTCCATCACATTGTGCCAGACCGGTATATCACTCATGGAATCATCTGAATCACTATCCCGGTAATTCTGCCTTCTAGTTACAGTGTTCGTCCGGATATAATTCGTTCCCACGGCATTGCCCACAGTCGCATTTCTGACCGGTGCTATACTTATCGGTGTGACATTCGCGCGGCCTCTGCCTGTGATACTATTAGCCGCTGCATTCGCATTAGCATTATTGGTATTAGACGACGCTGATGAAGAACTCATTAGGCGCGTCACGAGTCTTGAAAATATTCTACTAAATGCGCGTAAAATGCGACTCATTTTGATGCTGATCTCACAATAGAATCACAATATGCAGTACCAGAAAGAAGAAAAAAAAAATGAATTTACGGTTTTATATATTTTTGTGAACTTTCGAGATTTGTAAATCACAACTGAATTCAACTGATGCTAGAGTAGGACTGAGAAGTGTAGGGTTTCCCAATAGCCAGCATAACTATTCGCCTGCTGTGATCCGAGTCGATGAATTGGATTGCTTGGATCTGGGACTGATATCAAAATGAGTATGTGTGTCAATTAAGAGTGCTCGGCATTGCGATGCGTCTTAAAGCAGGTGAAAAGTGTGCTTAGCTGCGGCTAAAGATTTGCCCACAGTTTATACAAAGAGCTTAATGCAAAATACGCCGCAATTCCTATGCAAATATTATGCATAACCAGCAACGCGACCATCGCCACCACCATCGCTGCCAAACAAACCATCAGCCAAGAGCCAACAGCCAACAGGCATCAGCTAGCACCACCCAGCCACCACCCAGCCAGCAGTGGCCCGGAGCGCTTGGGGCAAGCACTTTACGGGCGGGCGCTGGCACTTATCGCCGGTGCACGTCATTCCTGGCGAGGGCTTTATTATAACGGCTTTAACTTGAGGCGGTCGCTTTAGTGGGTCAACTTGATATTAATTACGAATGCCATGCAACAACAACAACAACAACAACAACAATGGCAAGCACGGCTTAAGTTGCGGCACGCTGCACGTGGCATAAATCGTGCCACGCCATTGTTCGCTATGCAGATCAATATGTCGTTGATGCAACAAATGCAACAACTGGATTAAAACTAGCATCGGATGCTCCTTTCGCTCTCGCCTAATTGCTGTCCAGGTGTCAACGACTGCTCAATACTCGTTCTAACTCGATTGCATTCCCTGCGGCCAGCTGAGACGGTAGGTCAAGAGAGATTACGGCTGAGATTCTCTATTCACTCTATTCAGTAACTCAGCCAATTAGATAAAGCATGCAAAAATCTATTCGGGATTGCAAGTCGGCTAGCCACAACAGCAAACACAGGGCCAGACGAGACATTGCAATGCAAATAAACGGAAGCTAATATACTCTTGTTTGCTTAGTCAACGAGTATAAATATTCAAAAGGAAAAGAAATAAAAACGAAAATGTTGCCTCTTTCGTTTTATTGGACACGTTTCTTTAATATGCCCTTTGCGTGCACAGCCGCAACAAGCTAGGGGCGCTAAAGGGGAGCTGGCAGGAGGCGGAAGGCGGGAGGCGTGAGGCGGCAGGCAGATGGGCAGGCGGGCAAGTGGTTTTCCTTGGGTTTGGGGCAATGCCCTTTGACATGCAGCCGCTTAAGCACTTTTAACACGTTAACGTGACCTCCATCCGCCGTAATGAATAACCGTACAGCCCGTATTACACTTTAAGGCAATCGCTACGAATTGCTTGGATCAATAAATGTGTGGGGCTCGTTCCCACGATTAGCTCTAACGATTTTCAGCTGAGACTTACTTGAACTGAATAAAAAAAATATAATGTAAATATATATATTATAATATATATACATTATTAACATGTCTGGCCAACATTACCGTGTTCTTGGGCCATTCGTCAGAATGGCGCTCAATAAATTACGAAAACCTGTTGGCAAATGAGGGCTTCGCCCATCAGTCGAGCTCTGTACAATCATTTGAGATTGGGCAAATCTTGAGATTGGTCAAAAATCAGGCTACTTACGTATAAATGCACACGAGGTCTGTTTAGAAAGTATGTCAAATATTTAATCTCTTTGGGCTTATCATATTCAATTTGATATTTTCGTTTAGGGTTATATCTAGGCTGAAAATGTGCCGAAATTGATCAGCTGATATTTTTAATTTTTTTTTTTTTTCAATCAAACATATATGAAACAAATAATTGATATAAAATTTTGGGCCGAAAAGAAGACATAAATGAGGCCCAAACCTGGGAAACTTGTGCCTACAACGGAAAAGGTCTATGAAAAGATAAGATAAGGATAGAGAATATAAAGTTGGAATCAAAGCAAGATCAAGATCACAGAAAAATATATAAATATATTGGTATTTAGATATTTATATAGACAACGTGTTCTATAAAATCGAATGATGATTTTTATGAAAGGGTTCAATTCAGATGATATTTCAAATTTGATGCTTATAGATCCAACAATGAATAGAAAAAAATAAGGAAATAAATAAAAAAATAAAATAAAAAATTTTTTAAGTATTATAATTTCGGAATACTTTTCAAACAGTCCTCGCCCTACAATTAAATGTGAAAATAATCAAAGTTCGCTTGACTGCGAACAAATCTCAATGAAACGCGAGTTGAGGCAACTAAATTATGCATAAAGTGAAAAATTTCAATGGGATATTGTAAATTCCCTCAGCTGTCGTTCGGTTAATTATACTTATTCCACTGCTTCAATGGCTTATGCTGCTTCTTTTATTTATTCATGCTCTGGCATAATTGTTGTAATTACTCAATAAAAATCGAGGAATGTGGCCAGCGCGATGCATAGGCCCACTCGACTCACGCGACGCGCTCGTTCACACAGAGTGCGTAATGTCTTCGTTGGTCTTAATTATTAAATTGGTCAAAGTCTTGGGGCGGGTGGGCGGCAAGAAGAAGCAGCACTTAAAGCTAATTAACTTGTCGGCTATTCAATGGCCACTTAAAGAGCGAGCTTCACGCTTAACTTTTGAAACCCACTCAATTTGCGTTGGCTTTGCTGCTTCTTTTTCACTCTTTTTATTGTTTTTGCTCACCTGGATAGAGTTGCAGTTTTTGCTCCTGATTTCAGTTTTGCATAAAATCGGATTCTGCATTTATCGATGACGTTGTTCGATGTTTACCTATGTATGTGTGTATATTTTGAAGCGAATGAATTTCATTTTTGTGCTTAAAATATTTATCATAAATATTTGCTACCATTATCAGTGCGCTGCAGCTCCCTCCCCTCTCCTCGTCTTTATTATTTAACGATTTCTTTTCAAGCCCGGAACCCATTGAGCATTGAGAAAATCGAGGTTTATTGGCTTTCTGCATAGGTATGTAACAGAACGCAAGAAGGCGTGGCGGACTAGAATGATTAATTAGGATGATGTGCTGAGTCGACCTAACCAACTATTTATATATCTGTACATATATAAATTGTTTATTTTTGTTTATTGAAAATTTTGCAATCGATATTTATCGATTGTATTATCAGTTGGTCAAACTACAAAAGCTGAAGATATTCAGTTGATTTTTTGGGCATTCGATACGTAGAATCATTACCTTAATTTTATCATTTGATGTGAATAGATCTATGCGTTTTTTTGTACTATCGATATATATCGATAATTCGTTTAGCTCTCTTCACCACTAATGCTAGAGGTTTTGAATTGAGTTTGTAGATTTCGGTGTTGCTTACACCTGGACCTGGAGTATTAAATATTGTCATGCTTTAACCACATGATTGTAAACCAGATGAAAACCTATTCATCAATTCAGTTCCCATAGTAAAATCCAACTACGTCTATGTCCCAGCACATGTATATACATATGCCTGTGTATGCATTTAGAATAGATGACCAGAATGGCTATTCCTAAAATTCAGGGTATCTGCTAGTCGGATACTGCCGACTAGAGCACACTTTATTGTCTTTTTTGTTGCCCTGTGCAGTTGTCTACAGTTGCGCTGCAAGCCATACAATATACCTTGCACACACACACACACACACACACACCTACACACATACTCACACAGTCGTGGAGCACTTAATATCTTAATGTAAAATTGAAAAAGGAAAAAGCATGCAAAAAAGGTTTTATTGTAATTTTATGCACTTATTTACATAAGCGGAGTTAAAATGAATGCATCATATGAAATAATTACATTATTACTTCTGCTGCGATTCGAATTGCGTAAGTGACGACAACAGCAACAACAGCAACAACAGCAACAGTTGCTCGCAGCCTGACAATCGCCATTTTTACAAAATATATATATGCAAAAAGAAAACAAAAAAAGTAAATGGCAACAATGAAAAATGAACATGAAAATTAAAATGAAAATGAAAACGAAACAAAAATAAAATGGAGAGAAAACATTTGCCAAGTATGCGACTCAATAAATAATTGAGAGCTGCTGCCGCTGCCACTGCTGGAGTTTTTAATGTTATTGTGGACAAGGGCGTTGGCATTGGCGTGGGCGTGGGCGTGGACGTGAGCGTAGTAGGCGTGGCAGTAGCAACAAATAAAATAAATTGACCTTGCGTGAAGTGAAAGATGTATTTGGGTACAACAATTTGTAATTGCAATCATATTTGCGGCATGTTTGTGTGCATATTCTGTTTCATTCCAAAAATTCCATTTTTGTAAACTTAATTCATTTTGCACGTGTGCTGTTGCATGTCAAGCTTGTTGTGTTTCATTCCAACATTCCACTAATTGTAATTGCAGGCGTGTGAAAAAGAAGCATTATGTTTCATTCCAAATGTTTTGTGTAGTTAATGTTCCATTCCAACATTCCACTACAACGTATGAATAATTCTAGTTAAGTGGCGCAGAAATTTTTTTAGATTTTTATGCAGCCATGGAAATAACATGTTCCATTCCAACATTCCGCTACAAAATAGAACAAATAATAGTTGCAGAATATGTTTAGATTTGTTATGGGTATTTAATATAGAATAACATGAACCAATCCGACATTCCACTAAGAATTTTAGTAATTTGTATATCTCTTATATTGTTCAATAAACATATGTATATATTATTTAATAAATATTGTGTTCCATTTCAAGATTGCATGTAGAAAAGTAATTAATTATAATTGCACGTAAATAATGTTCAGTATTTGTTCCAATCAAATAGTGCGCCCGAAATTATAGCTAAATTGTAGACATGAATCGAAAGTAATTACCATAATATCTATTTGTACAGCCAGACATGTATGTATGTATATATAGACATTATAAATTCGAGTCGGAAAACCTAAGCTAACAACCAAATGTAACGTATGGGAATTGAAACAGCTATTAAGTGTGTCATTCCACAATTCCGGAAGGCACATACCCATAAGTGACTTATTATTATTGTGAATTGTGAAATTTTGTGTATTTACCTAAGTAGGCAATGAGATTATGGCGTTGCCAGATGGTTGCATTAATATTGATATTATCCTTGGCTACTTTGTGTATGTCAATATTGAAGTATTGTTTGTGGGCGCGTATAGCGCACAATAAACAAATATTGGCACACACACGCACACACACACACACTCGGACACACCAACACCTACGCACACACACACAGACTTGAGTATGCATGCATGCTTAGCCACGTATTTGCCATTGCCACACTCACACACGCACAGCCACCACGAAATTATCCACACCTTGATGCATGATTTGCGTCTTAGTTTGCCAGAATACTAAACATTCGATCCACATCATCCATTCACAGCCACCGCCCCAATAATGGAGCAGCCGCCGCAGAACGTAACCGCACTGGATGGCAAGGACGCAACCATATCCTGTCGGGCCGTCGGCGCCCCAAATCCCAACATCACCTGGATCTACAATGGTGAGTGAGGAGCAGCACATGAATATTTGACTATCAATCCATGAATCCATGTGAATGCACGTTTGAATTGTAGTCGAAATGCTAATCTAATCTCGATGTTTATTCGTGTATTTCGTTGTTTTTTTTTTTTTCTCTACATATTTTATTATTTTTGTATGCTAACCCAACTGACTAAACTGCTAACTGTAAACTGCTGCAACTGTGCCACAACTGCAACTGCAACTGCAACCCGCTTGCTTTACCGTCGGACTCCTTCCCTGCTCGTTAATTTTAACAACATTAGAAACTCAATTGGTCGAGCTATCGAGCCGTTTCCAAATACTCGAATCTGGCGATTTACTCATCTCAAGCATACGCGCCGCCGATGCGGGCCTCTACATCTGTGTGCGGGCCAACGAGGCAGGCAGCGTCAAGGGCGAGGCATACCTGAGCGTACTGGGTAAGTAATCGAATATCGGTCGGCTATAGAGCTGCAGAGCTAACTCTCCCCAATATGTATAACCCCCAATCAAAACTAATTGCATATATGTATACATCAATATCTTTTGTGCCTGCTCAACCGAATGCTGGGCCAATGGAATGTTAACTAATATTATTTAGATATGCCCATTTAGATATATTCGACTGCATAGCTAACCACCTTAAACTGCGCTAACAGCCTAAAAAAAATATTCTGTTGCACCCATTAATCGAACCAAGTTTAGTTGACTAAAGCTAGAGAGCGAGCAAAGCTGTTGAATCGGGTATTTTATTCCCGACTAGGGATATTTCAGAGATATTTTCAGCAGCTATCGTATATTGCATTAAAATGTGCAACTGATGTGGAATGCATGAGTTTCACAGACACGAGAGAGAGTTATCTATCATAGGGAAATAGGTAGGAGAGAGCATGAACTATATGAGCATGTTAAAAGTATAGAAATTCTTACATAAAGTAATATAACAAGCAGAATAAATTAGGAAGACTTTGAGGAGGATATTCCCAAAGGAGATAGACAGAAATGACAAACAAATGAGGATAAGCCTGATATTACTACAAAATGAAAGACTAGGAAATGTGTAAAACGGAAAGATCTTGAAATTTCAGTTGGATTGATCGAATGATCGTGAAAAACTTAATGATCGTGAGAGAGCATATACAATATTTAACTTAATAGAATAGAAGAAGAAAACATAGAACAAGATCTAAATGTATCATATATTTGGTACATATCTCTATATACTTAAAGATATATCGATATATAAATTCATTTGTTAATCAGAGAATTGATTAGTTGAGATTACGCTGCTACTAAATGTATGTAGAAATGCATTTAAGCTTGTTTATGCAAGTTTGCTTGATGCTTTTAACACACACATACACGCACACGTACACGCACACGCACACTTACACACACGCACAGACACACAGCGACCACAGCAATGGAAAGAGTTAATAATATTAGTGCCTAGGAGCTGCCGCAATTGCAAATTGTCAGCGAAGCAGCATGCGGCAAAGTGTGGCAGCAACGGCAGCACCATAAAAACCAACCAAGACTGCGGCACAAGCAGCTGCGGAGGTCGCGGGTCGCGGGTCAAATCAGCTAAAACTCTATTGGCACCAACATAATGCATTATATTGCCATCAAAGCCGCAGCCGCAGCCGCAGCCGCAGCCACAGCCACAGCCACAGCCATAGTAACAGCAGCAGCAACAACAACAATGACAATGAAAATGACAATGACAGTGGCAATAGCATTAGCAATAGCGATGACAATATCAGGCAGCTATGACAACAATAATAATTGAGTTTTTTAGCGCACTGTTGTATTTTGAATGCAATAAAGCAAGCAGTCCGCAAGCCTGGCTTTTAGCTGCAGCTAGAACGACTCACTAAAAGGCCACATCAATGTCGGCTAATTGGCAAAGCGGTGCAGCTAAGTTGCATCGTACATCAAGCCAAACAGAGTATATGCGTGCGTGAGCCTAAAACGATTTGAAATGTGAAATAAGGAAAATGGAATGTGTGAATGTGGAGTGTGGGATAACTTAAAAAAATATATATAATATGTGCAATATGAAATAGCAAATATAAAACATAAAATATAAGATATAAAATATAAAATACAAATTATAAATTATGAATTATAAAATATAAAATATAAATTATAAAATATAAAATATAAAATATAAAATATAAAATATAAAATATAAAATATAAAATATAAACTATAAAATATAAGATATAAAATACAAAATATAAAATATAAAATATAAAATATAAAATATAAAATATAAAATATAAAATATAAAATATAAACTATAAACTATAAAATATAAAATATAAAATATAAAATATAAAATATAAAATATAAAATATAAAATATAAAATATAAAATATAAAATATAAAATATAAAATATAAAATATAAAATATAAAATATAAAATATAAAATATAAATTATAAAATATAAAATACAAAATATAAAAAATTAAACATAAAATATAAAAAAAATAAAGTATAAATCATAAAGTTTAAAATATAAAATATAATATACGATATATAACATATAAAATATTAAACATAAAATATAAAATATAAAAAATAAAGTATAAATTATATAATTTAAAATATAAAATATAAAAAATAAAATATAAAATACGAAATATAAAATTTAAAATATTAAATATAAAATATAAAAAATAAAGTATAAAATATAACATTTAAAATATAAAAAATAAAGTATAAAATATAAAATTTAAAATATAAAATATAAAATTTAAAATATATTATAATTATAATATAATGTAAAAATATGAAATATGACATAGAAATGAGTACACACAAATACGTCGATAGATATACGTATGAATAGATAATCAAATACTCTCTTTGACTCCATAGAGTATGACGACAGTCGTGCATAGCCGTTCAGTGCTAGCCTCTTGTTAGTTTTGGCATTTAGTTTTGCATGAAACGCATGGCGTATGTATGAGGACGGTAATCAAAACCAAAAAGAGTATGTGCTTATGCATGTGTATGTGTGCGAATGCAGTGTAGGCTATGCAAACGAGGCAGCGGCATTCACTAACAACTACAACAACAAAAAGGTCGTCAGGGCCAGAAAGAAAGCGCAGCAAAAAATAAAAAATATATATGCTAGAAAAAAAAAGACGGCCCAGAACGACGGACTCGGCTCTAAAGTCTGGTCGAGCGCGTTGAACTTTTGATGCATGATGCGGCCAAGTGAGTGAAAAGGCAGACAAAAAACGTACATACATATATATAGATATGCGCATGAATGGCTATATATGTATGTATGTATATGTATTTGTACACATATACATGCAAAGCCTTAAAGCTTTAATTCCTATGCGCCAGCCATTGGTCTCTAGTATGTAGCTCAGCCGTAGGCAACGTCGAATGATTATCTGTTTCGCAGTTAAATGACATTTTACGGACTCCCTCTCATCCTCTCTCTCTCTCTCTCTGTGTGTTTCTCTTACACTTTAGTGCGCACACAAATCATCCAACCGCCGGTGAACACAACCGTGCTGCTCGGCCTAACCGCAACGCTGCAGTGCAAGGTGTCGAGCGATCCGAGCGTGCCGTACAACATCGACTGGTATCGCGAGGGCCAATCGACGCCCATTGTCAATTCACAGCGCGTTGGCGTCCAGGCGGACGGCCAGCTGGAGATACAGGCGGTGCGAGCGAGCGATGTGGGGACCTACGCGTGTGTGGTGACATCGCCCGGCGGCAACGAGACGCGCTCGGCAATGCTCAGTGTCATCGAGCTGCCGTTCCCGCCCAGCAATGTGCGGGTGGAGCGCCTGCCCGAGCCCCATCAGCGCAGCATCAATGTGTCCTGGACGCCGGGCTTCGATGGCAACAGTCCAATAGACAAATTTATTATACAGCGTCGCGAGGTCTCCGAACTGGGTAAGTCCAATCCTAAGCGTTAAGTCTATACTTTTTCTGTCTGGGTTAGCGTTACGTACGTAGTTGTTGCCAAGGTTATGGATCTTTGGTGGTATTGGTATTTGATTTATCAGACACACGCACACACACACACACACGCATACAGAGACAGACGAACACACACACACACGCCGACTCAACGGATGCTGTTTGAGCAGCTGATTTGGGCCCTGGGGTCGTGTATGTAATTAGAGAGAGAACATGTAAATCTCATCAGCAAATCAACAACAACAACAACAACAGCAACAGCAACAGCAAGAAATGGAACACTAATAACAACAATAAGAGAAAACACGAAAGAAAATACCTTGAATTCAATTAACTTTTCGATTCTATTTACGACTGCCATACAAAATATGTTTATCTCAACTAGCGAGATGTTTCCTTTATTATTTCATGTTATTTATGTTATTCTTAATTTCCATTTGCTGTAGTTGTTAAGTCTTCAAATTTAAGCTCGTCTATCAGATTTAATTGATACGCAATGTATGCAACAGATTTTTAAATGCAAAACCAAATCGAATTGCAGTCAAAAGGAAAAATATCGTACAGCAACAATTTTATACGATTGCTATTTGATTAAACAATTTACAGCTTAGTGTCCCAACTTGCTTGGGGCGAATTAAACTAAATGTTATGAAATTGTTATAAAATTTTTAGAGCCGACAAAATACAAAGATTTGGGTTAGAAAACAAGTTTAGTAAAGTGGAACCATCAAAGATATTTGATAGATTTGAAGTTAAGCGTCGGTCGGGTAGAAGCTGAGGATGATGGTATCTGAGTTGTTGCTAAGATCTAGATCCTTAAGCTGCAGCATATAGTCTGTTGAGATTAGTTTTAGCCACCTCGCAGGTTCGGTTCCGTAAATTCCTTAAGGTCTAGCTTAAATATTAATATGAAGTTTTTAGTATATATTAGATTATGAACGTTATACGTCCCATTATTCACAACAAAGTCAGCTTAGCTAAAATAGATAGATAGATAGTTGGATTTTAGACTTTTTGGTACATTACTAAATTTATACTTATTGTGTTCTCTCTTTTCTTCCACTTGAAAAAAAAAAAAAAAAAAAAAACATGCTGCGTGTGACGGATCAACATATTTAACTACCTGACTAATATATTGTAAATATCTATATGTAATTAATATATTGTACTATAAATGTGATCTATTTATTGTATATTTTTTTGTTCATTTTTTTCTAATTTTAATTTTTTATTTTTATTCACTTATCTCGCACATTAATTCGCACATTACAACACACACACACGAATACCTAATCGCACTCGAACACCAAACTAAATATACGTTAATCAACACCAACACACACTCATCACTCATCACTCATCGCTCATTACTCATCACTCATTGCTCTTCGGTGATAATCCATGACTTGAACCTACACTTACTTACACATTATTCACTATTTATTACTTATCATCCATAACTCATCACTCATAACTCATCACTCATCATTCATCACTCATCACTCATCTTACACCCTTATCCTCTTTCACATCTCACACACTAACGATCGCACGTTCGGCCTCTTCCTTCTCTCTCTCTCTCTCTCTCTCTCTCTCTCTCTGTTTCCTTCACTTCTTTTGTTCTCTTTTCCTCTATCCTTTCACAATGACGTTTTTCAACACATTAACATCACAGAAAAATTCGTAGGTCCAGTACCTGATCCGCTCCTCAATTGGATCACCGAACTGACCAACGTTTCTGCCGATCAACGTTGGATCGTGCTGGATAATCTGAAAGCCGCCACCGTCTATCAGTTTCGGGTGAGCGCCGTCAATCGTGTCGGCGAGGGCTCACCGTCGGAGCCAAGCAACATCGTCGAGCTGCCCCAAGAAGGTAAGTACGCCACTAAAAGACCCCATTCAGGATGCCCATTTTAGCTTTATTTGTATTGAACTTTGTCTCATTTTGTTTCTTATTGCTTTGACTTTTTGTGCTTTCGACAATTCTTATGTTGTAATATATCCCTGATCCTTGGACATCGACTCCAAAGGTCTTCAAATCTCCTCTTTCTTTAGTAACAATTTCATTTTTATTCAATTAGAGTTTTTACTTACTCGTACTTCAAAGTATTTTGAGCTTAAAAAACTTTTCAAATAGATGAAGATTTATTTATTTAGCTCTAAACTCCACATTTAGCCGATTATTTGGTTTGTTTCCATTATTGCTTTGACTTTACTTAGTTGTGTTTCGTTTATTGATGAGTCTCCCGAGAGCACTCCTTTATATATATATATTTATTTGTATCAGTATTGTATTGTGGCTAGAACTAATGCTGTATAACCCAATGTATGTATTGTACTTCTAACTGCTGTCGTTGTCGTCAAACTGCATCGTCGTGATCGCCCGCTTTTGATGATTAAATGCGCGAATAGTGTTTCCACTTTATCGAGGTATATAAATCAAAGAGAAAGAGAACTCTCTCAAACACTTGAACACGTAAACATGTCTCAGACTGCACAACACCACCTCCTGATTGGATCCACTCATATAGATCATTGACTAATATTTGTATATTTCCCCAAAATGTTCTCTCAGCTCCATCGGGCCCGCCCGTTGGCTTTGTCGGCTCGGCCAGATCAATGTCGGAAATCATAACGCAATGGCAGCCGCCGCTCGAGGAGCATCGCAATGGCCAGATACTGGGCTATATATTGCGCTACCGTCTCTATGGCTACAACAATGTGCCTTGGTCGTATCAGAACATAACGAACGAGGCGCAACGCAATTTTCTCATACAGGAGCTGATCACCTGGAAGGATTATATAGTTCAGATCGCTGCGTACAATAATATGGGCGTGGGCGTCTACACCGAGGGCGCCAAGATCAAGACCAAGGAGGGCGTACCCGAGGCACCGCCCACCAATCTGCGTGTGCTCGCCCTGAACTCAACGGCTGTGCAGATTAGCTGGACCCCACCGAATCCCCAGCAGATCAACGGCATCAATCAGGGCTATAAGATCCAGGCGTGGCAACAGCATCTGATTGAGGGCGAGTATCAGGACTTGGAGAAGCGCATGATCACCGTGCCGCCCAGCTTGATTGATCCGCTGGCCGAGCAGACGGCCACGCTGAATGGCCTGGATAAGTACGCCAAGTACAACATCACCGTGCTCTGCTTCACCGATCCCGGCGACGGTGTCATCAGCCAGAAGGTGTCCGTCATGACCAAAGAGGATGTGCCCGACGAGATAACTGCCCTGCACTTCGACGACATCTCCGATCGTTCCGTAACCGTCCTTTGGGCACCGCCCCGTCATGCCAATGGTGTGCTCACGGGCTATACGGTGCGCTACCAGATGCGCGATCGTCCGGAGACGATGAAGTCGATCAATCTAACTGCCGAGGATACGCAGCTGACGGTCAATCAGCTGCAGGCGACCACGCACTACTGGTTCGAGATCTGTGCCTGGACGCGAATTGGCCGGGGCACGCCCAAGACGGCGACCATACAGTCGGGCGTGGAGCCAGTTCTGCCGCATGCACCGACCAACCTGGCACTGTCCAACATTGAGGCGTTCTCTGTGGTGCTGCAGTTTACGCCCGGCTTCGATGGCAACTCGAGCATCACCAAATGGAAAGTGGAAGCCCAGACGGCACGCAACATGACCTGGTTCACCATATGCGAGATCAGTGATCCCGATGCGGAAACTCTCACGGTCACCGGCTTGATGCCCTTCACCCAGTACCGTTTGCGTCTGAGCGCCACCAATGTGGTGGGCAGCTCGCGTCCCTCCGAGCCCACCAAGGACTTCCAGACCATACAGGCACGTCCCATGCACGCACCGTACAACGTCACCGTGCGGGCCATGAGCGCCCAGCAGCTGCGCGTGCGCTGGATACCGCTGCAGCAGACCGAGTGGTTCGGCAATCCGCGCGGCTACAACATCAGCTACCGTCAAGTGGACCACAAAGCGGGCACGATCAAGCACCCACCGCGCAGCACGCTCATCGAAGATCATACGGCCAATTCGCATGTGCTCGATGGCCTGGAGGAATGGACTCTCTACGAGGTGCTAATCAATGCCTGCAACGATGTCGGCTGCTCGCGCGCCAGCAACGCGGCGGAGGAGCGTACTCGCGAGGCGACGCCCAGCTACGGTCCGCTAGAGGTCGAGGCGAATGCGACGTCCTCAACCACCGTGGTGGTGCGCTGGGGTGAGGTGCCGCGCCAACATCGCAACGGACAAATCGAGGGCTACAAAGTGTTCTACGCGGCCACAGATCGAGTCGTGCCGGTGCTGCACAAGACCATACCGAACAACAGTTCGTTCACCACCACCCTGACGGAGCTGAAGAAATACGTGGTCTATCATGTGCAAGTGCTGGCCTACACCAGATTGGGTGACGGTGCGTTGAGTACGCCACCGATACGTGTCCAGACGTTTGAGGATACGCCCGGAGCACCGTCGAATGTCAGCTTCCCGGATGTGACATTCTCGATGGCGCGCATCATTTGGGACGTGCCCGATGATCCGAATGGCGAGATACTCGCCTACCAGGTCACCTACACTCTGAACGGCAGCGCCAATCTGAACTATAGTCGCGAGTTTCCGCCCTCGGATCGCACTTTCCGTGCCACCCAGTTGCTGCCCGAGCGCTACTACACCTTCAGTGTGACCGCCCAGACGCGCCTCGGCTGGGGCAAGACGGCCTCCGTGCTGGTGTACACCACCAACAACAGGGACCGTCCGCAGGCACCGTCAGTGCCGCAGGTTTCGCGCAGCCAGATTCAGGCTCATCAGATCACCTTCAGCTGGACGCCGGGCAGAGATGGCTTCGCGCCGTTGCGCTACTATACGGTGCAAATGCGCGAGAATGAGGGTCCGTGGCAGCCGCTGCCGGAGCGCGTCGATCCCTTGGTCAGCTCGTACACGGCTGTTGGACTGAAGCCCTATACCACCTACCAGTTCCGGATTCAGGCCACCAACGATCTGGGCCCCTCGGCGTTCAGTCGCGAAAGTATTGTGGTGCGCACGCTGCCCGCCGCCCCCGCCGTTGGTGTCGGTGGCTTGAAGGTGGTGCCCATTACGACGACCTCGGTGCGCGTGCACTGGAGCGCACTGGAGACGGGCATGTGGAACGGAGATGCAGCCACTGGCGGCTATCGCATATTGTATCAACAGCTCTCCGACTTCCCCACCGCCCTGCAGTCGACCCCGAAAACGGATGTCATGGGCATCAATGTGAACAGCGTGGTGCTCTCCGACTTGACCCAGGATCGCAATTATGAGATCGTCGTCTTGCCGTTCAACTCCCAGGGACCGGGTCCGGCTACCCCGCCAGCTGCTGTCTACGTTGGCGAGGCGGTGCCCACGGGTGAGCCGCGTGCCGTGGACGCAGCCGCCATATCCAGCACTGAGGTGCGCCTGCGCTGGAAGCCACCGAAGCAGAGCATGCAGAATGGCGACATTTTGGGCTACAAGATCTTCTACCTGGTCACATATTCACCGCAGGCACTCGAGCCCGGCCGCAAGTGGGAGGAGGAGATCGAAGTTGTCTCGGCCACGGCCACATCGCACAGTCTCGTCTTTCTCGACAAATACACCGAGTACCGCATCCAGCTGCTGGCCTTCAATCCCGCTGGCGACGGACCACGCTCCGCTCCCGTTACGGTCAAAACGTTGCAGGGTGTTCCCAGTGCCCCGCTGAACTTACGCTTCTCGGACATCACCATGCAGAGCCTGGAGGTTAGCTGGGATCCGCCCAAGTTCCTCAATGGCGAAATCCTTGGCTATCTGGTCACCTACGAAACCACCGAGGAGAATGAGAGTAAGCTACAAGTCAAGTGAAACTAGGTCAATCCACTCACCTCATCCATCGTCTCGTTCACAGAGTTCAGCAAGCAGGTGAAGCAGAAGGTATCGAACACGACGCTACGAGTTCAGAATCTGGAGGAGGAGGTCACCTATACGTTCACTGTGCGCGCCCAGACGATTGACTACGGCCCGGCGGTTAGTGAGAATGTGACCACCGGTCCACAGGACGGCTCACCCGTAGCACCACGCGATCTCATACTCAGCAAGACGCTGTCCAGCGTCGAAATGCACTGGATCAATGGTCCGTCCGGTCGTGGACCCATACTTGGTTACCTCATCGAGGCCAAGAAACGTGGTAAGTCGTAGTGTCCACCCAAAATGCCTAATATTCATACGGTTCTGGTTCCCTCTCGCTCTTTACTTTAACTCTCTTGATTTCTATTTTGCAATCATCTTTGGTGAACTGTTTCCAAAAACAAAAACAAACAACTATCTTTAAATCCAATTTCCAATATGCTTGCGTAGAAAAAGGAGAGCCGTCGTTCATATGTAAGTATTTCTAGTTACTACTAACCCCCCTACACTCTTCTACTCCACTGCATGAATTCCTACTAAAATTACTAAAATTACAAATATTAAGAGCCTTAGATAGAACAACCTATTGATGGACTTGTCTAAATATTAGTTTCTCAACTCACAGACGACTCGCGCTGGACAAAGATCGATCAGACAAAGAAGGGGCCCATGCAAGACTATACCGTTAGCTACCACATACTAATGCCATCGACCGCATACACATTCCGTGTGATCGCCTACAACCGTTACGGCATCTCGTTTCCGGCGTACTGCAAGGACTCGATACTGACCCCATCGAAGCTGCATCTGGAGTACGGTTACTTGCAGCACAAGCCCTTCTACAGGCAGACTTGGTTCATGGTCTCGCTGGCGGCCACATCGATAGTCATCATCGTGATGGTCATTGCCGTGCTCTGCGTGAAGAGCAAGAGCTACAAGTACAAGCGTAAGTGAAGTGGACTATATCTCGAATCTCGTCCAATTTCAATTAATTCTGGTTGTGTTTGATGCGGCGCAGAGGAGGCACAGAAGACACTGGAAGAGTCCATGGCCATGTCGATTGATGAGCGTCAGGAGCTGGCACTGGAGCTGTATCGTTCGCGTCACGGCGTCGGCACTGGCACCCTGAACAGCGTGGGCACACTCCGCAGCGGCACCCTGGGCACTCTCGGCCGCAAGTCGACCAATCGGCCACCCACTAGCGCTCAATTGGGCAAAAGTCCACCAAGGCCCTCGCCTGCCTCGGTGGCCTATCATAGTGACGAGGAGAGCCTGAAGTGCTACGACGAGAATCCCGATGACAGCAGCGTAACCGAGAAGCCATCCGAAGTGAGCAGCTCTGAGGCCTCGCAGGTAAGTGCTGATTGAGTGCAGGCAAGCGGGCCTCGAGCACGACGTACTAATCCGAGCTTTTCCATTGCAGCACTCGGAGAGCGAGAATGAGAGCGTGCGCAGCGATCCGCATTCGTTCGTCAATCATTATGCCAATGTGAATGACTCGCTGCGACAGTCGTGGAAGAAGACCAAGCCGGTGCGCAACTATTCCAGCTACACTGACTCCGAGCCCGAGGGCAGCGCCGTAATGAGCCTCAATGGCGGCCAGATCATCGTCAATAACATGGCCCGATCGCGGGCTCCATTGCCCGGCTTCTCGTCATTCGTTTGACAATCAACTGAGTTCTAAGATCTAAGCAACAGCAGCAGCAACACCGTCATCAGGGAGACCTTTGTGTAAGCATGCCCCCGGACGCGCACATCGGACATCGGAAATCGTAAATCCCCGACTGCAGCCATCTATCTGCAAGGAGACCGCAAGGGATTCTGCTTGGGCGTGGTGTCTGTCAGTGTGTGCGTGTGGCGTGTGACGCGTGTGACGTGTGTTTAGCTGTTGCTTCTGCCACATGGACAATTCGTTGTAGTTATATTTCATCTATATACTATATACGTATAATTTATAGTTTCTAGTACGAGAGATCTGAGATTTATACAAGCATTTAGTTTTACAACAATGTTCCACTGACCCAGACCCAATTAATTTTAATATTAACTCTTTTTTTTTGTATACATAGATTATTTTTTTGTTTTTAATGTGTTAGTTAACTTATTTGTTTGCTGTGCGTCCGTTGTCTGCCACGCCTACAGAACGAAAAGCAACAACTTTTTGTGATACGTATGTTTTTGCTCGGTTTCTGTTCTTTTTTTTTTTTTTTTTTTGTTTGTCTGGCGACATTTTCAATGTGTTCAATGCATGAGGTGTGTGAATGATTGTGAATGATAAGAGTCCCGTAAGTCTTGCGTAATCTCATTAATTTTTAATATTTAACTACTTTACAAATTACGAAAAAAAAAAACAAAACAAAACAAAAAAAAAGAAAATCCGACAAGCTCGAGAATCGAAATCGAGAGAACAAAAAAACATATATATTTATTGGCACAATTTTTTTTTTTCTTGGTATTGCCTTTGCCAGGAAGTGGAAAAGTGAGGGTATTCCGCAAAGGTAATTGCGACTGATGCAATCAGTTAGAGGTGAAGAAACGAAATACAATTGAGAAAAAAAAGGAAAACAAGAATAAACGCAAAGAAATTGAATAACAAGGAAAGAAGAGGAAGAAAAATTATAGCATATCCAAGATGATAAAAATGTCTACGGTTTTTTTTTTTTTTTTTTTAGTGAGTGTGTAGACGCTTTTGAAGTACTTGAAATATCAATATGTGTATATATGTGTGTGTGTGTGTTCAGAGACAACAATTATGAAATACTTATAGGCCATATTAATGCAGTTTGTAGCACGTAAGTTGCAAAAGCAACAAAAACAAGTAAGAAGACTCTAGTCGAGACTGCTCGACTAGGAGATACCCTGAACCCTCCAAGCTGATATTCTTATCATTCTGCACTTCTTTTATGCACGCACACATACATTTACATGCATCCACCCTCACGCGCCCGCGCTCTGCTAACTGCGCAATAAGCAGCGACTGCGCTTGGGCTGCGCTGCAATGTGGGCAATAGTATGAGAATTTACTTGGTGAATAACTTCTCTTGTAAACATACGATCTTAATGAAACTTTCAGGGCGTAATTATATGGTCAAAATGTGTGTACATTCCAAAGCGCAAGTCTCTAGTACTTGAAATACGTTTTTTACAAATTGGGGGCGAAGGGGGCGTGGTATCCAAAATCTGTTGATTACAAAATGTTTGTATTCATCATCTATATATACACAGTAAATCTGAAGTCTCTACATCTAATAGTACTCCGATGAGGCTCAAAAAACAAAATCAATTTTTCGATTATTCTCGATAAAAAAGTTATCGGATGAGTTATCGAAAAAATAAAGCAAACTCGTACTGCGTATGGTATACACGAGTATGCACACAAAATTTCAGCTCTCTAGCTTTTATATCTTCTGAGATCTCGGCGTTCATACGGACGGACGGACGGACGGACGGACGGACGGACGGACGGACGGACGGACGGACGGACGGACGGACGGACGGACAGACGGACAGGGCTATATCGACTCAGCTCATCGTGCTGATCAAGAATATATATACTTTGTGGGGTCTGCGATGATTCCTTCTGCCTGTTACATACTTTTACACAAAAACATTATACCCTGATTTCCCATTTTCAATGGGTTCAGGGTATAAAAAAAAAAACAAGTAAGAAGACTCTAGTCGAGACTGCTCGACTAGGAGATACCCTGAACCCTCCAAGCTGATATTCTTATCATTCTGCACTTCTTTTATGCACGCACACATACATTTACATGCATCCACCCTCACGCGCCCGCGCTCTGCTAACTGCGCAATAAGCAGCGACTGCGCTTGGGCTGCGCTGCAATGTGGGCAATAGTATGAGAATTTACTTGGTGAATAACTTCTCTTGTAAACATACGATCTTAATGAAACTTTCAGGGCGTAATTATATGGTCAAAATGTGTGTACATTCCAAAGCGCAAGTCTCTAGTACTTGAAATACGTTTTTTACAAATTGGGGGCGAAGGGGGCGTGGTATCCAAAATCTGTTGATTACAAAATGTTTGTATTCATCATCTATATATACACAGTAAATCTGAAGTCTCTACATCTAATAGTACTCCGATGAGGCTCAAAAAACAAAATCAATTTTTCGATTATTCTCGATAAAAAAGTTATCGGATGAGTTATCGAAAAAATAAAGCAAACTCGTACTGCGTATGGTATACACGAGTATGCACACAAAATTTCAGCTCTCTAGCTTTTATATCTTCTGAGATCTCGGCGTTCATACGGACGGACGGACGGACGGACGGACGGACGGACAGACGGACAGGGCTATATCGACTCAGCTCATCGTGCTGATCAAGAATATATATACTTTGTGGGGTCTGCGATGATTCCTTCTGCCTGTTACATACTTTTACACAAAAACATTATACCCTGATTTCCCATTTTCAATGGGTTCAGGGTATAAAAAAAAAAAGAAGAAAGGAGAACTTAGGAAAATCAGAATGAGGAGTGGAGGAAGCAAAGAAAGTATAATAAGAAGAAGCAGAAAGGGGAGAAGTAGCCCATTAAACTTTACACACTTCCCAAAAAAAAAGGAACAACACACATTCATACACACACACACACACACACATTTTCTCAATTCACGAACGACGTCAATGTCTGGATCTAGGCACGAGATCAACAGTATATGCTTAAATACATATACATATAATATGAATGTATCTGTGTATCTGTTTGGCATATATCGTATACGCTCGTATACAAGGGGGAGGGGGGGAAGTGAGGTAGTTAGGGAGAGGGGCTAATCTGGGACAGTATATACATATTATATCCAGTATGTGCGCGCGCAAAACTAAGCATAGATAATGAAATCTAGAATGTAACATTTTAATTGTTAAAATAAACAGAGAAAGCAGAATTCAATTTGTATATGTCGTAAGCAACAACAATTTATATATATATATAAAAAGAAAAAAAAAACATATACACACATATGCATAGGCATGCTCTATATGTATGTGTATATATCTACAACTTAAATGACTGATTATATATTTTTCTCTTGATTGTATTCTACTACTTACACATATATGCATATATACATGCATGTATATACATTTAATATATGTAAAACAAAAACGATTCTATTATTAATATGATTATTGTAATATTATTATAGTTATTATTACTATTATTATTATTATTATTTTGGACTTTTATAATGTGTATACTTTAGATCCGTGTGTGGACATAATTTCTTACGAATATGTTTATTGATTATGTAATGCGATTTTGTTTTTAAGAACTTTACTTATATGTACTCCTAAGACTCGATGCACAATTTCATCTAGATATGTATGTAACTCTAATTGTTAATTGGCCAGCAAAGCAAAGCGAAGCAAAACAAACACAAAATCGAAATCAACAAAAACAAAAAACAAATTATGAAATGAACAAATATTCAATTAACTAAGAGTACTTCATGTACCACATATATATTGATGTGTATGAACTAAGGCATAAAAAACGATCGGAATGAGATCGCATCTCGCAGTCGCAGTCGGAGTCCATGCAGTGCGAAAGCGTTAAGCGTGGCACGTGGCACGTGGCAAGAAGTCTGCGGCGAGTAGCTGAGGAAGTTAGTTGAAATCGCGCAGCAAGCGCTAAGTATTAGCCCATATTTATGTGTAAATGTAATTGACGAATCATTTGATCAAATAAAAGCAAAACATAAGTGTACAAAAAAATAAAAATCAAAATACAATGACTTTTATTTATCATATAGAAATTTCAGATTGAATAACTTGGTCAAATCAATTTTGATCTTTAATTTATCTCAATTCAATATAAATGAGTTCTATTTCATTTATACTTTTGCTAAATTTCAGATGAAGCAAAGTTGTCCTGAATGAATTCCTTAAATTCGCTTCAAGTTTTTTCATTTCTTTTTTTTTCAGCCACACTCCGACTCAGTCTTGTCTGCTATAAATATATATATTTTTTAAGCTTTCTTTATAAATATATAAATAGAATATGTATTGGCCTTTGTAATATGTAAAAGCGATTCGAGCGCGTTTCGGCAACTCTTTGTGCCATTTGGTTGCCCTTGGCTAATAAAGACGTCGGAAGCTCCCACACAATTAGCCTGCTTCACACCTTAAGCATAACGAATTTAATGCGTAATTTTCCGAATCACTTAAGGCTTTCATTTCGTCGTCTAGTGCTCTAGGTCAACGCACCCGACTCCTGCGGCATTGACGTCATCAGATTTGCGGCTGCTGCTCCTGCTCCTGCTCCTGCTGCTGCTGCTTGGCTATCATTTTAAATTATGCAAAACTAACAAGCAAATGAGAACACAATTAAATGAAAAATGCATTCTGCCTGACTGGCAGATACCCAGTATATGCATAGAGCTGGTAGATGCCAGAGAGAGAGAGAGAGAGGGAGAGTAACACAAGGATGCATTCGTATTTTATTAGGCCTAGTGTTAGCATATAGAAATGCTTTCAAACTGTTCCCAAGCATTGCGCCCTTCTCTGCGATTCTCACAAGTTCAAGTAAGTATTCAATGCCAGCTGCAATTCATTTAGTCATATTTTATTAGAGACAAAAAAAAAATGGGACCAAGGCAAAGGATTTAGTTCAGTGGTAGAGAATGCCAAACTGTCGCTGGAACTGGCCAACCGAGAGCGTTGTACAAATCAGTCTAGGCGTTGCTAATACTATGCTGGACGTGGGCGGGACGGGGCAGGGCTAGACCACACTGTTGGACTCAACGGTGCTGGGCGTGGTGTGCTGCGGCTCGAGTGCCGCTTTTGTGGTAAGCGCTACGCCAACGGCGACGTCAGCCTCTTCCGCCTCGGCGGACGCATCAGACTCCTCGTCCTCCTCCTCCTCCTCCTCCGTGTCGTCCTCCAGGCCAGCCTCGTCGTTGTCAATGTGGCGCGCCTGTAGGGCAACAATATTGCGCTCCGCGGACATTACATCTGCGGCTCCAAGCGGCGCCGCCGCTACAGGACCGCTGCTAATGGACACGCCCGTTGGCCGATCCCGATCGGAGCTGGTGGCGCCATTCAGACCCAGGCCCGACAGACCGGACATGCTGGACATGCTGGACATGCTTGGCATGCTGACTGGACACATGCAAGGCACGAACTGGATGCGGTTGCCGCCCTTCTCCGGGAACGCGTTCGGCGGCTGGTAGTTGAAGTAATCCGGATACGGATATTGCGGACGCGCATTATACAAATTGTTCACGCGACGGCTGTAGGTCGGATACTCCGCATTGTAGGCAGCGTAGCGCAGCGATGAGGCGGAGCCCTCGGTGCTGCTGCTGGGCGGTGGTGCGCTCGTGGTGCTGCTGGTCGTCGTGGTGGTTGTTGTTGTCGTTGTCGTCGGTGCCGGCGTCGTTGTCGTTGTCGTCGTGGTGGTGGGCGCGGGCGTTGTGCTGGGCACCGCGCTGCTAGCACTGGCCAGAGCCGGCGGCGTTATGTCCGTCTTGAAGGCACCCGCACCACCAGCACCACCCGCGCCACCAGCAGCAACATCATGACGTCGAGCAGCCGCGTAGCTGGTCACCTGGGCATAGGGGTCATAGTGTCGCCCCGAGAGCAGCGGCGTCTGTGCCGCGCCAAACCCGAACAGCGGCACCCCGAACGCACCGCCCGTCAGCGGCTGGTAGGTGTAGGTGCGAAAGTAGGTGAGTGGTATCTGCTGCAGCACCTGACTCCGCGGCGTCTCCCTGCGAACAAAGAAGCAAGCCAATCATTATCAACTGCCAGCTGCACACCCCCCAGCGTCCGGCTGACTTACGTTGTCGGCTTGGGCCACCAGAAGCCGCTCGTGGGTAAGGGCAGCGCACAGAGGCCAACGATGAGCTGCAATCACATGGCAATGAATAGCTATTAAGTGTCTCATGAATTATTGGGCATCATTAGTAAATATGACGAGTCATGGCAATGCTGTCTGTTAATTATTATTATCGTATCGTTGGCAAGTCTACCATATCGAAATTGTCTTCATCATTATGTATTGACTGCATTTACATGCTCTGAAGGGCTTTGACTGCAAAGCTCTTTGGTCAGGATGTTGGACTATGTTTATGTATCTAGGAAGGAGTTTCGATTGTACATTCGATATTTAATTAAGGATGGGATTAGTATTTAGATTTCATATATAAAAAAAAATATTTAAAAAAACTTCATATTTCGTTTTTTTTTGGTTTATTTTTAACCGAATTATATTTGTAAAATTGAATCCGGTGTTAATTTTGTTTTTCAATAAAAAAAATTGTTGAAAAAAAAAATATAAAAGAAAATGTGACCACACAAATATTTTTCTTTATATCTAAAAATATTTTTTATATTATTTATCATGTTTTAAATTTTTTTATATTTTGTCATTCAAGTTGTATTCTATAATGTTATTAATATTTATAGTATATTGTTAAAAAATTGTCCAATATAAAATAAATTCTTTAATAATAAATTTGTGTAGTTTAATTGTTATAATAATTATTATTTTTAAAATATTTCCTTTTTACTGAATTTTATATTACAGCTTTTTTATGATAATTATTGAATTAAATATTTAATACACAAAAGGGGTTTTAAATTCCTTTTTAAAATTTTTATTGTATTATTATTAAAAGGAAAACTAATTTTTGCTAGCATAATTATTCTTATTTTGAGGCAATGCTTTAATTGTTATAAATATTTTGTATTCAAGTTTATTTATTTGTATTTATTAATTTATATATATTAATGTTAATTATTTAATTTTCTATGAATGTTTTAGCTATGTAAAATTTTTTATTATTTGCATTTTGGTTTCTTTTTCGTTTTATTTATTTTTTTTTTTTAAATTTGAATTTTGATAATAATTTTTTTGATTTTGATTATAATTTTTTTGATTTTGATTATAGTTTTCTTATTGTTTTCTTTATACATTTTTTGTTTAATATTCGAATTCAATTATTTATTTAATATATTCATTTTTTAAGTTTCAAAACTTTTGTTATTATTTTAATTGCATTTAAATTTTGTGTAGGGCTTTTTAATGTTTATAATTATTATTTTTCAAATATTATTTTTATTGTTATCATTTAAAATTAGAATTTCTTATGGATTTTTCTTTTCAATAATTTTCCTTCACATACCACAAGATATTGCCACATTTTCGTTAGATTTATACTCAATAGGCGCGATAATATTTGTGTTGAATATTTTTTGTTTGCCTCCTGTCTGATAATCCTGCACAGGCTAGCGATATCACAAAACACCGTAAAAAAAAGGCAGAGGTAGAGTGAACGAATAGAATCGAATCGAAGCGAAGCGAAGCGCGAGAGGGTTCGTACGCGTGCGCAGCTGCGTTTGCTCTAAACCCAAAGACAGTTGGAGGCCGAGCTTTTATATCGTGGACGCCGAGAGTCGAGGCTGCGGCTTGGGTTACTGGCGGCTGCATCCATTTCCATTTCCATTTTCATTTCCATTTCCACATTTCCCCACATTTCCAGCTGCCCTCGAGCTGCATGCGTCAGACATGGGTTGGCTGGACGGGCGGGGGGGAGGAGGCGGTCACACGGCGCGCGTCTTGTTGCCGTTTGCCTTTTGTTTTTGTGGCACGTTGCACGTTGCACTGTGGCGGCGGCTGCGGCGCTGCAGAGCGCGAGAAAATTAATTGCAGGCTTGGAGAGAACTGAAAAGTCGTATAGGAGAGCGAAAAATAAGTCGGGAAATCAATAATAATAATGAACGTGCCGTGCCATAAGAATAGAAAGCCCCATCATTGACAAAATGATTGAATGAATGACGTCGGCCCTGTGGCAGGGGGCGGGAGGTGGGGACGGGACTGTTGCCCCGCCATAGGCCATTGGATTAGCCATAAATATTTGTAGATGACTATTTTCTCGGTTTTATTTGTATATCGATTTTCTGTTCATTTTGTTGTTGTTTCTTTCTTTTTATTTCTTTATTTTTCAGCTTTTCACACATCGAAATTTGATTTTCTTTTGATGCTGGAATTTGGGTCACACAACATTTCCATCTGCCGCTGGCAGACTCGTGATTGTTTTTGCACGCTGCTCCGCCAGAGGTCTCAGCTCCTCCAGCTCCTCCAATTCTCGTCCCCCATTGGGCTCTTCTTATGCAATGGTCGAGCAGAACAATTGGCCCCAAGGCATTGGAATTGAGTGGCTCGATCATTAAATCTGCATTTTATGACAACTTTCTAGCCGAAACTTTGCCCACAAATGCCTCGTCTTTGTGTCTCTTGGAATTTATTGCCATTTTTTATGGGTGCTCGACCCTTTCAGAGTCTTATACGACCCGCCCAAAAGAACAGACAGAGATGAATCAGAAGAGGTAGATGATGAGTCCAGGAGGTTATTGAGGTGTTAATGGAGCCCAGTTTTAATGACATCGCTGAGCAGCTCATGAGCCGTTAAGACGCGAAATTCTAGGGTCAAATGTCCAGGTCAGTCCATCAGGTGATCATGAGCCGATCGATCGATTGAGAAGAGCTTGAAAGAACGTTAAAGTGCCGTGTAATTAGCTTTTTCTGGAGATGAACGATGAAGCCTAAAAGAGAGAGGGAGAGGGAGAGAGAGAGAGAAGGAGAGGTCCAATTGTCAAGATGTTTAAAGAACGAATGATCAAGGATTACAAAGCAATAAATAATGATCAGTAGATCAAGCAACGATCATTTACCACATAAACAATTTAAATATTAAAATAAATAGTCCATCCTATTTTGTCATTCAAGATCAAGAATAGCTTGAGGACTGTCGAAAGTATTGCAAGAACTATATCAAAAACTGAATCAAGTCATGTCGAACAAAACCCAAAGACGAAAGCAAATTAAGACAAGATCAGTTAAAAAGACCATGACTTCATCTCGAAATACTGTGTGATCTAATGTTGATATATCGAAATCGCAGAGAGACAGAGAGGGAGAGATTAGGTGAACATAAAAATGCAGCTAAGAATCAGTCAAGAATCAACTAAAGTCCGGATAAATAATGAAACAGGACTTAAGATCAAATTACGATCATTTATTTCTATTACAAAAAAAAAAAAAAACTTATTGCTAAAAATAAATATTAAAGATGACAAAAAAATAGTTTCTGTATTATACAATAATAATGAAGATCACATCAGAGATTACTGGCAGAAGTGGGTGGCATCCAGCTAGCGGGGCGGATTCTGCACGTACTTGGATGTGTAATACTTGACCTGATCCTTGCCCTGGTCATTGCGATGGCGCCCTTTGTATCTGCAAATAAATACGAAGGACAGTCATATGAATAGGCTGGAGTAGTTCCGGTGGCTCGCTCACCGGGAGTTCAGAATGAACCAGGTGTTATCCTCGTGGTCCAGGCAGTCGGAACCGGAACCGGAGCCGGAGCAGTCGAGCTGAATACTCGACGATCTCTGGGGCTTGGGACTGCGCAGCAGCTTGCCCAGCGTGTAGACGGGAAAGGCAAAGTACTCCCGCTTCAGGGCGTAGCGCGAGCTCTGCCGCTGCAGCGGCGGCGCCTCGGTGGTGCTGGCCAGCGAGTCGTACGGTGCCTCCATGCTCTCATCCACGTAGACGATCTGGAAGGAAGAAGCAGAACTCCCGGCGCCGCTGACGGTGCTCGTGTGTGTCTCCTCGAGCAGTGCCGCCTCCGAGGGCGCTGCCAGTTCCAGCTCCTGACTGACGGGATCTTCAATCTCAGCCTCCAGCTGCTCGAGCTGCTCGAGATGCTGTTGCTCCGGTGGCGCGGTGAGCGTGCTGTCGGTGGTTGCCACCATGTAGTGCCGATGATTGTCTGGTGGCTCCAGTGGGCGCGAGCTGCGCAGCTTTGGCTGCCACTGCACCACCTCCTGGGGCGAGTGATAGGCGCTGTACTGCTTCGCCTTCTTGGCCTTCCGCTTGTGCTTGCTGCGCGGCAGCTGCGTCTCGTAGGGCATCGTCATGGGCGTGGTCGGTGCGAGCGGCTCCGAGGCAGTTGCAGTGCCCGGGCCAGTGGCTGGCGCGGATGCTGGCGTCGGATCAGTTGGGTACGTTTCTCTGGTGCTGACTGCGGCTCCCGTGCCTGCTGCGACTGCAGTGGTGGAGGTGGTGCTGGTGGCTGCGGCTGCGGCTGTGACTGCGGCTGTGGCCATTGTCTGCGGTGGCATGGTGATGGCCTCGTGCGCATAGAAGGGAATCAGCGTCAGATTGAGCAGCTCCCGCTGGCCAGGCAGGCGCAGCCGCTCCACAATCGGCTTGGGCCGGAACATGGGCGTCGAGGGCGGGTAGAGCACCTGCCCGGGCACCGGCTCCTGCATGGGGTAGCGCTGAGCGCTCAGCATCGTGTTGAGCAGCAGCTCCCCGCGGGTGCCATTGTAGACGAAGATCGGGTAGCTGGCGGTGGGCAGAGCATTGTCGCCGGGCGCGCTGTCGAAAATGGGCAGCGACTGCGGCTGGCGGCGTCGCTGCGCCGGCTTCGGCTTCGACTGCGGCTGCGGCCGGGAGGTGGTCTGTCCCAGCTGCTGGACGTAGTGGCTCGGCAGCTGGACGCGATGCGGCAGCACATAGTGGCGCTGGGCTAACGAGGGTCTGGCCAGCGGCGGCGCCACCAGACGCTCCACCTCCTCGGCTGAGTCGGGCCGGACGCGTATTGTGATCGCTGTGGGCAGATGCTGGCGCTGCTGCCGACGCTGGACACGCTGGCCACGCTGGGCGCGTCGCATTATTGTGGCGCGCGTGCTGGTGGCATAGTCCGAGTCCTGCCTGGCCTGGCGCCTCATCAGCTCGTCCTCGAGTATCCAGAGCGGCCGCTGCGCCGCGTCCAAGTAGCTGTGGGCCAGCGAGTAGGGCGTGCGCGCCGGCGTCCACGCCCAGCTGCCGGGCAGGGCGCTCAGCAGGCGCAGCAGCGCCAAGGTCCAACTGCTCAGCGCCTCCATTTGGGTGTGCGTCTTCCAATTAAATGGCCAAGAGGGCAGCCCCAGCTGCACTCTTTATAAGCGCCAACAGCTCGCCAACAGCTCGCCGAGTGCTTTCGCTCGAGGGCTTGCAAATAATCGTCCGACTTGTTTTCGGCGGGTCAGGGCAGTTCAGTGGGTTGTGCCACATCAAGTCCGCTCGAGTGGCTCAAGTGGCTCAAGTGGTTCTAGGCCATATTTACGCCTCACTCAACATTGTCGCATGGCAGTGTTGAACTTGTTTCACTGCAAATCTGCCATGGGAGCTAGGCCTTCGATTCCCCTGCCCCCGTCCCTGTGCAGCCTTAAGTGGATAATGAGTCCAGAGCCGAAAGTCTAATGGCAATCGAGTCTTAAATCAAAAATTTCACCCATTTTCCACTATTGTGCGTGAAATTGGGCCTAAACGCGTTTCACGGCCCACTAAAGGTCGGCTTCGAATAGATTGGATTGGATACGAATTTCTTGGCTAATCTTCCAGGTTCTATTCCGATGGCTGCTAATGGATGGCTCTACTGGCCGCAGACTGCAGCTGTTGTCCAGTCGAACCAAAATAGGGGGCAGCAAACGTAGGGCGTGGGGGTTAGCGGGCAGGAGGCGGCAAGCAGGAGGCGGCAGGCAGGGGGTTTGGAACGGGGTTGGGGAAAGCCTTCCTTCGCATATGGACAGCTGTCAAAACGGACATTAATCAAAACACTCTAACTGATTTGGTTTCTTGCGTTACGGAATGCTTCGACATGCAACAATATTTTGGATGCATCGCTTGACGTTCGTCGATCAAAACATGGCAGCCGATTCTGATGGGAATCCAGCTATGTTTAGGGCCAACAAAGTCTGTGTGTGTATGGCTGTGTGTGTGTTTGTGTGTGTGTGCTTAGTTCTGGGTCTTTTGTTTCACATGTGGCTCTATGGCTCTACATGTGTTTCTAGTGCACGGTGTTTGGAAAAACAATTTGGGCGACCTACAAGTATTTCCCAAGCTAGAACGAGAACGCGAGCATGAACGAGAGCGAGAGCGAGAGAGGGTGGCCGAGAAAACTGACAAACTGAACATGACCACAGCCGAGTGGAACAAGTGGAACGGCCCCGCCAAAATGGGGTTAATAGCCTTTGACAGACAATCGGATGGACCGCGGGCGGTGCGGTGCGGTGTAGAGCGATGCGGCGCGGCAATCGTGAGTTCTCACTTTTGGCAGGGGCAAAGAAAATGGAAAATGAGTATGGAAAAATGATTTATTAGCCTGTATCTGTGGCTTTGATCGATCAATCGGCGCTATCTGCTGGTGCCTGCTCTTGTTCTCCGTTCCATTATAGGCCTGTTCCGTCAGCTAATTACAAAAATAAAATCATTTTCCCCGATTGCCTGAGATCTTCGGCTACAGCGACGATCAGCTCTGAAGACCGACTCCAGCCAGGGCTGTGTGAACGAACGAACGAACAAACGAACGGATTGAGAACGGATTTCCAAGTATATCCATTCATTCATATCGATTATTAAGTGCTATGTTTAGGTGGTAATTTATGGCTGCGATATTATATCATTTCGTTTGAGATCTCTCTCTCCCTCCCTCTCTATCTGTCTCTCAGTCTATCACTCCCTCTCTGACTGGCTGTCTGATCCAATTGCGTGACTTTACAGCATAATTAGATTGAATTGGAGGGCATTTGCCAGGGCTTTATGAGCTTTTAATGGTCTCTAATGCATTTTAAATTCGCTTAAGCGCATTGATACCATTATCCAGGGGAGCTTCTTCTTATCTGAAATTCCACACTAACTTCTCGAGCTATCGCACACGCTAACTCGTGCCCATAATTAACAGCTAGAAATATTTGGACAGACTTAAGACAAACGCCAACACACACACACACGCACACAATGGTTGAGGAATGTTGGACTGGCATGTAAATCATGGGGTATCTTGGGTAGCGGGGGCCCAGTCAAGCGCATCGCATTTTTGACACCAACAATTTGTTCCGTCAATTTGTTATAGAATGCATTTTATGCAAATGAAATCTGTCCTCAATCTATCTCACAGAAACTTCACTTAGCGACCTGAGACATGTCTGTGTGTGTGTGTGTGTGTGTGTGTGTGGGTTTACCTGTGCATCATATTTTGTGGCATTCTTCTTCTTCTCCTTCTGGCCGGGCTGCGTGGCATCAACTGATTGATGCGCCGCATAGAGCGCACTATGAATAATAAACAATAAACTAATCAAGAGCCAAAGCGAAGATCACCAGATGCATCTGTCAGATACACTTGCGACCTGACAGATACAGATACAGATACAGATACAGATACAGATACAGATACAGATACAAATGCCGATGCAGCGACAGCTTAAGCTAAAGATACGCGGAGACAAAATGTCAAATGATTCGTTTGTCTTAAGTCTTATATCGTAAGTGTGGACACAAATGTATGTAAAGAGTTAAATACATGAATAAACACTCATTTGACGTGGGTAGGCGGTGGGATGACTGGGAATGCCGCCTAATGACATTTGCCAGAGAACTAAGCTATCTAATGGTCAGGTGTGAAATCTCTAGATGTTGCTGATCTCTAGAAAGCTAACAAGAAGTAAAATTCCTTTTGTGGATCGTATGTAAGGAGTTAAATACATATCTGAATGGAATTTGATATTCTGATATTATTAAGAATACTCTTATTAATATTAGAGAGTTTTAGCCTTGAACTTAAAATCGTGAATCTTGTGTTCCGAAGGCTTTAACTAATGTTTTCATATATTGGTTACAAAAAGAGAGGGAGAGAGAGAGACAGAGAGAGAGAGAGAGAGAGAGAGAGAGGCAGAGAGAGAGAGAAGAGAAAGAGAGAAGCAAACGAATAAGACAAGAGAGTGAAAGAGAGAACAAGACGGAATGATGAGAGAGAGAGATACTGAAGTACATCCACATTTACACGAAAGAAACGCAGAGAGTTTAAGGATTAGAGAGATATATATTGAGAAAGAAGCAGAGACATAGAGAGAGACAGGAAGAGAGAGAGAGAGAGAGACACAGAGATTGGGTGAAAGATAGAGTAATATAGTGAGAGAAATAGAAATGCAAGAATGTAAAAGACAGTCTAGAGACAAAGAGGGAGAAGAAAGAGTATATATGGATGGGGGAAAGACAAAGAGATATTGCTACATGTGTATGTACATACATACACTTGTTTCTAGATATATCCATACGATGCGTATCTTATCAGTCAACATGTAATCGCTTTGCTCACATCTAAATAATTACCCTAGTCCCGCATACAATCTGTTATATTTATTGGGCTCTTCAGCTTGTGGCCAGCGACCATCGACGTGTAATCTTATCTGCCTGGCTGTGGCCATATCAATCAGTATATTAATTACAAGTCAATCCATTATACAACTCGGGCCATCAGCTGGAAGTGCACTCTCAGTGGAAGAGGGAAACGGCAGAAGAAACAAACCAATAACAGCACAAAGAGTTGACACTCGAGATGACGTCGCGTCGTCGCTGATCACCGAAAGCTCTTCGTGCGATCCGTTAATTGTTATTGGGCAGCGACAAGCGAGCAGCGACAAGAGAAGCTCTTCCAGCACGCGTCGTGGCGACTGGCGACGACTGCGTCACTGAAAGCTCGGCCACTGGTGGCTCGTCTCGCCTCGTTGCCCGACGCGACGCTGCGTCGTCGATTGTCCGACTCCAGCCCTGGCAGCATTCAGCATTCCATTCGCCTGCCTGAGCTCAGTGCGAATTCTGTTGTCGAGGCGCGCGGCGGCTAAACGTTGAGTCCATTGCTTGCTCTCTCTCTCTCTCTCTCTCTCTCTCTCACTCTTACTCAGTCAATCGCTGACGCTCTTGCTGTATTTGTATTGCGATTCTTGTTGTTGCTGTGTGTTTTTTTTACTATTTTGTTTTCATTGCCCAACTTGTTGTGACTATCGGAGCGGGCATCTAGCAACAAAGTGAGCACAGCTTCAGATATTTCGACTTCAAAATTGTTTTTGTTTAGACTCTACAAATTTTCTGCTCATAATTGCTTTTTTTTTAGAATAAGAAGGAACAAAATATAGCTAAAAAATAAAAAATCAGGCTGAAAATTGGCGCATAAGCATAGACAACATAACTATATAAGTGCGGAGCTAATTTATATATGGGTATCTAACAAATAAACCTCTGGTCTCAGTCCGCATTCCAAGAACCAAGCAGCTCAGCACAGCGCCGGAAGAAAGCAACGAGATGAGCAGTCAAAATGATCATATACCCACCATATCGCCGGGCCGCAAAGCCGTCTTCCAAGTGCTGTCAGGTGGTTCGGCCGGTTTTCTGGAAGTGTGCATCATGCAGCCTCTGGACGTGGTCAAGACTCGCATGCAGATTCAGGCACGGCCCGCCGCCATCGCCGGCTCACACACGGCCGAGGTGAGTTCAAGCAATCATCAGCTGGCCATTCCAATGTAAACAAAGGTGTTTTTGCCAAAGGTAATCGAAGTGAATACAGTTCAAGGGGCTTATGTTGACAGCGTGTGTATTTGCCTGTGAGTGTGTGTGTGCGTGTGTGTGTGAGTGTGAGTGTTTGTATGTGTAGCTTAAGCAAAACGCCGATAAGAACCAGACAGCTTTTATGACCATGCCCAAAAAAGCGAACTTAGCACGCACCAATCTCGCTGGCCAACTGATAGGGTACATGTGCAAGTATGTATGCGTGTGTGCGTATGTGTGTGATAGGTCGTGTCAAGGTCATCAGAAGTGACAATCGAGCAAATATACATAGATATACATACATACATATGTAGCTATCCAATGGGCAATGGGCTTGCACAGCTGACGAGTGCTTCGATATTAACAAATACACACACACAAACACACTCACACACACCCACATACATACATACATACATATGTACATGTGCTTATGTAGTGCTTATCGATTGGGCGCTGTTTTCAAATATTTTCGACTTATCCCTCTCTCTCTCTCTCACTCGCGCTCTCTCTCTCTCCGCTATCGCAACGCGTGCCGCACTTTGTTTCCAACTGAAATGAGACAACCCGAATTGACCTATACAGTTAACAATATCTTATCGGCCTATGCTTGAGATCTTATTACTGGTCTTAGCTTTTGAGAATGCACTTGACGTTGCTCTAGGGATAACTGGCCATATATTAATACATATATGTATATAGTCCGCTCTTCTGCTGCTATAATGCCTATACTACTGCCGGCTATATACTGAATAATGCGGAGAATAAATGAGAACAAAGAGAGATCTAGTTATATCTATAGATATATGTGTGCATATGTATGTCAAGATATGCATATAGAGAAGTATATATGTATGTATAATTAGCACACGGAAACTCTTTTCTTTATACACATAGTACATATGTATATAAATATTACTGTATATATGTATGTATACATAGCTGAGAAATAATTAATAGCATCACTATGCAATTCGTGCGTGGCGCTACATATTTTATTTTTCTCCACAGTATGCACAGTTATACGCACATATCAATATACATACATATACATATATTTATGTATTATATTCATATGTCTAGTTTTTGAACATTTTCTGTGTTTAAACAATTTGTTAGCACATTATTAAAATAGATGCAAAAAAGTAATTCAAATGACATGCACATACACACTCACACCTCTCTTCTACACACACACACACGCACGCAAAGTTAAGTCAGCTAATAAACTAATTCCGAAAGCTTAGAGTGTTTTTGTTTGTTTTCTTCCGTTTCATTATGATATTTGCGTGCCGTGAGCACTGGAAAATGGAACAAGATTTTGGCTGTTTTGAAGCCAAATGGCGCTAAATTTAAATGTATTTTTGATGAAGTTAAATAAATTTCACAATGGAAAAGAAGGGAGAGATGGGGATATATAGAGACAGATATTGTCCTTACTCCAGTCTGTATAATGTAAGCTTTACTAACAGAAAGAAGAGGGAACTACTTAAGGCTTAACAATAAATACTCAACCACAATTGTCTAGGGGCTGAGCCCTACCTATTAATATTGAGAGCCTGACGATAAATGAATGAATTACTCTAAGCAGGTGCACTACTCTGGCGTGTTTGACTGCTTCGCCAAGATGTATCGCCAGGAGGGCATCGCGTCGTATTGGAAGGGTCTGATGCCTCCGATACTGGCCGAGACGCCAAAGAGGGCCATTAAGTTCCTGGTATTCGAGCAGACGAAGACGTTCTTCCAGTTTGGCTCGCCAACACCGACTCCGCTGACCTTCGCCCTGGCGGGTCTGACGGCCGGCACCTTGGAGGCGATTGCCGTCAATCCGTTCGAGGTGGTGAAGGTGTCGCAGCAGGCGAACCGCCAGAAGAAGCTGATCGGCACCTTCGATGTGGCGCGGGACATTGTCCGGAACGAGGGCATCGGACTGCGAGGGCTCAACAAGGGCCTGACCGCCACAATGGGCCGCAATGGCGTCTTCAACATGGTCTACTTCGGCTTCTATCACAGCGTCAAGAACCTGGTGCCGGAGAGCAAGGACAACACCTGGGAGTTCATGCGCAAGGTGACCATCGGCTTTCTGGCCGGCACTCTGGCCTGCTTCGTCAACATACCGTTCGACGTGGCCAAGTCGCGCATCCAAGGGCCCCAGCCGGTGCCCACGGAGATCAAATACCGCGGCACTCTTCGCTCCATTATCACCGTCTACAGGGAGGAGGGCTTCCGCGCTCTCTACAAGGGCCTGGTGCCCAAGATCATGCGCCTGGGTCCCGGCGGAGCCATAATGCTCCTCGTCTTTGACTACACATACGAATACCTGTTGTTGAATCACTCATAGTCCATCACTTCTACACCTAGCACTAAGAAACTGTTGGAATTTTTTTAGATATGCCGAAAAACCCCTAAAAATCTAGTTCATAATTTAACACACGTACGCAAATGACACAGCTTGGCAAACAGATGTAAATACATAATTATATATATTTGAAAGCGTTTCCATTATATTCTTGAGTTCTTAATTCAGTCCAAAGCCTAGAGGGATTTTCAGATAAGGAGCAGAAATTTCCCATATACAAAAGCGGAATAGTTAGAGCGAGAAAGACTAACAATGGAATAAGAGGAAAGAAAGAGAAGAGTGCGTGCGTGACTAATTGAGATACGATATCTTAACAACAAATAAAGTTAATGACGGTTGGAATACTTCTACATACCGAAACTCCTAAATGTCCTAAAAAATCTTCGTAGCTCCTAGCTCTCCAATTGAATCAGTTTTTGAGTCAATGTAAGCAATCCAACAAAGTCTGATTCTCGGTAACTTAACATCAAATTCAGACACGCGTGAAGGCTCCCACTCGATCAAGCAACACCGAAAAATATGCTACAGCATTTGAAAGAATACTCCAGAAATAGTCTACTTTCCGAGAGTTAAAACACAGTTTAAGTGCTTAGTGAAATCTTTACCTAAAACCTTACGGATATATATGTAGATGAGTTACTCAGTGTCAATAAGCTCATTGCCAAATCGTATGCCTATAACATATACTCTCCGACCATACAAATACAGAGGAAGTACTCAGTATACCCATAAGCATGCACAGATCAAAGGTAAGTAAAGCCATGTTAAAAAGTGCTTCGTAGGTCCATTAATTGATAAGTCGTACGCACATACATACAAAAGGCCATCAATTAGTAATTCCTATAGCCGTATACTCTCCAACAATGCAAATATTGAATATGCATTTGGTATACCTACAACCAAAACAGATCCATGGCAAGTAAAACCATCAATATTACATTTAGTCTATGAACATCTTTTGTAGTATTTATGTATAAGTAAATCGATTCGCATAGCCTAGGTCTCAAGATAAATGTGGGTACATATATAACACATACTTGGATGTACTTTCTTTCGATTCTGGTATATAGGTGTGTGTATACATTTGGATGCTTGTCGGATATATGTATCTTGTTGCGATTTCCATATAATTAGTCGGAACATTTAACATTGTGTAGCTGCAACAGAGATCAAGGTAATATACATGTATATATAATTACATACATATATAGTAATATGTGTGTGTGTGTGTGTATATATATAGAATTCGTTTACTATTTTTGTTCTGTTTAATTTTTTACTTATATATAGACAATTGAATTGGATTACAATTAGTATAAGGTTGGCAGAAGCGAGCAATTGGTTGTATTTGATTCATTTCCTATGATACGATCCATCAACATTCTCATTGTAATTCGTTACAAACATGTGTCATTAATTAACTGTTTCCTTCTCTTTACATATTTCTTGTTCTTGTTTTGTTGCAGTCACTCAGTGGTTCGTGTTCGTTTTTCCCCTCTTTTGCTATCGTCTTTTGAGGCAATGTTAATCTCGTTTGGACCACAGACTAAATATATATATATAGATATACATACATATATATATGCAGCTAACTTAAGACTATTTAATAAAATTGTAAAAAAAATCTCTATATTTATATATAGATGTTAGGTTATTCCAAATTCTCTCGCTCAACTCCTCTTTTGCTATGCTTTTGCACATGTTTATTAAAGAGAAAAGAAAAGAAAGGAAAAAAAAAAAATTACACACATTCAATTGCTAACGTAATAACTATCATAATAATAAAATAAATATGATTTATTTTAATTATCTGAATTTGTTTTTCTTGTGTGTGTATTCAAGGTATATCATCAAGTCAAAAAAATAATGCTGCAGACATTTCCTATTTGTATGCCAAAATCCGGAAAGAGAATAATCAAACACATCTGTTCAGTCAATTCGTGAACTAATCAATTTTGGTCTATATGAGTGTGTGTCTATATATATATATATATATATATATATATAGACTGCCTGCCGTCCTATCCATGAAATTGTTTGTAAAATGCATTCAAGTCCCGGTTCCAGAGTCCTCTCTCTGTGTGTCTGTCTTTTCAGTCAATCTTTTGTGTGCACGCACGCGTCTGTCTCTGGGTTTAACTAATATACATGCCTATGGCATATACCTCGCCTGCTGATCTATCCATAGCTTTTTGACAACAAATTAAAAAAAAAATTAATGAAAACAAAAAAAAAAAAAAACAAAAACAAAAACAATCTAAAATGCATTACTCTGCCGTGTGTTTTCTGTTTTTCTTTTTCTTTTAGATATGAGCCCGTTTCCTTTTCTGCTCGTCTTTTCAGTCGTTGTAGGTCGCGCTCCAAATGTGGTGCGCGCTCCAAATGCAATTATTTAAGGATAGTAACGAAAACAATTCAGGAACAGTATTAAAAGAATTAAATAACTTCCAAATATCTATGCTAAGCTAGTGGAACGATGCGGGCGGCCATTTTGCACCGCTGGAGCTGATCTCCAGTTTCTAATAGATACGCTCGTAGAACAGCAGATACGCCTGCGCGTTGAGGGCTGCCTCCTCGCTGACTTCCTGGACGCGCGAGTCCGATACGTAATACCATTTGCCGGGCGGTGCCTTCACATTGGCCGCTTCCTCCTCGCCGTTGGCCATGCCCGCCGGCTGGTCGGATGAGCCGTCAGCGGCCGCAGCCGGAGCAGGAGCGGCAGCAGCATCATCAACAGATTCAGAGGTGGAATCATCTGTGGTGGATGCATTGCTGCTTGAGCTGGTGAAATCGTCGCTATCATCCAAGGCATTCATACGCATCTCACGGGCCTTCTCCTTGGCCAACAGCTCCTTGAGCTCGTCGCCCTGATCCAGCTCCGCTTTGCTGCCGTGCGGCAAGAATTTCCAGCGCTTATCATCGGGAGTCACCTTCGGTCGCACCTTCACATAGGCGGTGTAGTGGCCGCCGTATAGGCCGCCAGAGTGCTCCACGACGCCGTAAAGCGCATAGAGCAGCTTCTTCTGCTTGCGATCGATGTTGGGCAAGTTCTTCACTTTGGAGCCGCAGAAGGCGGCTATGTCCAGCATGACAGTGTAGCTGACCGGGCGCGTCAGCTTTCGGAAAATGCAGCGCGGCCCCAACTGGAATCTCTTCAGATGTAGGATGAGCACAGCCGGCGGACTGGACACCAGCAGCTGCTTGGTCGCATTTGTATTTACGGTTTTGGCTTGGGGATCGGATCCGTTGATGCGGCGGGTGCAGCTCTCGCAGCCGACTTTGTTCTGGCCCGTCATCAGCTCCACGGCGGTGAAATTGTTGAGACACGACGCCACCGAGCACTCACCCACCTCGCACTGATAGCGCGGCGCAATCGTAGTGCTCCAGTCCGAATAGCTCTGGGTGCGCACACGCCTTAGGGTCGCCGCATTCTTGGCCTGCTCCTGCAGCTTCAGCTGCTCCATCTTCAGCTGCAGCTGCCCCGATGACAATTGACGTATTTGAGAGGCGCCCTTCTCGCTCAAGCTGGCGTTCACCAAGCAGGCAGCCACGCCGTCAGCTGGGGCGCTCGCATCGTTCCCACTGTTGGCTTCATTGTTATTGTTGTTGCCATTGCTGGCGGTGCTGGTGGTGCTGGCCGCGCTGTTGGTTGATGTAGTGGGTGCCGGGCTGGTGGCTATGCCTGAGTCTGTAAACATAAATAGAGCGAGATAGCATTAACATTTGCCGTCCCTTTCGTATGCATTCACATTGTCAACACATTCAGATTGCTTGCTCACCATTCTCGTCCTCCTCCAGCGAATCCTTGTCCATGTGCTCGGGCGTATCGTCGCGCTTCTCGCCCGCCGGCTGCGAGTTGCCGTTGCTGTCTGTGTAGAACTTGGCGTTGCTGCCGCCGGCCGCGTCATCGACCAGATTGTCCTCAACGTCGGCGTCAGAGTGCTCCGATGAAGTTGCGCTCTGGGAAGTTGATTTGGCACGAGAACCCTCGCCCCAGGGAGCCGAGCGTGTCTTCTCACTATCCGTGTCGGCAGAAGTTGGCTGCCCCTGCCCCTGGCTATTAACACTGCCGGGCTGCTGCTCGCCATCGACGTCATCTCCGCCGCCGCCACCGCCGTTCGCCTCATTGCTGATGTTCAGCTTAAGCGAGAGCCTTTGGGCCTGTTTGGTGCGCTGGTGCTTGGCTGCGCGCTTGGCCTTGCGCTCGCGCTCCTTCTCTTTCTTCACCTGTGCTTTGGATGGCCCCAGCGTTTCCGGCCCATCAGTGTGCAGGTAAAACGGAGGCGATGACACGCCCACTTCCGACTCGCCGTTGCTGAGCTTCGGGTTGACGCTGTTGCTCTGGTTAGCGGACGAGGGCGAGTTCTCGGGACTAGTTCTGCGGCGCTGAGGCGGCTGCGGCTTCTCCACTGCCACGGGCAGTGATATATCCAAGAAGTACTCGTGTCGCGAGGAGATGTTAAAGCAGTCCTGACACGTCAGCGTCGAGACGAGAAAGCCGCGAAACACCTGCTCCGGCCGCAGTATGCGATCGGCTGCCTGATTGCCATAGATCTTGCACTTCTGGCGCAGCTCCTCCGACACACTGCTAATATCCTGATCCTTGTATCCCAAGTTCTGCAATATGACTCGCTGATAGCGCTTCAAGTCCTCAGAGCGTACGCTCTCCAGCAACTGGCGCAGCAGCTCGTGCGCATCGTGCTGATCTCCGCCAGTGAACTGTGGACATTTGGCGCACAGTTTGTCAAAGAGTTTGCTGGGCGTAAAGACGCTGCCTCCGGACTGCAGTTCCTCCAGTGCATTGGCCAGGGCGGAGGTGAGATTGCCCCACGAGGAGAGCGTGCCTTTTATCATGGGCAGCTCAACATCGCCCTTGTCCTTAAAGTTAAATGTGCCGCCAGGCAGCACAAATCTGCGAACAAATTAAGCACAAATTAGCTAGAGCATTGCCGTTTCGTCATTTGGAACTTACTGCTCCCCGGGCTCAGCCAGTTCCTTGAGTACGTCCAGTAAGAATGGTGTTTGAGCCAGACACTGCATAACGGCATTGAAGAAGCACGTATTGCCCAAATTGGTCAGACCACGCACGCGTGGTAATCGATCCAGTTCCGGGTTGCCCACAGATAGAGTGGGCGGCACGCCAGTCGCCGTCTGGTAGACGGCACGCTTGTCCAGCACACGTTTGGCCATGCCGGGCACTGAGCCGGTCAAGCTCGCTGACGGCGGCGGCGATGGCGGCGTTGGAGGCGGCATCGGTATGGCCGGATTGCCCCCAGCGGTCGCGCTGATCTCTTTGCCACCAGTCATCGGCACAATGGGATTGACTTGGTCGAGGGTTGACAATATTTTGTACACGTCGGCGACGGTGGCGAGCGGCTTCTGGGCCAGGCGCTTCACCAGCTCCACACAGTCGAGCAAGTTCTTGCGAGAGTTGGCGGACACCTCACTGCCGCAATCGTAGCACCAGATCTTGAAGGAACGCGTGTTCAACGCCAAAGCATGCGAGTCCGAATGCGGAGTCTGCAAGTGAATGCAACAAGAAGTAACCACAGTATATACATATGTATATGCAGATCAGAAACGTGTGTAGTTGCTTTTACCTGATAGTGCAGCAATGCGTGCTTGTTGCGCTCGCGGCTGCACAGCTGCGAGCCGCACTTGAGGCACAGCCAGAGTGTGTTGTCGTATTCACAAGCAGCTGATTCATTGCCACTCTCATTGGGCGGCTTCAGTTTCAGACACATCTGGCAGTCGTAGAGCAATCCAGTCGATTTGAGATGACGCCGCAAGCGCGTCGGATCTACCGCCTTCTTGATGTGCTGACAACTCGTGGCATTGCTTCCGGCAGCGGCATGACCATTCACCATCTCCTCCTCGCCCGAGTCGGTCCAGCTGCTGCCGTCCTGCTGTGCGTCTGTCTGACGCTTCTTAACCATGCTGCCGCTGCAGCTGTTCCCGTTGACGTTCTTCAACTGACCCAGCGGCTGTCTGGCCTCCCTCGCGCTCACTGAAAAGGAATAAGAGTAGACTGTAACTAGGATCCGGCCAATTAGAAGAACGGCGGCGCGTATTGCCCGCTCTAGAAATTGGTATATAGAATATGAAATTCTAGTACTCTTATTCATCGCCGTGCCAAATGCATCACTTTCGTTGTCCCGCTTGTATTGATTGTTGTTGTTGTTGTTGTTGTTATTAGAAATATTATCGCCGTTGCTGTTATTGCTCTTGTTTTCCTTCTTGTGTTTGTTATTGTTTATAATGTCGCTCTTGTTTGTTTGTGAACAGAGAACATAGCATACGCGGTTCTCCATTGGGCACTATTAAATCACACTAAATTCTAATTTTCGAAAATTCTGTTACTGCTTTGTCTACGTTATTCGTTTTTGATGACTGATTACGGGCTCTGATAGAGATTTTAAACTGATTTGACAGTGCCTGGCCGTTGGCCCTCTTTGTTTTGCTACACATTCACAGTAGCAATCGTGTCGTATGCATCAGCTACATCACTCAGTTCGTAACGCCAGATTGATACGGCGTATTGGGTGCATTGAATGGGAATAGTACGGCAAGAGTACTGCGGAAACAGGTTTTAAATCTGAGCCAATCAATGGCTAATTATCTGCATACGTTTATATATAGAATATATAGTGTGGACCAGTTCGGCCTGGGTTCGCAGAGGTCATACTAAAGCATATACTGGGTCTTATCTGCTGAGTAGTACTATCGTTAGTATATATAGTGTTTGTTTGGGTCACCTTAGGCAATCGAAATGCACTGCAATTCAAGCTTTGCTCGCTCAGAAATTCAAGTTGAAAGAGTGTAGAAACTTCGGCAAGCTGGCAAAAGTTTCGCTTGTTGTTATTGTTAGGCCCGTGTCGCGGTGTTCGGTTGCTGCTCCAGTTCTGGCCACTTTGTAGGGAGGCGCAGTGATTGGCATTATTTGTTTACTTTGGTTTTGTTTAATTAGTTTTGGTGTCGGATCTTTGGCGCACGTTCATTGGCACGCGTCGCGATTCTCCGACAGCCGCAGCGCTGCTGTTTGAGGTTAAGTTTAAGTTCAGGTGCTGCCATATTGGGTCGCAGCAGTCGCAGTCGCAGTCGCAGCAGTCGCATTCGCAATGTTGTGCTTCGTGTCTTCTTTTGTTTTTTGTGTTTGTGTTGTCTGTCGCGCGAGCCACGCAACTCGACGCGACGCAACTGCCATAAGCAGCACGCATTGGAATCTCGGGGACAGTAAACCCATTTTTCTTTCATTTGTTGTTGTTTTTTTTTGGCAATATATACAAAAGCACACACAAAGTTGCGCGCATACACACACACACACGTACACATGTACACACGTACATTGACACGGGGGTCCTAGTTAGAATGATTGCAACTTTGGTTAGGCCCTTGTTAGTCTAATTGCAAAGTTGTTGCTTTTTTCGCAAATTCATCTAGTGTGCGTTGCGTCGTTGTTGGCTTACCTTGACTTAGTTACTGCGATATGCGATACACATGAAGTGTTCTAGCGATTCTTTAGATTTGCGCCTAACCACTGCGTAAACACCAAGCAAACAAAAAAACGTGAGCTTGAATTGCGTTCGCATTCGCATCTAATTTGTATAAAAAGAACATCGAAGAAATAAATCGATAATTCGCTGAAGTGCAACCATGCACTTCAAAGTGGTTGGCGGAGCCATCGATAAGGTCATTCGATGTGGCGGTCGGTCGAATAGATACTATCGATAGCTATGGCAGCGCGAATTCAAATTCAAATTCAAAATTGATCAACACAGTGCAATGGTAACGACAGCGTTTGTTTATTTTATTGTTGGCTATCTAAATACTTTATTTTCTGTTTGCTTTCCGGTTTATGGTTGTGTGGCTATTGCTCTTTGCCTATTGAAATTGCGTAATAGCATTAATAGTGGTAATAGATTATGCATGCAGCATTCACTTGCCAAGCCTGGCCAGTTGTGGCGCCTAGAGGATTGCGAGAAAGCCAAATCGCTTGGTTCCAGGTTTAGGCCATCCACTAACCATGTGCACCCTGCATAAAAAGTTGAGCTTTAATCAATCGAAAACTAAGCTTTTACCGTATGTTCGGTCAATTGGCGCCATCTGTTGCCAAATGCCAGCACTTGTTCAGAAACTCGTTTTAAACGAAGAAAACAACTTTTTCAGGAATTATAGTTTTAAATAGTAAAAAAAAAAATATATATATATTTATATTTATTTTGCTTACAATTTCTCTTAAAATGCTAAAAATTGTGATTCAAGAAGAGTACAAAATAATGAACGCAAAATACTTAGAAAACACTTCATAAAGGCGAACAAATATTGGCGTTTGAGACAGCCGAGGTGTGTGATAGTGTGATTGGCGCCTCAATGATGATGATGCCACCAGCCGGCCTGGCGGGCGTTCACATAGCTCTTCAGACCCTCGCGCTGCGCTATGGACTGATGGGATGGGAAGAGATGGGGTCCGCTCGTCTCATAGTTGAGTCCGTTGTGCTGATTGAAGACATATGCCTTGGGCACCTCCACTCCGGTCGAAACGCTAACGCTGGAGAGGCTCTGTCCCGGGTCAACGGATGGAGACACTGCGGGCAGATAGGTGCGACTGGGTGGCGCTGGCGCCCAGCTGGTTGAGAGTTGGGGCTTCTTGGGCGGTCCAGCGGGACGATATGGCTTATAGATATTGGGTGGGGCAATGGGCAGCGACGGCTGCTGCTGATTGGGGGAATTGACCGAATTTGAGGGACCATAGACATTATTCCTCAAGTCGCAGACGGTGTTCTCAATGAGAACGCCCAGCGGAGCGGTATAGATGCGGAAATTGACATCGTTATAGTCGAGATCGGAGAGCAGAAAGACGGGCATGCGATCGGACAGCACCCAGACATTCTTGTTCTCATCGATCTTGACGTCTGCGGGAAAGACTAGGCCCACGTCGTCGCGATCCACAATGCCGTGGAACTGCGGCGTGTAGGGCATCGAGGAGTGCCAGCAGCCGACTGCATTCTGATCGATCAGATTGAACAGCTCGATGCCATCGTCGCTCATCACGCGAGCTGTGGTGTGGGAATTGGGCCCGCGCTCGTCCAAGGCAATGAAATCGTGATAGCTGTCCTCGGTGCGCGACTCGTCTCTCAAGATGCGCGTGGATACCGCAAACTGACGATGGCTGGCCAGGGGACTGAAGTAGAGCGTGCGATAGCCATCGGAGCGAATGGGCGAGAGTGCCATGCCAAAGATGCCCTCCTCGCCCCACTGGAAGTTCAGGCCGGCGATGTTGTAGTCGCCTCGCAGTGGATCTGGGAAGAAGTAGGAGTGGGCCGAGAACCGCCAGGACTTGTTCTGCTCCCAGGAGTACGTGATCAGGCCGTAGCCCAGCTCATCGGAGAAATACGCCATTGCATCATCGCAGGTCTTGCCAACGTCCACAGCTATGTTGGCAATGAACGTGTTCGGGTTCGTGTCCTCGGGGCGCAGTTCGTAGCGTCGGATTCTCGTATTCGTGGTCAGATCGAACACGTTCACGGCGTACGGGCAGGGATTGGTGGTGGTATTGCCAATGCCCACGGTGCCCGTGTCCAGCACCCAGAGACGTGCGCATTCGTCAACCTTGATGCGATACGCTGTCGTAATGCTGTTTGCGCAATCTCCAGCCGTATTGCTACGCCAGTCCGGATACGGTATGAGTTCCGGCGAGCCCGACAGACTGCGATCCATATTGATGTAGGTTAATGTGGCCGGAATACCTAGAATATATGAGCAGAGTCAAGCATTAGCCCGAAATTGAAAGGAAGGCCTTTAGTAGAATGAGCTGATGGTCGGAGCTATGGATGAACTGAAAGCAGTCCTTTCACTAAATATATATCTGCAGTCTAGGATCATTGGGGGTAAGCCATTGGGCAATTAATGCGAACACAGATAATCAGTGAAGCTCAAAGATAAAAACGCAACAATTTGCAACGATTTCAATTTCTTTTAGCTGTGCCACAAGCTGCAATCTTGGCTGTCGAAAATGCAACTTTCTAGTCGGCTGGCGATTGATGTGTTATGAGCTGGACATCAATCAGTTAGTCAGTCAGTTAATCAGACACTCAGCCAGAGAGCGAGAGAGAGAGAGAGAGAGAGAGTCAGTCAACTGTTGTGTCTGATATGAGACGTTGTCAAGTGAGTCGAGGCAACTTTTTCTTGGCTAATGCGCTGACTCTTCGACTCCTTGGCTCAAATTAAATGCCAGCAATTTCCGTTGTCATTAGCCACTGCATCATATCATCATCATCGCCATCATCAGCCTCATCGTCATCGTCATCGTCAGCGTCAGCGTCAGCGTCGTTCATATCGTCTGCGTTTCCGCTCCAGTTGACAAGCGCAACTTTAACCAGTTGCTGCTGGTAGCGGGCGTGCGCGACATCGCTCGCACTTGTCTTGGCTAATTCTATGAGTGGCATCGACCTACAGCTGTCCCCACAAGCATTGCCACAGCCAGCAGGCACCAGCTAACAGCAAACAGCTAACAAGCAGCCCCCCCCTCTCTCTGCCCACGGGCAATCAGCAAAATGCATTTACAAAACGCGAGCTTGAATAAGCAGCATTTCACAAATCCAAATGCAGTTAGCTAATTCGATTTAAGTCTTCGTTTCCGATTGAAGTTGCTTTTCATTTGCTCACAGGGGCAGGGTATATGCTAGTTGGGCTAGTTTAGCGTGTGCAATAGATAGATACTCTTAGAATGAGGAAATGATATTGTTGATACTCGGCAGAAGCATTGACCTCGTCCATATCTGTGCATTGGTTGCATAAATCGATAAATATCGATTTTGGGCAGACAGGAAATGCAAGATTTGTATATGTACATATATGACTTTTGCAATGTAACGAATATGGGAAAAGAAATCGATAATTATCGATGCCTAGTTGGGGTCTCCATAAGCCGTAGCTCTGCCTAGACTGTAGAGCTTAGATGCAGTTGAAGTGCAATTGAAGTCTGGCAAGGCTTTCAGGCAAAGGCAATTGCTTAATTAGTTCTATTGCAGCATTTACTCTGGAATGAAAAACTTGTATTTGCTATCGATCTAATCATCTATTTAAATGCATTAGGCCTGTCATGGAATCTGAGTTTAGTTTGGCTTTCAGCAAATCTTTGCCACTTCAAAATTCCAACTCCGACGTGCGACGGCCGACGGCCGACGGCCGACTCCAGCTCAAAGCTCAATCTGGAATGTCTCGCCCGATGTTTGTGTAATCTGCTTCGTGTGATGACAAATGAATACCCTGTTCACTTAACAGCATAAACAACTTTATTTTGTAGCCACTGCATGCATGTGTCAGCTGCCTGTCAGACTCGATGCATAATTGTGTCCATCCGTCTGTCTTTCGGTGTTTCGGTTTGTAACGCTGATCTGGTTATATGTATTTCTCCGCTCAGCGGACCTGTTCCCATGCATTATAAACAGTAGCGCAATGAGCGCATTTTAATAAACATTAATTTTGGTCGCTTAGCGCGTTTGCAAGTGGTTAAAAACCAATGAATTTACCATTAGCCAGATAACGCCGTCTCCCTCTCTCCCTCTCTCTCTCTCTGTCTATCCCGATCCATCTCCCTGCCTCTCTCCCTCCCCCCCTCTCTCTTTCTCTCTCCTTACCACCATGTGTGTGCTTACATTTCCAGTATGTCAATTGCAATGAGCGATCATTGGCGCGCCAAAAGGAGGCGCATTGAGACATTCGGTAGCTGTTGATATCAATTTGTAATTCAATGGCTCCAAGCTCATTGAAATCGCAAACAAAAATAAAAAGATGAAAAAAGGTAATCGAATCGAATCGAATCGAAGCAAAGCGAATTGAATCGACATGCCACAAAATAATTATAATTTGTTTTTTCTCTTGCGAATCGACTTCCAAATCCGTTTTCATTAGGCTTTAAATTATGTGGGAAACGCGCGATTTGTAAACGAATTTCAATTCGCCAATTTAATTTGCATTCGGTTCTGAATAATTGCACATTCGAAATGCATTTATCAGCACTGATCAGGTTTGCTTTACCAGAGTAGCTGGAGATAATTTAATGAATTTATTTAAAACTTAACGATGACAGCAATTTGATATGGCTTCATATGAATTTTCGTTTTCTAGCTCTGTTTATGCTAATTAAGCAAAAGATTTGTCAACGTTTTCAAACACTGGCCCATTACAATATTCATTTGAGGCAGTCTAATAAATTGATATCAAATCGAATACTAAAGTCAACTAATGTCAGTGAATGTCAAACATATTTCATTATCCGGCACTGACAATGGCAAAATTGAAAATTTGAAATCGCTTGCTTGAGCCAGCGAAATCCTTAACAATCCTACAAAAACTAGATATGAAAAGAGACTAGCGACAAATTCCATCTCTGACTAACCGCTTTCGTATTCCAGCACTGTTTGCCTGTCAAACTCGAATGGAATGTGAATTAGGCTTAAAGTATTTGCATTCAACCTGTCAAGCCGAAAATATTTCCATTCAACATAATTAAGTTTGTCGCGTAAAAGTTGTATTGTGTAAAAGTTGTATTTGTTGACCAACACTCGCATATATCAATAGGCAGTTAGTTGTAAAAATAGAGAAGTAATATCTGGTTTTAAATGGGAACCTGCTGTTCTGCATTGTGATTCATTCTTTCATTCTTCTTTTCAAAGGGCCTGAAGTTGATTGATTTGTTAATATTTCAATGAACCTTTCAATGGGAATGGCAATTGAATTGAAATTACTTGGATTGAATAGTCATAAAGCGGCCGGGCACTTGGCTACCTGGTAATACCTTTTGACTGTCAACTGGCTGCGGTTGTGGCCATTGTAAGTTGTGAACTCCACTTAAGACTAGCTAATTGATTTGGATTTAAGCCACATTTAACGGATTACTTTCGCTTTCGATTACTTTGCCGCACTGAATTCGACTGAAGCCTATGCGCCCACTTGCCACTTGCCACTTGGCACTTGGCACTTGGCACTTGGCTTTTGGCTTTTGATTCGGACGACCTTCTTGGGGCGTTGCTAGCGGTGCCATTCCAATATTCATATTCAAATGCCATTCCTCGAATGCGGCCCAAGGCTGCGCTAGACTTGTGAAACCTAGAAATCTGCTAATCGATAATGATTAGGACCAGAGACAAAGTCGTCAATATCTTTGTAAAGTTTCTTTCATGTGTTGCGTTTGTGAATATATTAGACTCGACTAAGTCTGATTCAGAATTTGAGAAAGGAACTCGGAAACTGAGTGATGGAAGATGAATTAGTTTATCGGTGGATTATTATAATATAGATGGAAGATGATGGACTGGGTATGGAATACGATAAAGTATTCAAGACGGAAAATGGATGATGAGAGATGGATTATGAATTATGCTATATGGAATATATATCTATATTCCATAGAAAATGGAAGATGTAATACGAAGATATGGAATATGAAGAATAATGAATGATGGTGGAAGTTGTATTATGAATTATGAATTATGGATTATGCCATATGGAATAATGAAGACGGAATGGATGATAGAAGATACCAAGGTAGAAGACGGAAGATTCGGATTACGTTAGATGATAGATGAAAAGAGAGAAAGATAAAGCACGAAAAATATACTCTCTTCTAAAATGCGATCTCTTTACCTAATGGGGTCAACGGAATTTCCTAAAATGTCGTAAAAATACCTCACTTCAAAGTGAAATCTCGTTCTTCAATGAAATTTGTTTACATTATTCCAATATTCTTGCGTACAGGAAGCAATCGAGCACTTGGTGAATTGCTTAACTTAACTGTCGAATATTTGGTTGTATAATTCAAGTTCGTTTTGCAGACATTTCCTTGACCATTTGGTAAGCCAATTGTCATATCGTGCAGAACCAACCAGAAGGAAAAACGAGCCACACAAACAACTCCACACAGCACATGATTGCAGTCAACTATTCAAACTTGTTGCACTCGAATGCAGCTCCAACTCTCACTCGGAATCGAAACGCAGCTAATTGTTTACTATTGCCATTTAGGTATATTCAGTTTTTGTTTTTATTGGTTTTTCTTGTTTTTCTTTTCATTTGCAGCGGGCCTCAAGGCTGTGATGAAGCCTTCACAATTTTCTTGTTTTTCATTATTATTGTTTTATTTGTTTGTTTTTTTAGTTAAATTGGCTTTTCATAAATTGCGTGTGGTAAATTCTCGTGAGCCGCGCAATGCCGCTTTATTGTTATACAACAACCGTTAGAATTGGCTGCTAATTAAATTATGTTTGGCTTAATTGAAGTACGAATGACTTGGATTTTCCGTTGAACACTGAACTCAACTTGGCGGAGCCACAAAAATTTTAGATACGATTCTTAAGATATTGAAAATTGTTGAAATTTAGCTGAAGTTTTGAAATTAGATTTCTATTTTAAAATATTAAAAAATTCTCTATTTTTTTAAATTTATATTTTAAAATATTATAAAATTCTCTTTTAAAATTATAATATTTAAAAAAATTAACAAAGCAAATGTTTATGTATTAATAGGACTTTTAAAATATTTATAAACATGAATACAATTTTGATATCCAATTAAAAACATTTCGAAATTCAATTCTCTTTAAAAATTAAAAAAAACTTTAAATGGCAAAAACAAAAGTATAAATATTTGAAGCTCGAATTTCAACTAGTCCACTTCAAGCTTTTACTATTCCGTTTTAGGGGAATTTTAAATTGTATTACAATTTATTTACATTTATGAATATTTTAAAATTCTTGTCAAAAGACTTAAAGTTTTTATAGAATATTAAAAAACCACTCATATTTGTAGCCCGAATTTCAACTATGCCGCTTCAAGTTTCAACTCTTCCGTTTCAATTTACAAAACTTGAATAGTAATGTATAAATACTTTTTTGTAATATTTTTCTTATAGTATGTTTCACTTTGTCGCGTATTTAAAATAGAAAATTCACTAGATATTTAGTTATAATATGAAACGTAATTGTTAAGCTAATTCCTGCAGCACATTCCGAAATTCTACTCGAAAGTAATTTCAACACAACCCGATTCACTTCTCTGGCAATTTCATGTTGAATGCGATTCAGTCACATGTTCAATCACAGATTGCAGATGGCCTGATAGATCGCTAATTACACGGCAATAGCATCGCGAGTGGCGAAGGAGGCAAGTGCTGGGTGCACAGGTGTCAATTAGCTGAGCTGGCTGCCTTAATGGCATGCGCAGAGTCGCGTTGCGTCAATCGGGCAATCAATTTATTGATCAATCGAACATGTTAATTGAGTGCAAAACAAGTGCGAAACACGACCAAAGCGGGCCGAAGGAGATCTCTGCCTATTTGGCAAAGCTAATGAGGCCCAAAATGCCTGATTGATTGGTTGATCGACGGATTGATTAATCGATGCACATGTATGTAGGTAGCTCTACTCACCGTCGCGCCAGCGCGGCACTGTGACGAACAGGCGATTGCCGAAGTGCTCGACGCCGACGGGCAGGGCGTTCTGAGGGATGTAGTCGCCGCTGGCGATGGCCTGCTCCTTGAGCCTTTCGCTGGGGAAGGCAAAGTCCAGTTGGTTCCAGCTGTAGCGCTCCTGCAGCTTGTAGGCGGCGCGGGCGTGGCCAGCCAGCAGGAGCAGCAGGCCGAGCAGGCCCAGCAGGCGGATGGGCAGTCGAAGGGCGTACATGGCGTATGCGCAATGCAGCTGATGGACGCTTGGGAATACACACAAGTACACTGAACCAAAAAAAAAAAATAGTGATATATGCAACTGTATATGGCTAGGCTAAAGGCGCTGGTGTCCTTTGTCCTTTGTTGGGGGCGTGGCTTGGATTATGATTGTATTCGCTTGACTCAAATCTCAGCTCGAGCGGCTGGCGCGTTCACGACTGTTGGCCATAACTTTTCGTTCACGTTTTATATAAACTTATTTTTGCAGTCGCAGCACTAGCAGCAGCCGCCGCAATGGCAGCAGCAACTGTTGCTGCTGTTGCCGCTGCGGCAGCAACAGTTGCCGAAGGCACAAGCGCGTGGCTTCCTCTTCGGCAGCAATCGGCCGGCTCGAGCGGCTTGGCTATCGCTGTGCCATTGTCTTTTGCTACCATGATTGATTTTCACGCATGTTTAGATAAAAGCCCCCCCTACCCGTTCATCCACCCTTTCAGAGGCCGCGCCTCCTTTACCCCCTGTCCCCTGCCCCCCTGCCCCTGCCCCTACCCATGCAGACTGCTGTAGTTCCGTTTAATTTGCTTTTAATCAAATCGGCTCAACGAATATAAAAAGCCACCCGTGACCCAACTGAGCAGCAGCGACGAATCGGATTTCGAATTCAGATTCGATTTCGACTTCAAACTCGAATTCGAATTCGCCTTCGCCGACGCCTTTCGCTGCGTATTTTAATATTTATTATTATTATTTTTTTTGTAATTTAATTGGCCTCAAAAAAAGTTGCTCGCAATTTTTTGGATTTTGTTTTTCATTTCGATGATTCAGCGCCGAGGGTCAAATGCGCAGAGTTTCCGCCTAAAGCGTGCGTAATATGCAAATACCCTAGAAAGCAAGTATATTAGCTAGAGCAAAACTTTTCGCTTACCTGCAACAGTCGTAGATTACATAATAAAGCACTCTGCCTCTCTATTTCTATCTCTTTCGCTCTATCGCTTTTACGGTGTCTACTCTCTATGTAGATTTTCTCCATCTCTCTTTCTCTCTCTCTGTCTCTTTCCTTATATTTCTCGTTATCTCTGACTCCTTCTGTCTCTTTTAATACCATTCTCTTCATTTTCTTCTATCTCCATCTTTCTCTCCCTATCTCTCTTTCTGACTTACCTTCCTGTATCATATCATAAATTCATTTATTGCTTAAGGTATTTGACATATTTGGTATAAAAGATATATGCTTCAGTAATACAAGTTAAAATTATCGAAATGGTGAAAGAGTGGTTATAATAGCAGACCACATACCAATTGCAGATCTATGATCTGAAGCTCTGAAATCCCTCGAAATCTCACATCAAAAATACAGACTATCGATCAAAATCTGTTCAAATATATTAACCTGCAATGAGAGATATGTTTCCCATTTCAACTCAATTTATTTATATCATTGCTTAATGTAATTGGGGCTAAGTTCAAACGGTTCTCGGTTTTACGTAGCGATTCTAGTCTGGTTCACTTTGCAGTATATATTATTATATTACATATAAATGATTGAAATAATTGACCTTAAATTCTATTCAATATTCTATTCTATAATATAGATATCTGCAACTCTAGATATCTCTATTTAAGAGCATTTAAAATGCAGTGTTCTACGATCCACAATTTTCATAATACTTTTGGCACAACTACTATGGTCTATAATTGCTTTTGGGCAGCTTTTAGGGCAGGTCTGTGCTATTCCATTGTTTTCTATGGTCGCATGCAGGTGCCTCCGCTAAAGTTCGAATGTCTCGGGGCATTAGTCAGCACTTTATGCGTGTTGTGAGTGAACAAACTATATTTAGCTGGTTGTATTACGTACAAAGCTACGTTAAAAACCAATTCGATTGGCATCCATTTTGACAGCTTTTCCGCTGCATGATGTCTGGCAATGGATACATTGTATCCGAAGTCCGGGCATAGCTTAACCGGAATCTGTTTCAAGCTGTTTGTCGAAGGACGTCGCCGACTGTCGATCGCATTTTTGTATTTCTTTATTTTGATATTTTTGCAGCTGCCAAAATGCAATTGGCGAATGCAATAATAGCCACAAGGCGATACGCAATACGCAATACGCATTTGCGTGGCATGCCCCAAAACGGCAGCAACATGAATTAAGCCGCAGCAGCCACCGCATTGCGTGGTGCACTATGCGTGGTGCATGGTGCGTGGTGCGTGGTGCGTGTGGCTCGTTAGGTGGCTGGCTGGCTGGCTGGATGGTTGGTTGGTTGGTTGACTGACTAACTAACTGAGTGACTACTTGGCTAGCCAACCACCGCAACGGCGGCGGCGGCAAGTGTGGTGCGATTGTGCATGCAAATTGCCACATAAATAACGAGCTCATTTCTTGGGCCTTTACATGCCCAAGAATGCCATTTGACTCTTTATACTGCAGATCTAGAAAAAACTGGAATACAGCCCAATACATTGAAAGCAACATGTTTTTGCATACATGAATGTCTGCATAGCCAGCATAATCTAGACTCTTGTCAATCTGGATTGGAATGACAAATACAACACAACATACATAATGTGCATAAATATGTGTTCTGAGTGATCTATGATTTAAAATGAATTTGTTTCTACATCTATATCATTATGAGGATAAAATAATGATGTCATTGTCATTGTCATTGTCATTGTCATTGTCATTGTCATTGTCATTGTCATTGTCATTGTCATTGTCATTGTCATTGTCATTGTCGTTGTCATTGTCATTGTCATTGTCATTGTCATTGTCATTGTCATTGTCATTGTCATTGTCATTGTCATTGTCATTGTCATTGTCATTGTCATTGTCATTGTCATTGTCATTGTCATTGTCATTGTCATTGTCATTGTCATTGTCATTGTCATTGTCATTGTCATTGTCATTGTCATTGTCATTGTCATTGTCATTGTCATTGTCATTGTCATTGTCATTGTCATTGTCATTGTCATTGTCATTATTATATTGATTCTATAATTGTTACTGTTATTATCAATATCATTACTATCATCAGTACTATCATCAGCATTATCATCAACACAATTATTATCGCCATTATTTCTCACAGTATCTTCAGCATTAGCTTCATCATTACATATTGAGCTAGCTCTGCCTATGAGATCCTCTAAGAAATTAATTATGGCGCCGCCAACTTGAAAGGTTGTTTTGAATTATTGAGCTACTCTTCTCATGCTGAGCACGTCTTTCGATTGAAAGAGGAATTCCTCAGGAATGCATGTGAAGCATAAGCTGCGGCTTAGAGCCGATTAAAGTTATATATGTATATATAAATATATATATAGAAAGGTAGATATATCTCAATGGCATCACCTTATTTAACGAGCTAGTTAATTTAGAACATGCTGCGCATTTTTGTGTTGCGTCTCATTAATTAATTTAATGCGATTTATTGCAAAATTCGCTTCAATTTTCTTGTTGTTCGGCTGGTTGTGTGTGTGTTTGTTTGTTTTCCCCCCATCGCGTAATGCACACAACAGTAAACATAATTAATTACAAATGTATTGACAGGCAGTCAGGCAGCAACAACAACGAATATCAACGAAATGTAATATTAGAGAAATAACTGCCAACAACTAAGGAGCATCGATGGATGTTGGGTCAGCTCGAAGTTGAATGTTGCCGTTGAATGTGGCTTGTTGTGGATTACTGAAGAGTGGTGCGACAAGTGCCCCGTGGGGCGGACGGGGTGCTGGCGTCTGGGATATACCGGCCAGACGATGCCCGCCAGCGATAGCATTAAATTTATTTATATTATTATTTGTGTTCATTTAGTTTTAATTTATGATTTGTGCTCCGATGGTTGTAGGCCGCTTTCCTGCTGTCGGCACCTCTGTTGGCCTGTTACACCTGCTACGCACCGTCCCGCCGCTAATAATAATTGCGACAGCCCGTGACGGCGAGATTTATTGGGAAAACTAAGACCGCACGAAATTCAATATACGCAAAAAATATAAATAAATATACCGAGACAGAAATTAAAACAACTTTTGATCAAAGCGATTGCCCAAATATCCGCTGAGATATTGAATTGTGCAGTTCGTAGGCCTTAAATTGTCTCATTTGCATCCGAAAAATGTCAAGTCGGATTAAGACTGTCTTTGAAATTTGATATACAGACTAAGTAGAGGCTGCTGGCACTTGAATACACTTTGTCGACGCCTCTAGATACATATATATTTATAAATAGAAATAGCGAAACTATGTGTATAGAGATATTGATGAAATTTCGCACGAATATGCATTATATACATACATATGCATATACATATATAGATGTAGCGACAGATTAAGTGATATGAGTGCGGTATGAGGAAATATTATGTATCCGAATCAAAAGCCTCTAATGAGATTTAAAGATGGAATTGCATAGATGTTGATATAGATATAAATGGAAATGCAAGCTGGGCTTAGGCATGGCTAAGCATTGAGGCTCTTTGAAGAGATCGCTGATGTTTAGAAGCAGATTGCTTGATAAGATGCAAAGACTCACCTCAAGTACTCATAAAGCGTAAACGTTTTGGTTTACCTAAGAGCAAAACTTCATCAACATTAAACCAGCCCAAGTTTGGTTCATATAAGAATCAAGTTTGTTGGAGATTTAATCAGCGCAAGTCTTTAGTCAGAGCTAAATGCTGAAGATTTCTCTTAATCTAATTCTGGTTTCTATATCAAATAGGACGACCCAATAAGAGCATTGGCAATAAAAATTGCATTCAAATAAAAACGATTCGAGACGACTTCCGTTCCAATTGATTACAGTTTGAGGCACGATCCATGCCATTAGGTATGAAAGAGCGCGTCATTCAATTGGAGCTCAGTTCAGGTTGCAACGTGCAACGTGCCTCGAGCAAGTCCACATCTCTGGCTCCCCATCACGAGTGCTTGCTACGGCTGCTTATCACTTTATGCCAATCATCAGCCGGATGCTGGCTTAAGACCCAACACCAAAAGAGTCGACTCGAGCTAAAACGCTTTGCTGTGTGAGGAAATGCTCAAGCCGAATGATCTCTGATCTCACGCTGAGAACCACAGGGATGAAAATTCTAACAACTCTTTGTGCCTGACTTTCGACCTCATGGACTAATGCAACAGCTTGATCGATATCGATAACATAAGCAGCATCTGAAGTGCATTTATCGATTAGGGCTATTGGGTCAGTCCTATTGGGTCACTCAAAAGTACTTGAGAGTAGCTTCAGGCATAGATAGATTAACTCTGTGAACTACTTCAACAGCTTGATCGATATCGATAACTAATTCAGCTTCTGGAGTACGGTTATCGATAAGGGCTTCAGTCCCATTGGGTCGCTCAAAAGTACTTGAGGACAGCCTCAGAGGTAGATAGATCACAGTCTTTTTGCAATGCCAATAGTGTTTACATATCTATATATGCACATCTGTCTATATCCTGGATTACATAATGTGTGACAAAATTGTGGTCTCATAACTCCCATCTGCATTCGAAACGGAAACGTCAATTTAATTGGATGTGAAACAATTTAATAAGATCATAACTAATAGGAGTTCAATGTCGTCTCGATTTTTGATTTAATTTGCGCGGCTCGAGCTGGTCCTGGGATCATTAGGCGATTTTGTTTTTATTTTTCTCTCATTTGAGCTATTCATTTTATTTACCAATGGCTTCATTTGAATGTGGGGAGCCGTCAAGCTGGCTCAAATCGCAGCTAATGGCAGCTGAATGTCTTTCAGTTAGGCAATCGGGTTTTTCGCATACGTTTTTTCTATGGATTGTTTGCGGTCGCCGTTGTTGTTGTTGTTGCTGCTGTTGACTTTTTGGGGCGTCTCTCATTATCTTGGACTGTAAATGGCAATGCGTGCACATTTTCCGCGTCGAGGTGGCGTGGACAACTGGAACTGGAACCAGTTCCACAGATGCCAACGGTTCCCATCGCCCGTTACGCCAAGTTCAATGTCAATGGCCGTGACATGAGTTGTGCATGGGTGTGCTTGAGTGTGTCTTATGTGTATTTCGACTTGTTTCACTTTGTCTCTGATTTATTTGTTTGCCCATTCCTCGATGCTGTTGTTGTTGTTGTTGTTGCTACTTTGTTAGTTTTTCTGTTGTGATTTGTTTTATTTTGTTTTGTTTTGTTTTGAGCAATGCAACGGCTACATTGTTACGTCTTGTTCCGAGATTTCCTGCTCCGATCCGCATGCTAATGAACGACGGCCTGTTGGCCAGGCCAATGAGGAGTCAAAACCAAATAAAAACAAAAAAAATCAGCAGAGATTTGGCCAACTGTTGAATTACCCAACGACATACACCATAAACCATACAATATGCACCATGTACCATACACCATATATCACATGCACACACACACACACACACACACGCATACACACTCACTCACTCATAGGCCACATCAGCACTTGTGGCAATCGTCGTCGTGACAAACTTGTCGCCAAATTGGTGGAAATTGATTGCATTAGCCACCGTCGCATTGTCTCTAGATATGCATGCAATAACATGCACACACACATACATATACACATACATATATGTATATATGGCAGACACAACACTGCAAGAGCCGACAACTCAATTAGCTAAATCGCATGGTAAATTATAACACTCTTGACTATCTAGCAGCTGGCCCGATAAGGCTAGCAGAGACCATTGCAACTGTTCGTGCCACGAGCCAAAGTCATTCCAAAGACATTTCGCTGTTGTTGTTGTTGCTGCTGCTGTTATTGTTGTTGTCGTTGTTGTTGTCTGGCTGGCTGGCTATCTAGCTGGCCCTATACTCATGGAATTCATCTGCTTCATTCAGGGTATGCTAGATGTGCGCATCGTGTTTCTTCTGTTTTTCTTAATTCTTCATGTATCTTCATCATAGATTACTTGATCGATAACTGATCAATAAATATCGATTTGAGCAAACCTTGCAAACTGTGCATCTTCGATTTGTTCTCTTGAATGCTTCCTTGGATATTATCATGATATGATATATTAACATGATACAGTCGAGTCTCGGTAATTTTTAACCCACCAAATCGAAAATCGCGATAAATCGAAAAAATGCCATACCCTTGACAAAAAGTCGTTCTCGATAACTCTCAAAAGGTCGAAACATAATTGATGCCTTGCCATTTCGAACTATCGGGACTCGACTGTATAATATCGTAATGCAATAGGAATTAATTCATTAAAAGACAGCCCTTATTTTGAGCAGTGATGCATCTTGAAGCAGAGGCGAGGTGTAATTGGAGTAGAGTACAAAATAAGATGGTTCGCATTGATGAATTTTCCAACTCTTGACTCTATTCGAATCACTCTTTAATAAAAAGAGATTTCTACTTCAATTTATCGATAAATTTGATAGAAAATTTGTCGCTTTTCCCCCTATTCTAAGCACTCTTAAAAAAAAAAAAAGATTTTTGATTCAATCTATAGAATTATTCTACTATAAAGTATTTATTTATTACAAAAAGTATAAATTAAAGTTGTTTAGCCCTCATGTTAGGCTTTGCCGTAAATACCCTTTCGATTCGCATGCACGCCTTACCATTTTTCGTATCTATATATGTATATCTATATATGCATAATGTATCTGCCTGTGTATTCCATTACAGCTTTCCGGTTGTCTTTTGTCGCCCTGCCACAGGGTATTCACATTGCACTCACAATTCTCTAACTTCGATTTGTGTATCAGCAAATATATTTCAATTCGTTTTCAATTAGCTTCTTATCCATTTAGATTACATACATTATGTATTTATATATATTGCAAAGCACTTGAATGTTTCAATAAATAACTCGAAAAAAAAGGGAATTTATTATGGGCAATTTTTACCACCACCATGGAGGGGGTGGGCGTGTTTTATCCTTGACATCGATAAAGTAGTCATTGGAGATTTCGGGCTTGGGATCAACGGACTCGTCCGACACATCGGATGCGTCCTCTGCCTCCGCCTCTTCGACGGCCTCAACAACCGGTTCTGCAGAATCGGCATCATCCACAGCCTGGACCAGATCCTCAACTTCTGCGCGATCCACGGGCGCGGCACCACCCAGTGGTGCGATTAGTGCCAGAGCCAGAGCAAAGCCTAATACAATGTGACACTTCATGATTGCTTGTCTGCCCGCCAGAGATTCTCAGCGCTTATCTGCTCGACTTTCTATGACAGTAGCTGCTTTTATATGAGCACCGAAACGCAGGTAATTTAATATGGATAACATACATATACATATATATATATATATATATATATATATATATATATATATTCCCATACTTTTATTTATATTTATTCTAGTATTGTTTTTTGTCTTTTTTGCAAACTGTTTACTTAGTTTGCGCTTATCATGCAAACACTAGATATACAGATAGAATTGAAGCTACAGTAAAAAGAGGGAGGGAGAGAATGAAACTCTCTCGAAATTGGGTTACTAGAATGGGGCTATTAAGCTGCTGCGATCTGGTAATTGGCTTGATCAACCATTTGATGATTCCGAGTGACAAGCCAGTGAGCATAATTTGTCTTATATCTGGTTAGCTAATAGGCATAGGAATCGACTGCCATTATCTGCTGGCTCCTCACGCTGAGCTTTACATGGATCCAGTTCTGTTACAATTCATCTCTTATCTGTCAGCTGTCATCAGTCATCACTCCTCAGTCTCTGGCCTGCCGTATAATGAGAGCAATGATATAATGTCTGGCTGCCGTGGCACACTCTTGTTTCGCACGACAATCTCCGCTTTAGAGATGACAATATAAAGACTTTCAATTGGCTTTAGCCATAAAAGCTGAACCAATCAATAGCCTTACAGATGTTCTCGTCAGTTAGAGTCGCCAAACTGAGTCGTACGTGTCTATTATTAGATGACAACTAGAGATCTGCCCGGTTTCTATTGCTCTCTCCTCTCTCTCTCCTCGTTGGGCTATCGTTTATGAGCTGGACCATCTTATCTGCTAGTCAAGCACTCTCATAGAAGAGAGTTCGTACCTTTGGACTTTGACTTTATGAACTTGACTAAATCACGACCCTGCAAACTTGTCTGAATCAGTTCTTTCTAGATATTGAGCTCTTATCTAACTAACCATACCAAATGATAAAGCTCATGATACGTGTTGTAAGAAACTTCTAGCGCCTGCTTAGATAATGCAAATTATCTCTATTTATCTCTCTATCTCTCTCTCTCTCCCATCCACTTGTTCCAAAATATTTGTTTAGCTTGAGGGAGAGCAAACTCAAGTTTATGATGAGACAACTGAATATCATTTGAAATATTCCCAAATATCATATATGGGGTACTTATACATCGCACTCTAGGCCAGTTTAGTTGCCCGAGTTGCATGTGGGAAAAAATATGAGATGAAATGAGGTTTGCGTTGACAACAAGAACAACAACACTGTCGATTTGATGGACGGATTGACGGATAAACGGATGGACGGACAGAGGCTGCATGTTGGGAAATCTCATGTTAAATGGCGAACTGAAAACGAGATTGAGATTGAAATGGAAATTGAAATAAAATGAAATAAAATAATTGGACACTTTGCTCAATTGGGCCGTCCACAATGAAACAGTGCGTGTGAAATTTTCTACATTTTGTGTGTTACAGACATTTGTGGTAATGTTTTTGTTTTTGAATGTTTTCTCGATTTCCTGGTGAAAAGTTGTAGTCTCTTGTGTGAGAGACGACAAGACGTGTCGGCCAGCTGCCACGCACTTGTCCAGTTTTGGCACTTATTCAGCTCAATTTGCTGGCAATTAAAAACTATTTAAATCAGCAGCTGCTAACGAGTTGTGTGCCACTAAACGTCTCCCAATTTATTCGTTTATCCAATGATGCCATGCTTCCTGCCCACATGTAAAGCCATCTCCTGTCGGCCCTCGTCCCCCCCATCACTCCCCCTCTCGTCGTGTGACTGCCACCCGCCACGGATTAAACAAGGAAACGATTTATAACAATAAACACGGCTACCATGTGGTAAACATATACTCACAGTGTACACTCAATAAATTGAACAAACTCAACAGGTGGCGGAACCGGCCAATGCTGCCTGAAATTACGTTTGCCATGTTGTAGTAGCATATTGAATAAATTAATAAATTATAGATAAGTGAATTTAATTTGATAATCAGGAAACAGAGCGGCAGGGGGCTGGGGTAGTGAGGAGTAAGGCAGTGGGAGATTGAGGCAGGGGGAGTATGTGAGCAAGAGAGGGCGAGCGACTATGAAGAGTAAAGAAAGACTAGCTATGCATACAGAAAGATTGAAGGAGTGTGAAAGAGGGATTGATGGAGGGAAGGAAAGAATGAGTGCGGGCGAGAGAAGGAAGGAGAGAGGGAGAGAGAGGGAGTGAGACAAAGAGAGGGAGAGTGAGAGGCAGATACAGATTGAGAGAGGATGACAGAAGCAGAGAGAATTTAAGAGAAGATATGAGAGAGATACAGATTGAGAAGGCATGAAAGATGCAGTGAGAAAGAGGAATGTTAGAGAGATAGGGGGGAGAGAATGTGAAACATAGCGAGAAAAAGCTAGAGATCCACAGAGAAAGATAGATAGACAAGAGAGAATGAAAGAGAGAGGAAGCCTATGGGCGCCGTGGAGAGAAAGATACTAAAATGAAAGTGGAAATGGTAGAGACATTAAGAATTAGGAGAACACAAAAAGAAAAGAACTGCCAGGTAGATTTAGCAACTTTTTTAAGACGCTCAGACAAATAAAGGCGAAGAGCTTCCCAATTATGTATATGTATATGTATGTATATATTAGCCATCTATTTACATATATCCCCTCCTTCTGTATCTCCCTTAACCTCTCTCCTTCGATACTACATTACATACACTTATGCACAATCATTATTAAAAAACCTTATAGGCATATGTAGATTGAGTACATAATAGTACTTGATATCTGTATAGGTCCACGCCCATCGCAGCGAGTCTTCACTGTGGCATTATTCACCGAGTTAGCTGAACTAACAAGATGAAGTTATACGAGTCAATTGTGAAAACCTCCCTCCACTCGCTCACATTTTCTCTGCAAATACAACGCTTTTTAATTAGTAATTAAGCTAATTTGGACTCCCTGGCGGCAATGTGAAGGACTCGAGAGTCGCATACAGAGCGACTAATTATGCATGAAAACTATGTCTGCGGTGCCTTGTGAAATTGTAATTCCGAATTGTAATTACAAATCAGCGAATCAGCGGCTAAGTGCAAAATGCAATTTAATTGATTAAATCCTCATTAAAGCAAAGCAAGAAAAAAAACAGTAATTAAAACAAAAACCAGATAGACAACGCTAAGTCGGCACGGCGCACTTTTGAATACACTGGCAGAGCTATAAAGCCAAGCATATTTATTCTCATTAATTAGACTCGATCACCTGCTGTACGCCGAAATCATAAAAATTAGCTCAAGTATCATAAATTGTAATCAATGTAATGGTTCGGAAACTGGAAAATAGAGAGCGAGTGTGAATTTATCGAGCGGCTGATAGGCTCGCGCTCGTAGCATACATAGCCAGCCATTCCGGTTTAATTTCATACAATGTTTTGGATGCTCTCAATGAAGTAACTTCAACAAGCCGGGATTACCCTGAGCTGAGCTCGGTTATCAATTATCGATTATCGATTATCGATTAGTGTTGGCTAATCGAGGATCGTTGACTTTTTGGTTTTCTCTGATCAGGCTTGATGCACGATTTCCGATATACATTCCCATTCCCATCCTGATTGATGCCTATCGGTAATCGATTGTCGCTCTTTGATTATGATATGCCGCTAGTCTGACAAGACTTCCTGATTGCAATTCTCGACTATCGACTATCGATTCGTGACTCTCGATTGTCGGCGCATAACTGTCAACAGCAGATTCTCGATTGCCGATCGGGCGCTGAACTACATGACAGCGTGTTTGGCTAATAGACGTCGCGCGCCGCTGCGAGCCACGAATTTCGTTGTTGTTTATACAAGTGCAAAAGCCAACGTGAAACAACATTATAAACTGTGTTAAATGAAGTTCTGCCCCGCTCAAGAGCCCAATCGACGCGTCGATCGCTGCCCATGTCTATGTCGACCTTGCCACGGTTCTGCTCTGCTTGCCTCTTTTGACAACAGACACCGAAATCTGCAATCCGTAATGCGAATTGCGAACAAGCCTTGCTAATACGAGAAAAACAAACTGTACATACATACATTTATCATACATATACAAATATCTATGTATATTAGCGCATAGAGACTTATATAAATTCCTTATATTATTTACCAGCAATAAATGAACGTATTTGGCAACGATTAATCGCAGTCCCAAATCGAAAATCAAGTAATGCGAAATCAACTAAAAAATAACAAGTAAGAAGACTCTAGTCGAGACTGCTCGACTAGGAGATACCCTGAACCCTCCAAGCTGATATTCTTATCAATCTGCACTTCTTTTATGCACACACATATATATTTACATACATCCACCCTCACGCGCCCGCGCTCTGCTAACTGCGCAGTAAGCAGCGACTGCGCTTGGGCTGCGCTGCAGTGTGGCAATAGTATGAGAATTTATTTGGTGAATAACTTCTTTTGTAAACATACGATCTTAATGAAACTTTCAGGGCGTAATTATATGGTCAAAATGTGTGTACATTCCAAAGCACAAGTCTCTAGTACTTGAAATACGTTTTTTACAAATTGGGGGCGAAGGGGGCGTGGTATCAAAAATCTGTTGATTACAAAATGTTTGTATTCATCATATATATATACACAGTAAATCTGAAATCTCTACATCTAAAAGTACTCCGATGAGGCTCAAAAAACAAAATCAATTTTTCGATTATTCTCGATAAAAAAGTTATCGGATGAGTTATCGAAAAAATAAAGCAAACTCGTACTGCGTATGGTATACACGAGTATGTACACAAAATTTCAGCTCTCTAGCTTTTATATCTTCTGAGATCTCGGCGTTCATACGGACGGACGGACGGACGGACGGACGGACGGACGGACGGACGGACAGACGGACAGAGCTATATCGACTCAGCTCATCGTGCTGATCAAGAATATATATACTTTGTGGGGTCTGCGATGATTCCTTCAGCCTGTTACATACTTTTACACAAAAACATTATACCCTGATTTCCCATTTTCAATGGGTTCAGGGTATAAAAACAACTATGCAAATCGCATGCAAAATTGTTGGCAACAGACGGTAGTCAATATGGTCAGTGCCACAGAAATATATTTCTAGAGGTTTCTAGACCATACTATGTACACATCTAGCTCAAGTCTGAATTGTTTAGTTTTAGTTTAAGATTCAAAAATTCGAAGAATGCCGAAGTGTGAAATACTAGAAAATTGTTAGTATCGAATCATCGAATAGAAGAGAGAATTCTTTTCTCATTGATCTAAGCTTCCAATGAGCCTGAAGAGAACTTGAAAAAACTCAAAGAGCTAAATTAAGCAACAAACTCTCTCTCTTTGTATGGAGGGTATTTGCCAGTTAGGTATGCCAAGTATGCGGTTTGAATTGACTTTTCTTAAGATCGATTACGTATACGCCCTAACGCCAAGGCTGCCAATGAATTGGCCCAAAAGCCAAGCGCAACTTAATTTGCTTATGAATTTTTGCCAACTGTTGTCTGTTGTTGTTGTTGTTGTTGCGGCTGCTGCGTAATGATCCAAGAAAAGTGCGCAAACTGCAAATTAGCCGACAAAACATACAAAGTGGCGAAGTGACCCAGCGACTGCCCTCCAGATGGCATTGGAATCAAATTCGAATTCAAATTCAAAATCCCCATCAAAATCATAATCAATCACATCATAATTCGGCATTTCACTTTGTCGGGCGGCTCAGGTGAGATATGCGACTGCCAGATACCCTAGCTGAGATGTGGGCGTGTCAGACTGAGGTAGATCAGCAATTGTTGCCAAAAATGATAACTCTCTCTCTCTCTCTCTATCTTTTACAGTCTCATCTGTCTAAAAATACAATTATTGCATATAATATAAATATTAAATTTATTTTTAAATATTAACAGCTAAATTAATAAGCACAAGCACAAATTTTTATTTGCACATACTCAAAAGGTGGCTGCTACGCACCGTGCGGTTTGTGTCTTGGCTAATAAGCAAAAGCACAGGAGCTGAGACAATCACTAAAGCTTATGCATAACAAAAAAAAAAAAAACAATAAAAAAAGATGTTTTACTACAACTACTATAAATTATATATCGATAGTTCATGTTCGATAGTGCGATATATTATACGATCGATAGCTATCAGAACCACCAAGCCGCTGGCGCCGGCTCATTGTCCTTAACATCGATATACGAGGGATTCGGACTGTTCTCCTCGGGCGCGCTGGACGGATATGTGACCGATCGCGGCTCCAGTTTTTGCAGCCCTTGCTCAGCCTGTCTGGCCAGCAGTTTGCTATTGAGGCGCCATCTCATGCGCTTGCTGTTCGTGCGCTGGGGCAGGGATAAGCCAGATGAGGCGGAGGAGGCGTGGGGCCGCTTGCTGAGCCGCTGTAATTCAGCTTCATTGATTGCCTGCAAGGCGGGCGCCCACAAACGTTCGATATCTTGCCGCAACTGATCGGCGGCAGATGAGGAGCTGTTGCCACTGCTGCTGGTGGTGTCGGATGTGGTTGTGTTTGTGGTGCAAGTGGTGCGACTTGTCTGACTGCCAACTAGAACGAGAGCCACACAAATAATCCACTCGAGCTGCATGTTGAATTCATTTGCTTGCCTCTCGACGCGCTTGTCTCGCTTTTATATGCCAAGCTCTTAGCGGAGTAGGTGTGAGAGGCAGAAAGAGAGGGAGGGTGATAGGTAGAGGGGCGGAGGGAATGAGATGAACAAACAGATAAATACATATTTCATATTGCAATAGTTGGTCTGGAGTGGGCCAATGTCTTGACATCATTCGGTTCTTATTTGAGCTGCAATAAGGCGGGGGCGTCCCTCTCCCTCGCTCACTACAACTCTCTTTCTCCCTCTCTCTCTCTCTCTCTCTCTCTCTCTCTCTCTTACTCTGTCTAGCAGTAATTGCAACTCGTGTAGCTACTTCATCTGCTTATTGTTATTAGACTGTGCTCTACATTTCTGCTGCTTACGTGACTCGCACGTTGCTCTTACGTAACGTAACGAGCGTGTGCCAGATGCGTTACCAAGCATTACGTCATTTAAAAGCCCCAAATCCGAACATATTGAAAGAGTTATACAGTTGGTATATGTTTTGATAAATATTGAACTTCCATTTCGTTTAGGTCAGATTACGGATCATCTAAGCAGAAGGCGCGTAAGAATTTCACGTAACGTTAACATAACTGATATGCACAATGCTGTGGAAGATTGTAACGTGGTAAAACATAAATAATATGCAGATGGATAATGAGGCAGGTATGGAAGCTCTGACTAAAAATATGCATATATTTTTCATAGAACTTAGTCAAGGCAATCGAATTACGTCTTACTAAGTAGAATATTTGATAAAAATAAAAATCTATATTTTTATATATACATGTGAATTCATTGAGTAGTACTCAAATCTTGTATCAACACGTAAAAATTAAGTTTTATGTAATTAGAAGAGATTTATCTGTAATTTATTAAAGTAAATCTAGAGCAGAGTCATTCCTTTCATTGTGCTCCACTGTGCGCATAGATAATGGGAAATGAAGTCTTGGCAATTTGGTCAGCCTGCTGAAAATGGAGTCAACGTGAAACCTACCCTATTTTGATATCATTGACTCCCTAGTAAATGCCTCAGTGGAGCATAGATATGTATGTATGTATGTATGTACATATAATAGAAGCAGAAGCAGGCATGATTGGCTCTGATTACGATTGGCAACTGAGCTGACTTAGTTATAAATATAAGCCTAGTTTATCTGTTCATCGACGTGTCTGCCCGTTCATCCATTGACCATACCCTTTCCCGTATGTCCATTCGTCTATACGTTGTCGTCTCCATCCGTATATGCATTCTCAGCTCTCCTACACCCATCCGTACTTTGTCATCTGCTCTTCTGCCTTTAGTTGGGGTACTTTTCATACGCCAGTCCAAATGTCTGTTTGCTCGTTAGTTCAGCTCTGGAAATTCTATTGTATATTTGTACATATAACATAATAATATTATATCAAATGATATATTATTATCTATATCGAATGAAGTCGACTTGTCAAGGTGTTTAGGGTATCTGCTAGTCAGGCATTCTCTTACGTCTGTGGCACGCTGTTGCTGGTGGCACGTGCTGCACAAAATAACGGTACATTTCGCTCAATTACTCAACTCACAAGAAGCGCTCAATTTGCGCTCAGCATTCGCGTTCGGCTGCCTCGACACTGCGCACAATCGCAAGTTGGCCAAAAACCGAAGTCGGCCATCATCGAGTGAGTTATTTCGAGTTGAGTGGAGTCAAGTCGAGTCGAGTCGAGTGCATAAATAGGGGGAAATCGAAACCGATGCTGACCGATTGTTTATGAATTGCTAATTTGCCGGCACTTTGGCCCGACTGCAAATGCGAGCCAAATGTTTGCCTCTCCAGGCCAAATGTACGCAGCTCGCACCCAAAGGGCCAATAAATGCACGTGCACGTGTTGATTTCCGCTCGACGGGGACACATTTGGCCAAATGGCGCAATCAATGTGCTTGGCTATTGCCGAGAATCAGGTGGCAACGCTTTCGCCCCCATTGTCGATGCTGCCAACTTGTCTAATAAGCAGCTGCCAATTAGATTCTGTTTCGTATAGGATTTAGCCAAGAAACTCTTGCGAGTCCATCCAGACTTGAATATCGCATATTTGAATAATATACATTATGTATAGCCTCTTTCACAGTGCTAGGGGCTGTCCACTTGTCAACAGGCAAAGACCTTTAAATATAGGTGATCCCGATTTGTTCACAATATTGCTGGAAATTTTTCAACAAATATGTACTTAAATATATTAACGTGTTTTTTTTTTTAAATTTTTTTAATGTTTTATTTAAAAATATATAATTAAGAGTCGTTTGTTTATATTGTATCAAAAAAAAAAAAAGGATTATAAAACATAGTCGAGAGAGCGAGAGTATTGAGGGAGTGGGTATTGTGATATATCTTGGTATTCACATAATTTCATAGGTTTTCATAACTGGGACCCTAAGATCTCTGAAATTGTCATAGATTTAAAATGATGCATCCTATACATACACATATGATATCTGATATATGACATATTTGGTAAATCATGCATTATATCTCATACATCATGTATCATATGTGGTGCATCACTATTATTTATCAGATTCATGACATCTGATCTATTATATATCATAGGCCATATATAATTATGTATTTCATTTCATAGATCATATTCAACTTAAGTTTCTAGAAGTGGCGTTTCGCTTTTGCTTCACATTTTCTTTTATTTGTTTCTTTATTCGTTTTGGTGACTTTTCGTGTTCTTCTTTTTGTCAGTTTTCGCAAAGAGAGTGTGGGGCAACTTAAATAATATTTCAATATTTTACTTTAATTATTGTATGTGTAAAAAGCTAATTGCGTTTTAAGAACAGAACAAAAAAGTCGGGCAGGGAGCGGGAGCCCATGCAAAATATTTGTAGTACGAGAGAAACATTTCGCAAATGGGGGATAAATTGGAGGAATTATTATCGCTGGCTCTGGATGGTGCGAGCCATCCAATTAGGAGGATAAGCGGCAAATGAAAGAGCTAGTTCTAGAGGGCAGAGAAAGAGGGTGAGGCGATTGGCAGGCGCAAATGGCGGGGCAAGAGGTTGGGATATATATAGGGAATTAGGGAACAGGATTTGGGGCAACTGCCACATCCGTTGCAAACTTTCATTTCCGCCTTCTGGCAGTGGCTGTGGCCATGGCAGTGGGAGTGGCAGGGGAAGTGGGCCGTGCCACGGCTCCTGCGGCTCCTGCTGCTTGCGCTGTGTCATTTGAGGGGGCTTTACAGTATGGTGCCTGGCTTTCGCAGGGGCAGGCGACGACGCTGGCCAAGCAGTCCCAAGCCGCGCGCCTGCTGCTTGGTGGTTGCCTCCGCAGCCTCTGTGGTTTCCTGCTCCTTGGCCGCATCGCCGGCAGCTTCGTCCGAGCTGGTTGCTGCGGACGCCGACTGTTCCTCCTTGCCGGACTGCTCGCCGGACGCATCGGCGCCGTCGCCGCTCTCAGCGGGCGCCTCTGTAAAAGTGGAAAAAGGCGAATCAGGTTGAGTGAAAGCTGCTATGTATATTGGAGCTATCTGCGCCCTACCTGTGGTTGAGGTAGCCGCTGCGCCCAAATGCAGACGGCGCTTGGCCAGCAGCGGATTGATTTTGCGCGGTGCTGTTGCAACGGGAGATGTGCCAGCAGCTGCGCCTGGAGCAGCGGCGGCTGCCCTGGGCTTGGCCGCGTCAGTCTTGTGCAGCGCATTGAGGCGCGGTCGGTTCTTGAGGCGATTCAAGCCGGACACGGGTCCAGCGTGGTTGGCCGCTTGATCGCCCTCGTCAGTCTTCTCGGCGGCCGAGTCGCTGCCACCGTCCGCTCCCTCGGTGCCCTTCACGTCGTTGTGATGGCTGCTGCTGTCGGCCGCCGAGTCCTCGGCCGCCTCCTTGGGCGCCTCCGTGGTGGCGCCGGCGCGTCCCAGCTTGCCGCGTGGCAGCAGTCGGTTGCCGCCGGCGCGATGCAAGTTGAAGCGAGACGGACGCACGGGCTCGGCCGCAGGCGCTGCTGCCTTGCTCTCTGCATCGGTGGCCTCCTCAGCGCCAGCTCCGTCGGCGGCGGGCGCTTTCGTTGTGGTGGTGCGACTGCGTCCGCGCAGATTCAGGCCGGGACGATTGCGCAGTGTGCTGCGGGCCGTTGTGCTGCTGGGCGCGGCGTCCGCGGAGCTGGCATCGCTGCCGCCCTCCTCAGCGCCGGCGGGCTTCTCGGTGGTGGTTGTGCTGGCTCCTCGCAGATTGAAGCGGTTGCGTGCTGCAAGATGGAAGCGAGATGTGGTTTAGTTTTATGCTAGCTAGAACTATGTGAATTGTGAACTAGTTCAGTGAACTGCAACTGGAATGGACTCTGGTAGCTCATTCTATAGAATGAACCGATGAACTACCAAATGAGCTGAACTAGTTCAGTAAACTGTAACTAGAATGAACTCTGGTAGCTCATTCTATAGAATGAACCGGTGAACTAGCAAATGAGCTGAACTAGTTCAGTAAACTGCAACTGGAATGGACTCTGGTAGCTGATTCGATAGAATGAGCCGATTAACTAGCAAATGAGCTGAACTAGTTCAGTAAACTGCAACTGGAATGGACTCTAGTAGCTGATTCTAGTTCAGTAAACTGCAACAGGAATTGACTGTATCCGCTGACTCATCAAGATTATCTACTGAATTAGCTCTGCCATCAAGAACTAGAGCTCGTCCAATAATCTAAATTGGTCATAAATAATGCTCCCAACACTAGTTCACTGATCCGCAACTGCAGCTTTGTTTACAAGTCGGTTTACGGTTCTACGATCAGCAGCAGGGAATTTGCTTTCCAGTCGAGCTGACTCGTTCTTTGATCCACTGAACTAATTCAGTTACTTAATAGTATCAACAGAGTAGCTTAGGAAATCCAATTTCGCATCTTTGAACTTACGTCTGCCACGTGCAAAGCCGGAGCTAACGGGCTTCACCTCCTTCGTGGCTACGATTTCCTCCTCGGCAGCGGGCTCGGCGGCGTGCTCAGGGCTGGCGGTGGTGCGGGCACCAGGGCGGGAACGTCCGCCAATTGAGGGACGTGAGAAGCGATCTGTGAAGAGAAATCGATTAGTGAATGCCTCTAACTAGGGTTGCATTACAAATGAACCAGTTCTGGTTCCTTCTGAAGCCTAACTCCAACTTGTATACCACTGCACACTTACTTCGGCCAGTTTTGGTGGGTTCCGTGGGCGTTGACTCGGTGGTTGTGGTGGTGGTGCTGCTGCCTTGGCTGTCGCGCAGCTTGAACCGATTGCGTCCAGCCAGACTGTTGAGACCCGCCCGTCTGCCGTACAAGGATGGGGCCGCAGTCGTTGTTGTTGTCGTTGTGGTGGTGGGTGCCTCTGTGGTGGTTGTGGTGGTTGTCGTTGTTGTTGTGGTCGTCGTCGTTGTCGAGGACAGCTCATCCTGCAGCGTGGTCAGGCCCGCATCGTCGCTGTCGGTGCTGGCGGTGTCGGGACTCAGCGTGGTTTCGTCATTCATATCCGCTGAGGTGGTCTCATCGTTGTTGAGATTCTCGTTGGTGAGTATGGCATAGAGATCAAGTGCGGCCTTCTCCATGGATGGTGTCGTCTGCTCGGCCTCATCGTCTAGCTTGGCCGTGATATCACGCTCCTCCTCCTGCTTGGCGGCTGCGGCGGCCGCAGCTGCAGCAGCAGCGGCTGCCTGCTCCTGCTCGACGGCAATCACGGGCTTCAGCTCCTTGTCGCCGTTGCGTGAGCCCTTCAGCTGCTTCTCGTCAGTGTTGAAGGTCTCGCTGTCGACCAGCTCCAGGCTGGGTCGCTTCACGCTGATCTTCTTGCGCTCGGCGGCCGTCTCCAGCGAATCCAGCGCCGGCGTTGGCTGCACATCGATGTTCTTGCCACGGCTGGGGAAGCGCGTGTTCACGGGCAGACGCTCCGCCTCGATGTCCTCGCTGTTGTCGGGGCTGACGGCGTTCGAGGCCCTGCCCTTGGCCTTGCCGCTCTGCAGGCTGTTCTCGCTGGGCGTGGCCGGGGTGCTGCGATCGATGTTGGAATAACGGGTCTTGCCGCGCGTCTCGGGCGTGAGGTCTGCGGGCGCCTCGACGGCAGCGGGCGCATCGATGGCTGCCTTCGGCTTGCTATCGGCATCCTCGTCCTCCTCATAGTAGTAGACATACTCGTACTCGTAGTCCTGGCCGTTGGGTCCCTTCTTGATCTCGATGCGCGACTTCTTGTTGGTCTCGCTGCCAGCGCCGTCCAGCGCAAAGTTCTGATTGACGAAGTCGTCGTGCGGATCGACCACCATGTCATCATCCAGATTGTCTATCTTCTTGGCCGCCGTTGCCTGTGTGGTTAGCTGCAGGGCGGGCTGCTCTGTGACGCCAGCGCCGCTGCTCTTCAGCGCCAGCTCGGCGAGCGCTGCTTGCTCGATTTCGCGCCGCACTTCGGCCAGCTCCTCCTCCTCGATGGCGCGCTTGGCCTCGATGCTCTTCATGACGTCCTCGTTGATGAGCGCACTGAGCACTGGATTCAGCTCGGGCCGCTCCTTGGTAGCCAGCAAATTCATGGAGTAGTCAGCCGTGTCTGTGGCCCGAATGCTGATCCTGTGCGCCGTGTGGAAACCCTCATCGTTCAACGCATTCGCCTCCGGCACCTTGTGCGCTGTCTCGAACCCGCTTGTCGCCGGCGCATTCGATTCAAGCTTCTCTGATGCGCCCACAGCCAGCTCCTCGCCGGCCACCAGTAGCGCCAGGCAGCCCATTAGACAACTGTAAAAGATGAGGGAATTGAGCATTAGTTGAATATTATCGAAATTCCCCGACTTTTCTCTATACAAATATATAGGGCCAGAGATGGTGGTTCCTACACCCTAAAGAAGGTCTTATAGACTGATCAAGACTTTACATTGGAGGAGTGGAAAGTGTTTAAGGCTAAGTGTGAAGCTATTATATAAAGTAGAGCATGGGGATGACTCGTTCTAAAAGAAGCTCATGGTATTTATCAAGCTGAAGCAAGCCCGAATAAAAATAATAGGACAGGAAAAAGGGGCCAAGCAGTAGAGACTCGAGTGGGGCAAGACTGAAATCTAATGACTGTGGGACAAAGTAAAAGGAAAATGTTAAAAGGTTTTGATACAGACCAAGAAAAAGAGACCAATGGACACAATGCAGAGGAGATCAAAGAGGCATGAAAGAGATAAGACTCAGCAGTAGTTTCGATAGATCATACGCTTAAAAGTAAATACCAAGATATTTCGACTAAGAAGTAAATAATATCGCTAAACAAAGACTTGTTTGTGTTACGTAACTAATTGGATAAACATGAACTTTAACAAACGAACGTCCAAGCTTTAATTGGCCAGCCCTTGATCTAGTTTCCCATTAAGATATACACACACGACTTCTCTGCATCTAAGTCTAAAGCTATAATCAAATTTGATCATAATTGGCTCATTTGAGCAAACAACGCCCAATATGAAGACAGAGAGAGAGAGAGAGAGAGAGAGAGAGAGAGAGAGAAACGATGCAAACAAAAGAAAAGATTGGTGTGGCTTACGGTCCAAGTGCTGATTGATTTGGCTTAGCCCAAGATCATCGCGTGCTTTTAATGACTGATCATGTTTGGGGCCATAGACGAAGAGTCTTTGTGCTGCATCATTTGCTGTTGTTGTCTGAGTCTCGAAATACCTTTCACAATTTCATTAGCCATGCTGTCTGGCAGGCACAACGTTTACCAACTGTGATCGCGATCATACTCTCCCTATCCCCTGCACCCCCTCTCTCTTTCTCACTCTCTCTCTTTCTCTCACTCTATGTCGATGTATCTGTGGTGTTGCGCATGCGATCGCCTTGTCTAACGGACGGATCTTGGTTCGTTGTTCGTGCAATTGCAGCAATAGTTCATTGGGCTTTGCGAATCCGCATTGCAATGCACTCAACATACAAAATGGATAGGTAAACAGTTGGAAAATGCTAATCAAGTAAAGAGTGAGAGGCGAAAGCGACAAAGGTGAGAGAGAGAGAGAGAGAGAGAGAGGTAGGGAGAGCCAGAGAATGCTCAAGGCAAACCACCTAAAGTGAAGTGACCAGAGGGCGAATCCGGCAGGAATCTGTTGAATGTGAGTGTGTTCAAATGTGAACTGGAACCGGTTCCCTGCCATAGGTGTTAACCCATTTCGATTACGATTTCAATTTCGATTTCGTTCGTAGAAACCAGACGCCAAAGCCGGCAAACAGCTCGAGACGACGCCATGCGATATTTAAAGAGCAGACGACGGGTCGGATCGATATATATATATGTGTGTGTGTGTGTGTGTGTATGACAGATATATGGCTCTACCCTCTGCACGCTCTTGACGATAACTTTTAACATTTTGAATTATGTGCAGTTGGCATCGCGTTGTTTGAAGCCGTTCGCTTAACATTTTTGAATTTTTTTTCAGTTTTTTGTGTTTCACTCAAACAAGTTTCGACAATAACAGCAACAGCAACAGCGGCAACAGCGGCAGCAACAGCAGCAGCAACAGCTCGTTGTAAAGGTAGACAACTTCAACTTATTTTAATTGCAACAGCAGCAACAATCAAAGGCAGCCCAAATAGCCCAAGCGACGGCAACAATGCTGCCCAAGAAAAGTTATAATTATGTCTGCACACATCACACTGCAAATTGTTTGGAAGACCGCAAGAAGGGAATGGGCCGAAGCGAGGGGCGAGAGGGCGAGAGGGAGATGGGGCAGGTGGTCCAAAAGCAAAAGTAAAAATTTTGCGTTTCTCGATTGCTTTTGCTTTTTTCTTAGGGCAGTTGTCCGACTTCTTGGCCATGTTATGCTTGAGGTGACAAAGCGCACAGCGCACCTCTCTCAGCAGCAGCAGCAGCAGCAGCAGCAGCAGCAGCAGCAGCAGCGGCACAAGTGTGCAATAATTTGGCAAAGGCACAGTGGTACGACACATGTGCTCACTGTGTGGCATGAGCATGCCCAAAAGGGGAAATACGTAACTGTACATCCGCTGCAATGCGCGAGTTGTGCTTGCTGAGCATAGCGAGACTCTAATAACGGCTTGAGGGAAATGAGGCAAATTATGAAGCCATCAATTACGATATATAAAGAGTGAGTGATTGAAGCGTTAAAGTATATGTGATTCATCACAAAATGGATAGATAACTAATACAGATTACTAACATCTTAAAATGGTATCTATATGCTAATTGATTGCTTAATAAGGGCGCTAATTGTGTCTTATATAATATATATACGATTTCAATGAACGATGCCGAAGACGAAATGATTTTTTAGAAAATGTTTTCAACTTGAATTTCGTTATTATTTTATTTCAATATGAAGTAAACATATTAATAAAGCCATGTTAATTTCGAAATTAATTTTTATTTATTTTTTTAATTATATATTATTTTCTAAAGAATGCATTTTAAATAGATGTACGATTTTCAGTGACGCCCACTGTATGTATATAAATTTATATGTCTATTGCTTGACTTTGTCGGCTTCCCTCATCTCTCTCTCTCTCTCGCTCTCTCTTCCCATCTATTTGTCATATGCCTTTCGATTTACTGCAAGGCTGACCACGCCCCTTTATGTATAATTGCATTCACTTTCACTTCCGCTTCAATATTCTACTTTATAGAAATATTTTCAATTCGAATTACTTTTTGCTCGCTCAAGGAACTGAGAAATTTTCTGGCATATTCTATTGGCCTTGCCCCACTGTCTCTGACAATGTCAGAGAGCACTTAACAAAGTGCTGTGAATGTGAATGACTGATTAACTGCCTACAAGTGTGTGTTTGCATGTGTGTGTGTGTGTGTGTGTGTGTGTGTGTGTGTGTGTGTCAAGTAACGGGGCACTGAGCACTATTAATGTAAGTGTGTTTAGGGGTACTCGTCGTTGGGCCCAGGCGAATGTGCAATTGACTAACTGAATGCCTGAGTGAATGGACGAATGAGTGTGTGAGTGAGTGTGTGTGCGAGTGAGTGTTTGAATGTATGACTTTATGAATGCGCCAGCCGTTACAGACACAGGCCACAGTCTTAGCTCCATTGTCTTCTTCGAGCCCGTTTTGGAAAGGCCAATTGCCAATTGCCGATTGCAGCGGGCAGAGGCAGGAGGCGTGCGGGGGCGGTGCCGGTTGCTCAGCTGTCTTAGCGGGTGTGGCATGCAATTTGTATTTCACATTTGGCAATTCCAAATGTGTGTGTGTTTTTTTTTTCGCTTAAGCCGCTGCGCATGCGTTTTGGCGGTTTCTTTTTGGCCATTTGATGCGGCGGCTGCGTTGGCGGCGGCTGTCGATGTGTGCTGCATATGTGTGCGTGTGTGTGTATTTTATAGACGCCACTTGGAGGCCACTGACGTCGCGACAAGCGCTGGAAGCGCACTGATGCATACAACAACAACAACAACAATAACAAACAGCAGAGCCATGAAATGTAAAATAAGTTTGGTTTGGGTTTCTTCTGCTGCTGCTGCTGCTGCTGTTGCATTATTGGCTGTGTCGGTTTGGCCAAAAGGTTTTTGACTTTTTTCGCTTTCGGCCATGTTGTCTGCCTGACGATGTGACCTTTTGTCACGCCTGCGTGCGAGCGAGACAGAGCCACACTCCGTCCGCCTTGGCTTCGTAATTAGCTGAGGCCTTTGGCCTGTCCACGCTGCCGCGCTGCAGTCATATTAAATTGATTGACTAACTGACTGACTGACTAACTGACTGACTAACTAGCTGATTGACTAGCTGTCTGTCTCTCCGTCCGTCTGTCTGTCTGTCTTGCAGCCAACAGCAAAAACTTGTTCAACCAAGGCCAACAATCTGCATGCCAAATTCATGAGCTGTTTTCACTGTGCAACAGAGAGAGAGACAGAGAGAGAGAGAGAGAGAGAGAGAGAGAGAGAGAGAGAGAGAGAGAGAGAGAGAGAGAGGGAGGGAGAGACACATGCACAGCCTTGCCACAGCATCTTCTGAAATTTTTATGCCCTGCTTACATTGTGAGCACACATGACATGCGGACTAGGGAAGGCAGGGCACTGCCGCTCCATCATAAGCCGGATGGATTAGCTAAAGCTTCAAACATTGTTGTGCACAGTTTAACCATGTGTATGTGTGCATGTGTATGTGTGTGTGCAAACAGCCACTCTGGCCAGTCAGGCTGTTAAAAGCAGCTCCTGCAGCCAATAGCTGAGGTGCGGAATGCAGCCAGCCATAAACTTGGTCAAACGCTGCGTATACGCAATGTGCTCAAACGATTGTGAAGGTGTGCATAAAAGAGTATGTGTGTGTGCGTGTGTGTAGAGGCGTGTCTCGGCCATCGCTTGTAGCTGTGAATTACCAAAAGCTATTTAAGGCAAAGTTCGTCTAATGGACAAACGCTAAAAAACATATAAAAATTGAACTTCATTATTTGTTCGAACCAAAGTTTTGATTGCTTTTGTAAGAGTTTCTCGCACGCTTTATCTTCTTATCTTTAAAAATTATGATAAATCAAATTTGTAGTTATCATATTGAAGGTCGTTTGCTTTTAGTCTTTGACTAGCTACTCAACAAAAAAACGAAAAAGAAAAGAAAACAAAAAAGTATTTCATATTAAATGAATACATAAATATATGATTATTTTAATTTGAACAACATTTGAAAGATAAACCTGTTGTTAACCTTGTCGAGGGCATGGCTTTGTATTTATATGCAATTAAATTACGAAACGTATGCATGCATAATTAGATGCAGGCCCATAAGAAATGTATATTTGAAGTTTTGCATATTTTAGCTAGCCTCAGCTCGGGCCCACATAGTTGAGCATTTGCCAGAGTAAGGCTTATCAGATTTGGTACAGACATATCTGAGCGCATGAGATAGCTATCTACGTCAAGGTCGACTGAATAAATACCTTGAGCTGTGACCTAACTACATGAACTGAGCTTGGAGCAGAGCTAGGGCTATCGAATTTAATATATGTATATAAGAGCACATCAGAAAGAGATTTAAGTACTGAGCACATGAGTACTGAATCTGCAGTATATATGTATATTTGTGTACTAACTGTGTGAACTGAGCATTGGGTGGAGTTAGGCTTATCTAGGCTAGGCTGGATCAATTGTCTTTGTCAGACAATGCTGTAGACTCATATGAAATCATCTTTCACATATTCAGTACTCTGCATGCGCGTGTATGTGTAGCTGTGCATGCGTGTCGATGATGAGCCCTATTAAAGGGACAATTGGCTAAAACCTTTTTAATGAATATTAAATGATTATCCATTTCATCCATTAAACCATGACCTCTGGCCCTTTGATATATTAATATTCAACTTTTTTATTACTTTTAATATTCAATATTTTATGTTTTTTTTTTTAATGCTTTAACTGAGTTGCCTTACTTGCATGATATTTATATGTTTGTCACATTTTTACGTATTTTGAAGGGACAAATGTACTATGCATGTATGTATGTGTGTATGTATGGGCATGTCCATTAAACAATCTACTGTCGAGTGCAGCTATACGTAATGCTGTGTAGGTTATTCCCTTTGCTGTACTCAAATGATCTGCGCTCAAGATTGACTACCGATCTTCTTCAATACTACCCTAAAATTTTATAAGACTACGTATATATAGGTTATTGCCGGCCAAATATATAATTCAAATTATTCAACGTAATAACAATATATGTTAAAATTTTACAGAATATTACTGCATAAATACGACATATTAAAAATTAAATTCAAGCTCAAGTATAAAATAAAAAAATAAAAATATTCAAGCTCATATTGAAAACATGAAAAAATGAAAGATTAAAGTTTATGTACGTAATAAAAAGGAAGCAAAAAAGCTACCGCAACATGGGAAGTATGTATATTAAATAATATGTAAATGCTTCTTCTTCTCTTCTTTTCATACTCACATTTTGAGCAGCATTTTGATTTCTGTTGTTGTTGTTGTTGTTGATGTTGATGTTGTTGGTGTTGGCACCTGCTGCAGCTATTTTTTTTTTATTGAATGTTGATTGTTGTTGTTGTTAATTATTTAATTTACACTGCTGAAAGTCAAATGTTCAACTATACAAAAAAAAAAAAAAGAAAAAAAAGCAATTAAAAAAAATTAAATTTGATTTTTGCCTCGAACTTAAATGCAACATTGGCCATCAATTGTTGTTGTTTATTTGTTGATTTATTTACTCGGTAGTGGTTGTTGTTGTTGTTCTTGTTGTTGTTACTATTCACATGGTTGCACTTTCACTTTTCACATTTTTTGTTGTTTGTTTTTTTTTTATTTCTTGTTATTGAGCACAAAAATCAATTACACTATTTGCATGTGTGTGTGCGTGCGTGTGTGTCTGTGTGCCTCAAATTAATTTTAATTAAAACGAAAACCCAAAAAAAAAAAAAATAAGGAAAATAAAATAAAGAATTTAAATGTTTTTTAATTTAATTTAAGTACACATTTAAAATTTTTTTAAAATTAATAAAAATTGTTTTCAAATTTTTTGAAAATTTTGTAGTTTGATTTTTTGTTCGCGTCGCATTTGCAATGAAGTCGCGGCACTTGTAGCGGCTGCCTTTATATGGCCAGACCTACACATACAGGCACACACGCGCACACACACACACACCCATACACACACACACACGAATCCACGCACACTCTGCATTTGTACCATGTTAACGTCGTGTTCGTGTTCGTTTATTTTATTATTATTATTTAATTTAATTTTACTGGATGTTTTCTTCTCCTTATATTATCTTTTCTTTTGTATTATTAATTTTGTATTTTTACTCAGTGGACTGTTGCGCTTCTTCTTCCTCTTCTTCTACGATCTTCAAAAATGTTCCAACTTCGATCTTGGCTCGCAGCTCACGGAGCAATCACTTTCGATTTCGCTGCCAGCTGAACGTGAAATGGCAAAATGATGAACGCAACAGACATCGAAAACCGTTGCCGTTGCCGTTGCTAGCGATCGCCGACAGCAGCAGCAGCGACAGCAGCGACAGCAGCGACAGCGACGTCAGCAGCGGCAGCGACGTCAGCAGTGGCAGCGACGTCAACAGCAGAAACCAGAGCAACAGAGACAGCAGCAGCAGCAGCTCGATTGGCAGGAGTTTTGGCTTTACTTATGGCCATGTTAACACTAAATCATTCACACCTGCTGTTGTTGTTGTTGCTGCTGCTGCTGCTGTTGCTGCTGCTGTCGTGCCATACTTTCTGATATGTAGCCATTTTTCAATGGCGCTGCATCGATACTAGGAAGTTCAGTTTTAGCTGCAGCACTTGCTAATGTTGCCGTTGCTATTTGAAGTTGTTGCTGTTGTTGCTTTTATTGCTCTGGTTGCCGTTGCCTTTGCTGCCTTGTATCGTAGCTGTGGCTGTGTCGGCTGTTGTTGTTGTTGTTGTTGTTGTTGTTGCTGCTCTATCTCTAATTGTTGCTGCTGATCTTGCTTTAGCTATTGCTAGTTGCTGTTGTTACAGGTAGCTGTTGCTGCTGTAGGTGTTGCTCTTGCTGCTGTTGCTGTTGCTAGTAGTTTTGACTGTAAATGTTGCTGTTGCTTGAACATGTTGCTCTTGTTGCTATGAATGCTGTTGATCTGTCTACTGTTGCTGCTTGCTAATTGTCATATCAGTTGCTGTTGCTCAGAGTTGCTGCTGCTGCTCTAGCATGAATTGTTACTTTATTATGGTTGCTGTTGCTTGAGTTGTAGTTGCTGTTGCTGTTAATGTTGCTGTTTCAGCTGTTGCTGTTGCTGTTGCTGTTGCTACTACGATTGCTGCTGTTGCTGTTGCTGCTGTTGGCCGTCGCTCTGTTTGTTGTTTGGCAAAACCCAGCGACATTCACTTGCATTTCGGGGTGCTCTCTGCAGCACGACGCGCTGCTTGACTTCAAGTCTTCACCATGCGCTAAGTTGCAGCACACACACACACACACAGTGATACTAACCTCTCTCTCTCTCTCTCTGTTTTCTCTCCCTGTCTCTCTCTAGTCTGTCTTTCTTTGCTGTTATTTCATAAGCGTAAACTGGTTAACTGTTGCTGCCGTTGCTGCTGGCCTCAAGGCCGTTTGTCGTCATCATCATTATCATCATCATCAGCAGCAGCAGCAGCAGCAACAGTTAGCTATCATAATGATCATTAAAGAGCGACATCGGCATGTTCATTGGCAGCGTTGATTAACCGCATTACGCATACGACGCGTCGGCCGCTGCTTTGCTACGCATTTAGCTGCAATTAGCAGGACAGCACCAAAGCCAACCCGACCCAACCCGAGCCGAGCCGAGCCGAGCCCAGAAGAAAACCCGAATACGAAATACGAAAAACGAACTCGAATCCGGCAATCAGCGCAGATGATCGTCATGTAAATTATGCCAAAAGATTTGGCTTCAACTCCGGCCGGCTTTGCCAGCTGCGTGTTGACCAAGTTGACCAACTCGCGCAATCTCAAATTTGTTGTTGTTGTTGTTGTTGTTGTTGCTGTTGTCGTTGCTGTTGTTTTTGCTGTAAATATTATTATTCAATCATTTGGCTTATTGATTAACCGTTGTTCATTTGCCTATTTATGCAATTTTTATCATTTATGCCACAATTTTAGCTCTCTCTCTCTCCATCTGTTTTCGTATCTCCCTCTGCTGAAAAGTGAAATGCCCGCTTCTTCTGCAAAATGCACTTTCGTTCGGCAAATTGTCTTTGCTGAACTGGTTCAGTGTAAAAGTTTATCAAGTGCTTTGCGTGAAATGTGATCTTTCAGCTGGGAAACTTAATCTTGAGCATTTTTATTGTTATTGAATAATTGTATCTGGATTCGTGTTATGAGCCACAATATTTGAAAGTCCAGCCAATGGCGCCTCAATGAACTGGTTCACAGTTACACCTATTATCAGTATCTATAAATATATTTATGTATGTGCATCTGTAAAGTCATAAAGTCTGATCTAATGTGGGCTTGGAGGAAAGGGTTTGCTGGAAGACTATTCGAACTGCAGTTCAATATGATACGAAGATTCAAGTATAGAGTAAGACTTTACTTGTCGCTGACTCAAGTTAGTTCAGCTCAATGTAAAGATCTGCTCAAGTCTCGATCTCATCAGGGTATTCGTAATTTCAAGAATCGTCAGCTCAAAGCAAAGATTCGGTTTGGATTAAGTTTTGATTTAGTTTGGGATAAGATCAGTCATGGTTCCGGTTTAGTTCAGTAACAGGTTCGCGTTGCTTTCGCACCTTAAGCATTTCTTCTTGGGCTTCTGTTTGTGGTAATCGGCAATGGAATTTGAAGCTGAAAGCGAACCGGCTGGCAGCCTATTCGAATTCCTCAATATTTTGCATGCTTCACCGTCTCTAACGTAATAAACAAATTTTTGTTAGTTTTATTTCCCATTAAAATATGCTTTTGAAACTCGTTCAAACTGAAATCAGGTTTAGAAATAAGTCAAATTTTCCGCCCAGCAATCGTTTTGGATTGCTTGATCGATCGATCTGCTAATTAGCATTGATCGATAACAGACTTTTCAGTTAACTTTTCCAATGAGATAAATTCTTTGGTGTCTTCAGAAGCAACAACAGCAACAGCAAAAAATGCAGTTGGGCCAGCGAACCGGGAAGCAATACTCTTGGCAAAATCTTTATATATGTACATACACGTAATATGCCTCTGCCCAAATATGATCATGTAATTTGGGAACTGGGTTTTTACCTTTTTTTTGTCTGTATTATTTTTTGTTTTTTTCTTTTCGCATTCCCCCTCTCATTATTACGGCGCAATTTTCTGCTGCTCTTTTTAGCCGTTTTTTTGTTTTTGGCCTTGACGATGGCGTTGCTGGCGGTGGTGATTAAATTTCAAGTGATCGTCGCCTGCTGATTGCCCAGAACTCAGTCGAGAGACGAGAGTTGAGTCGGGCAAAGATGAAAATGAGTCAAGCCAAGTTATGTCGAGGTCACGTTGATCAAGTTACCAGCCCCGATGCGAGCCAAGTTAACAGACAACAATGCATCCAGGATGTCGTCAGTCAGAGAGAGAGAGAGAGAGAGAGAGAGGGATAGACAGGGCGTGCTCACGGTCGTAGGACACTCGAGACAATGCAAACAATCATAAACTTGTAAAATTCGCAAAAACTTTGTAGCTTTATTAACTCAATGAAGAGGAGAAATATTTCAGTCTGAGATGACAAATGAAACTGTGACAATTGGCATTGAAAAACGGAATAGAATAATAATGAAATCAGCAACAAAAAATGCTTGAGATTGAGAATGTAGACTGAAAGCACATGAAAGCTTGCAGCCTCAGCTTGTTGAGGAGCTTTACCACCAATTGACTGAGCCTGAGCTTTACGCTCAAAACCCTACTCTTATGCAGTGAGTGCCTTAAGGCAGATGAAACACTTCTAAGCTTCTCGAGTTCAAGTGACGTTTTCGTGTTTCTTTTTAAGAGAGCTCGTGACAAGGTTTATGACTTCTGCGAAGGCATAAACATGTATGCGAAATGGATTATTTTTTAGCTGGAATTCGGCTACATTTGTGGCTTTATTTATCACATCGCAGTGCAATGGCGTTGGCTTGGGTTTCCCCCCTCCACTGACAAGAGTCTAGGCCCAACTAGCGTCAGACGTGTGTTAAGCACGCATGTCGAATTGAATCGGCTTTGCCACGCCTCCTTCCTGCCTGCAATCCGAAAACTATAATAATAATAAAAATACAAGAAAATGTCATTGAAATGTTGCGGCTGCTATTAGGCCAAAAGGAACTTAGTTGACACACACACTCACACACACACACATGCACATGCACACACACTAGCGTCAGGCATACAAAATAAAATAGAGTTGTTATACAAAGTAAAAAGTACAAAAATAATAAAAATCAACAACTGTTATTCAACAGTTTCTTTTTCTCTTATTTTGAAGACAAGCTGAGAGTGTATTTGCATGTGTGTGTGTGTGTGTGTGTGTGTGTGTGTGTGATGTATAAATAAACAGGAGTGGCAAACGTGGAATGTTAATGCGCTGCAATCGTTGCTTGGTGTTCGCCAAGAGCCACTCCAAAAGAGTCGCACGTAGGCAGCAGAGCGACGACGACGCCGACGCCGACGCCATCTGCTGCGGTTGCGTCGACTGCGCCGTCTGCGTTAGCCAAACAAGCCCAGCACCAAACCAAATGCAAACCCAAACCCAAACCCAAACCCGAACCCAAAAACAATCCAAGCTCCAATGCCTGTTTCAGCCCTGCGCTGAACCCGAAAATAAAAACACTTTGCATACAACTTGGCCAGTGGCAGAGGGGCGGGGTGGGTAGCGGAGAGCGGCATATACATATATGTTGACAGAGGGCTGGGCGGCGGCAAGGGCAGCTGTACGTTAAATGTGATAAGTGGCCACTGGCCGCGGCCGCGGCGCAGGTAACAGCGGCAGCTGGACAAAAGCCAAAAGAATTAACCGGCCTGCAGAGCTCGCTCTCTCTCTCTCCCTCTCTCTCTCTCTCTCTCTCTCTCTATAAATCTGGTCGTCGCATGTGAAGTCAAGTAAAATTTATAACTGTCAATTATTATGCAAGAGCTGTGAGCGAGCTGTGCTCCACCTCCTCCTACTCCTCCTCCTCCTCCTGTGCTGCTGCTGCTGCTGTTCAGAAAGCAATCAGGAAATACCCGAATCTCCACCAAAAGTCGACACACACGAAGAGTGAGAGACAGTGTGCGAGAGAGACAGAGGGAGACGGTAGGAGACAACGTAGACACCGGCCAAAGTTATAAACACTCTACCAACACTCAAGAAATACACACGCACGCACATTTAACCAAAATTAAGTGCCCCCATCCAAAGTGCTACTCCCTCGCCCCATTCGCTTCATCCATGCTTGAATAAGAAGCGTACCGCAATCCACTCGCAAAATCGGAACACGTAGTACTTCAGACACTTCATAGTTCCCCCCCCCTCGCTCTCTCTCTCTCTCTCTCTCTCTCCCCTCCTCCTGCACTACCCTCGCCTTCCCAGCTCCTGCCAGTACACACACACTTCATGGTCATTCTCCATTCCCCAATTCCATTCCCGTTGCCTCATTCCCTATCGCCAGAGTCCAGTGTCCCGTTGTCCCGTTGTCTTCGCATATTGTTTGTCTCGTCTTAAAATACTTCTTTATTGCTTTGCCGGTCTTTGTGGTATACCCTGTAAATATTGTTCGCTGTCGATAGAGATTGATCGAGCTAACATATGCGTGTGAAAAGTTTAAGCGAGGCTCTACTATGCGATTCTCATGAATTGGAGCTGGCCTCTCTCATCTGTCTCTCTCTCCCATTCTCTCTCTATCTCATCTCTCTAGCCCCTTTCTATAATGCCTGAGCCTGATTCCCTACTCTCTCAGCAGCGCTACATTACTTCCATAGGGTATGCTAGCAGTTGATCAACTTTTCCATACCACTCTATTCCCAGTCTTACAGCACTTTTTTCTTATATATACATAAATAGTATATATAATAAATTCTTTCTTTTTTCATTGCTTCTTTATTTTTGTGGGCTTTTACTGGCCGTTGAAGCTTGTTGATTGTTCTTGGGGAGTGCCGCAACGGACCTTACCGATCGTACCCCCCTCCCTCCCGGCCCGGGGTTCAATGAACGTGCAGAGCTTCGAGAACCTCACCTTGTGGCACGCATCGCATGCGTGTGTGGGGCGACAATTGTCAGACTCACGACAGCAGCTACGACGCTGACGCTCATGATGATCATGATGTGGATAGATCTCTCACACTGTACGTAGGCCGATACTGAGTGATTCACTTTTGCAAAACAAACTTCAAGCTGATTATTCTGTATGGGCTGCGCTGGCGCTGAACTGTGACCTTCAATGGCGTTTCCACGATTTCCGGTCTAGGGGCTTTTTATTTATCTGTAGTTCTCTTTGCTCTGTGCTTGATTATTCCATCGGACGGACTTCACTATTAAAGTTCGAGTAGTGCATAATTAAGTTGGCTGCTCATCTGGAGGTTTTTTTAATCATATACTTATTTATAGAGCAGCTCATCAAAAGTCGCTGAAGAAGCAGCAGAAAAAAAAAAAAAACTAAATAAAGGAAGCGAACGCAACTGCATACTAAGCAGATCTAAGCGAGAAGGACAAATCTGAATGCATTTTATGATTGTATATATATACATATATAATATAATATATATCTAAAGAAAATGCCGAAAAGAATACTCTTCCTTAATTGCGCTGATCAGGAGTGCACGACTAGCATATATTACTGCTTATATATGTGAGCAAAATGTATAATCAATGGAGCTGACTCAGCCAGAGACTCAGATATGATTATCGATAGCTACAGCTGGGCAGTTCTTCAAGTTATCGATAGTATTTAGCTGTTGATATATTCAATGTAATTCGCCATTTTATATAATGATTCACAAACAAAGAGCTAGATTAAGGATCTATTAAATGGTAAGCCAATATAAACATATAGAACATATAGAACATAATATAAATATATATTTTATGTATTATATATGTCGGATATTTCTACAGATTAGATAATTTGCGCCCCTTACTCAGCCCCGACATATACAATTCAATGGGAGTAATGGAATAACTCTCTATGTATCCATATATCCATATATCTATATATCAGTATAGTATAATGATAATCAGTTACAACTAATTGCAATCCTACAAACACACACGTGTGGCTTTGTGCATCAATCATCAATCATAGGCCACAGGCCACTGTGCAGCGTACTTCGTCATTCATCAAATCGAGTTGGAATTCGTGTGTTTGGGTCAAGCCGCAGCTGAGGCATAAATCTCTTGAAAGGCCGTCTGATCGCTGGCCGCAATGCAGTTAGCTGGCTGACTCAATCAAGGCGTCAATCTATCAATCACTGCGCCATTGAAATACCGCTAGCAATGTCTCAATTCCAAGTGCACAAACAAAACAAAAAAAAACAAAAAAAAAACCGCTCATATTGATTATTAAATTATGATCAAGTTTTTGGTCGCAATGCGAATGCGAATGCGAGTGCGACTACGAATACATGTATTCGTATTCACATATTCGTTATTTCACTATTTAATCGCGTTGTAGTTTTTGACCCACTTTAAGTTGTTGTTGCTGCTGCTGCTGTTGTTGTTGTTGTTGTTGTTTCCTTTTTGCTGCTCTTTCATTACAAAATTTGTTTAATTTAAAATTGTTTAACTTGAAATTGAGTCACGGCGTCCGACTGCGCCGCCAGCGTTGACAGCGACGCCAGCAGCGCAGCCTCGAAGTTACATAAAATGGCATTAAAACGATTCAAAGATTGAGTTGTGCGGACCAAAGCATAACTGCAAATGAGACAGAGGTGTGTATACACAAAGACAGTGAGAAAGAGAGAGAGAGAGAGAGAGAGGGAGATGGGCAGAGAGGGAGAGAAAGAGGCTGTGAGTGTGGCTGTGGTTTACCCCCCATCAGGCGAAAAACCTGATGCGAGCATTTGGCATTTGCATACGACAGAGCGAGCGAGTGTGTGTGTGTGTGTGTGTGTGGCGATCAGGTGGAACAGCAAACAACTGAGGAAGAAGAGAAGCAGCACCACCAGCAGCAACAACATACTTGACAGACAGATCTGAGCCACAGCAAATCCCCGTTGGAGCCAACTGTAAAAGGTGAACAACATTTTTACCCCCTGCCCATAAAAGCCAGCAACAACAACTGCAACAACAACAGCAGCGATCCCTCCACACCTGTGTGGCATCTAGACAGACACCTACACGCCTGAGCCGCCTCGGGTTCAATTTGCTTTCTGACTTTTAATTTAAATGGCATCTAACACTTTGACATTATTGCCGCAGTTGGCAAATGCTCAGCAGTCAAGCAACATGATCATCGATCAGCGAACACTAATCACTGATCATTGATCGTTTGGAATAGTTCAGTTGGGCTTGAAACTTCGTTTCCGTTTCATCGCATTCCATTTGTAAAACTCCCCTCGCGACGTTCGCATTGCCAGCCATCGAGCGAGCGATCGAGCGAGTTTTGTTCAAGTGATTCGAATGAGTCGAGGTGTTAGATAATTTGGCAATTTGCATTCGATCGTCGATCTATTTTTTATGGCCTGATCGCATTCGAATGACGCTAATATCGCGTCTCAGTCTGAATCTGAATCTGTAGCTGTCGCTGTAGCTGTAGCTGAAGCTCAAGGCCAGTGCCAGACGTCAGCGTCGCGGCATCAGCAACAACAGCAGCCACAGCATCAGCATCAGCCTTAGAGACCAGATTCGTATGCTAACTAACTAGTTGAACTAGATTTTTTGTGGCTGTGGCCCGGTTCGAGATTGAAAATTGAGACCAAGTCAACAGCTTTGCAGTTGGGCTGTTCTCTTTCTCCCCTCTTTCTCCCTCTCTCTCCCACTCTCTCTCTCTCTCTCTCTTTCTGTCTCACTCTCACTGCGGCTCGGTGAAGAATGAGTGTGATCAGTGCAAGTGGCGAAGTGATCTGTGAATAGTGATCAATAAATAACGCTTATTAGATACACACAAAAGAGCTCTTTAGCCGGAATGGAGATTAGGTGATTAGGTCGTTATGTCAAAACGTATGCAGAACAAGCTAGCAACAGATTCTATATGAAACGAGAAATGAATTGAAGAGCATAATACGATCTATGGAACAGAACACAGAAACACTTAGATATAAAAAATTATCAGTATATAGGGATATTCATACATATAGAAATATGCAGATCAAAATAGATCTCTATAACGATCAATCTTGATCGATACGGGTCAGTGTAGAGAATAATATAGATCGATATGAATATGAATGTAGATCGATATGAACATCAGTGAATAGCAATATTGAGACAAAAGTTTAACGATCTGGAAATAAATATAGATCGATGTGAAGATGAATATAGACCAATACGAACCTTAACATAGATCGACTAGCACTTCAATATAGATCGTTATCGATCTATAAACAAGCGAATATGAATTAACGATAAATATAGATCGATAATGACATAAAAAGTGATCAGTAAGCGAGTCTATAATGTGATGAATACAGATAGATAAATAGAAGATCAATATGCAAACAAATCAATCTCTATTTGAGGTTGATGGATCATTATTGGGCAATCAGTGGACAATTACACTAAAAACTTGTAGAGCGCTTGTTTCACATGCTTGTTTAACATTAATATTCCTGTTGATATTAAAAGCTCGATGCTGGATTTCATTATCTAGCTCTTTCAGCTCAAAGTATATGTAGTCTACATAGTTCAACTGTGACTTCATTAAGATTAATAAAGGCATGCGATTGTAGCTGTGTTGAGGACTTCAAGTTTGAGCGGGAAATCGAAATGGAGATCAGGTTGAGAAATATTGGAAAGAGCTGGCGGATATGCATTAGAATGAAAGCGTAGTTTAAATTTCTCTAGGCAAGGCCACTTCATTCTGCTCTCGACTGTGCGAACAGTGAACTGTGACTGGGAACAGCTCAGGCAGCTCGGCTTCGATCACTGATCGGCGGCCCGGTAACCAGCGCTGAGTGCGTTGAGGTGTTCGTGATCTACTTGTCAACACCTACACGATTTTTGGGCATTTTTGTTTTTAGTTTTAAGTTTTTTAAATGTTTTTTTTGTTGTTTTTTTGGGCTCTGGGCCGAGCTCGAGTCGCTGGTTCCGGTTTCCATTTTGGCCACTGCCGCAGCCGCAGCCGCTGCCGTTGGCGTTGCCGTTGCCGGTTTCCAATTGCCGTTGCGGTTAAGTGATCGCTGATCGCCGATCGGCGATCGGTGATCACTGAACGGTGATCGTCTGGTTATGCATTTGGCATGCGAGCTGCCCGGCAGCGCTGTCCACAGTGTTAACTAATTATGTGTGGAACGCACTTTGGAATTGGATTCGCATTTGAATTTCGGTGGCTGACGTAAGACAAGCTACAGGGAAAGACGACGACAAAATTGATAAAACAAAAAACAGAAAAAAACAGAAAAAAAAAACAGAAAAAAAACAGCAGAAGCTATTTATAAAATGATGGGCACAAATTTGGTGTTTATGGCTTTGCTTGATGGGTGAAAAGTTGTTATTTTTATTTATTTGTTGCTCATTGTTGTTGCTCTTGGATTTTGGCATGCGCATTGCATAGAGAGCCACCAGGAATGGAAAGTGCATGAAGCGAGCCGCTGTCCAATTGTGATGAAAGTCGCGCCGAAAGATGAGCGCGCCAAGTCAATCAAAACCGACAAGCAATTAGTGAAGCCAAACACACACACGCGCACACACACATAGACTTGTGGATTAACACACACACACGCACAGCAAATACTAAACGAAATGTTGTTTTGTTTTCGAATTCGAGCTCTTGGATCATAGACGAACTGTCACCGCTGATTAGTTGGGAGTTATTTTCGTCCATGACAGAACTAGATCAAATCTGATATCAGTCAGCTCTTTGAATTTGCCATATAAATCTAGTATCTATAGATCTTAGTGTAGTAAGTCACGTAGTAGAAGAGATACTACTACGAATACTACCATAATCAAAATTTCTTTTATTGATTACATATCTGTCATCAGGCAGAGATCATATTACGTACATACATATCGCTCTGTAGACCTATGGGTCATATATATAACGTATAACGCCTATGCTCTTACTTCTCTTGAAAGTGAACTACGAGAAAATTCTCAGGACTTTCGGTAGTTCATTAGGCAATAATAGAGTGCAAATTTATGTTGATTTTCAATAGCGAAAGATCTTAATCGACTTTTTAAAGTTGGCTTTGACATTGAAATGAATTGCGAAATGCGACTGAACAGCTTCCACTTCCACTTCGACTTCCATTTCCATTTCCACTCCAATTTCCATTTCAATTTCCATTTCCATTGGCATTTTCAACTGGCAATTAGCAGATCTCATTGGGAAACCAAACTGTTTTCTAAAAACGAAAACGAGCAGAGGAAGCCGACATTAAGGCCTGAGAGTGGGTGTTGGCAGAAGCTCCCAAGAGAGACAGAGACAGAGACAGAGAGAGAGAGAGAGAGAGAGAGAGGTGGAGAGAGATGGTGAAATGGAGCTGTGGGAGCAAAGCGGCAGCTGCGGTCACCATGAAGATCATGTGATGATAGTCCACTTGTTGTTGGTTTTGTTGTTTTGGCAATGTTTAGAAAACTTGTTACAACAACAACAGCGACAACAACAACAACAACGAAGACGACTTTCATTATTCGATCGATTGTACAATCGATTTGGAAATTGGCAAAAGCTAAGAAATTGCCGGCAATAAATACAGCAAATACAGTTAAATAGACATATGTATGTATGTAACATATAAGTATATATATATATACATATATGTATGTATATGTAGCCTTACATATGTAAACCCTGTTGCCTCAAATCGAAATGCAGTTGAATGGCAAAGACCGTGAAAAACAACGTCATTTGCTGGCATTATACAAGAGAGCCAGCCAGCCGAGCATATTAGTTTGCGCAACAAATTCGTTAGATTGTTGAATCTTAAGTGAAAACTATTTTGCATAAATCAAGATAATGTAACATTTGTGAGGCAGCTCTTCTAAACGAGCGCGCGAAAAGAAAAAGAAAACGAAGACTAAAGACATTTGACGACTGTTGTCTTCTATTATTATTATTTATTTATTTTTTATTACTTATTATATATTTATATAACATAAATATTTTCTCTCTTTAGCTTAGGCAATATCTATTGGTTTTTTCTTTTTTTATTTAACAATTACCCCACTCTTCAGCTTACTATGGGAAATGCTATTTGAACAGCTCTTGTTTTAGGTTAAATAAATCGATAATATTATATATGATATCGATAAATCATTTGCTAGACTTAATTTAAAGCGTACCTCTTTAGAATAATTCTAAATTGGGTTTTTTTTTGCATTTATGCAAATGTTTATTTTTTATTTTTATTATTAAATCGATAAATATCGATATTTTTGGGCGGAGTTTGCTCAGGCAAGCTTAGTTAAAAGACCTCAGCTGATATTTTAGCAAATTACGAAATATATGCATAAGTATAAAAGGCAAGAGACATTCGATCTCTTTCTCTCTGTTCAATGTAATTCCATATCCATAAAGAATTATCATTTATACAGGGTTCTCTTCGCTTGACTGCCAAATTCTACAATTTCTACCTCCGACATCTCTCAGTCTTCAAGTCTCAGCTACATTTCTCTCAACATCAGCAGCTTGTCTTGTCGACTTACCACCAATTGATGGATCATACATACATATTTATTGGGCATATGTATATCAACTATATACCTTGTATATGTACATATAAGTACATAGCTAATACACTTCACTCGGCGCCTTTAAAACTTTTTATTAATTCAGCAAACAAAAATTTGATGTACAAAAAAATTGCATAAAAATAACATATAAAAAAAAAAACAACAACAAATTATTTAAAAGCGCAAATTAGCAACAACAACTAATTTCAGCCAAAAGCTGTTTATTTTTGTTCGTAAATTTATTTTTTAAGTTTTGTTTATTTTTTTTTTTTCTTTATGAATTTTGTTTTTGCACGCACTTTGCAGACTCTTTTGCTGCTTCTGTCCCATCTCTGGCGATGCATCGCGATGGCTAACTTGATTTTTGTCTCACTCGCTCTTACTCTGTCTTGGCATGTGTGTGTCTCTTTCACTCGATTTTCACGCTGCGCTTTTTAAACGCGTCCAATTACCTCAACTGACTTTCCGTTAATGTTTCGAATTTCGAAAAACTGACAGCAGAAAAGCCCCCCCGAAAATATATGTGTGCATGTGTGTATGTATATGAGGTATACCTGTATTATAATACAACAATAAAAAGCAAACAACAAACTTTAAACTCCACTCACACACGCACACGCACACACACACACACACATACACACGCTGAGCTGCCTTTTGGAGTTGAATTTAGATTTCGGTTTGCATTTTGCATTTAGACAGCTGCCCGCTTGTTGGGGGTGTGCGTGTGTGTGAGAGAGTGAGTGAGTGTGTGTGTTATGGCACTTGGCTTGCAGTTACTGCCGCATCTGGAGACTTGAGGCTTGGGACTTGGTTGACTGCGCGCCTTGTGGCAACTGGCAACGGGCCAACTGTTGCACACGTCTCAGTTGCTGTTGTTGTTGTTGCTGTTGCTGTTGTTGCTGCCAGCAAAGCTACTCGCGACCAGAATTGTTGATTTTGTAATTGTTGCTAGTTGCATTTGTTGCTGTTGCTGTTACTTCAGTCTGTGTCGCGTTTTATTGCGGTTTCTGTCGTTGTATGCATTTATGTGCCTTTTCATATATACCCTGTAATTATATTTAAGGCACATAAAAAGTGGGCGTACTGTTTACCAAACAAACCAAGTGGAGAACTTTCTCTCGCTCTCCCTCTCTCTCTCTCTCCCTTTCTCTCTCTCTGTTTCTCTCTCTCTCTCTCTCTCTCTCTCTCTCTCTCTCTCTCTCTCTCTCTCTCTCTCTCTCTCTCTCTCTCTCTCTCTCTCTCTCTCTCTCTGTGTGTGCTTACAGATTTATCTATATCTAGGGTATCTGCCCTGCAATATCTTAATTTAAATCAATTCATATCAAATCACATAACTAGATTCATACCAAACAGTTCCTAGTAGGCGTGGTCGAGCCTTCAGAGGAGTTAAAGTTAAAACCGGGACTCCAGTGCAACGCCACGCCCCCAATGGTTTTGCTATGTGTATAGTGTTATCTGATAATATGTTACAGTCACTGCTTAACTATCGATAAAATCGATTCGCATTGACTACATGATCTACTAGAATTGCTCGTTTACAGGGTATCTGCCAGCCACCTATCTCTCCCACACACACCAGCGTCTTGCTTACCTCCATTTAATTCCATGTAACTTTGTCGATTGTGTGTCTGCGTACTGCAGATCAATCGAAAGTTGGGCCTAGGCAGAGCTAGGCTGTCGTCAGAGGCGTGAGTCATTCCCCATTGTGAATAGTTGAGAATGCAATTGCAATTGTGAATGAATCACAAATGTTGCAAATGTCACGCGAAATGCCACAGCTGAAGGGAGGCCAGACTAACAGATGCTCTCTGAAGAACTAAAAATAACACTATGGCTATCTGTATGAGTATATATGTATTTCGAATCACTTCAAATCTGTTAAAAGTACAGGGTATTAATACTATAAACGAGTTGCCTTTTTACTTCCTCGACTAGAGGCTTGTTTCTACAGCAGCCATCAACCATGAATAATACGATTCGATGTGTGAAGGACAAAGTAAAGCTCACATAATATAAACAATATATGTATATTCACTTATAATTAGATTAACTAGATAATATTACCGATATAACATGCACATTGCACTCATTATTTTCTCTCAAATTTACATATATCATCAAATATATTCACACCCTTCAAATCTCACATTCCTACCGAAAGCATTTGTCGTTTCCGGTTTCAATTTACCGTTTTCTATGTAAATTCGAATTGAAACTTTTGTGTGCCGGCTAAGCGGCAAACGGGTATGGTTTGCAACCAAATAAATAATAGTTGCAGCACTTCGTTAACTGTGCTAAACGGGTTGTTCGTTAAAAGAGACATTTTCGTTGAAAGAGTAAATTTCCCAGGCAACGGCAGTCGTCAAATCTTTAACTTAACGCAGGCGCACACGCTGACTGAACGAAGCAGTATACTGTGTGCCAAATTAGCAAATACATGCACCCAACGAGGACTTCTGTCTTTTTCGACAAAGCTGTTATACACACAATGATTACTTCTATTTTCATCAAGTTGAAAATGTCATTAAGACATGAGCTTAACATCCAAATGGGTATGGGTAAATGTTACGACAATAAATTAGCGTAGACATGCACCACATTTGCTTGAAGCCTTGGCGACAAGTTCGTTAGAGTTGGTAGGTGCCTTGACTAACATTGGATACAATTTTTGTAGCATGCTTTTAGGCAGCTACTAAAATATGATTGTTCAACTGTTGTTAGAAAACAGCAAAGGTAATAAAATTCTAAACAAAAATGACCAAAAATGGAATTATATTCAGTAAATTTTAGTATATTTGAGTTATATGAAGTGTAATAAAAATGGGTGAGTATTGTATTCATCTCAATTTTTTAAAGCTTGATGGAAAAAAAAATTGTAAATTGCAATGTTTTTCATACAGTAAAGAACTGCAATAAAATTTCGTTAGATCTGAATTCTATTTGTTTATTGTAGGTGGGCAATATCGAAAATGCGTTAAAATGCGACTGAAGTTGTTGTCCAACAACTTTTTGGAATCAACTCAATTGTCTGACAAATGTGCCAATATGTGATATATGTTTATATTATATATGGTATAAAACGATTCGTATATGTGATATAAATTCAATTCGATTCGTGCGAATTGCTATTTGCTTTTGTATTTTTCTCTTTGCTTGATGACATTTATCGTCGCAGTTTTGATTGATTTTATAGCCCATCAATTGTTAATTGGCAATTGGCAAATTGCAAATTGGTTGGCAACAACAAACGAAAATTTTCCCGTTTGCTGAAAAGTTGGGCTTTTCCATAGCACGATCACGGCGGCAATTGCTGTGCTGGCATTTAATTGTTATATCTGATCCGCTAGAGCGAGAGATGACATCATGCGCAGCGCTTTGAATGAAATCGATCGCATGAATGACCTAATAAATACTACAAATGAATGTCATGAATGACCAACAAGCCAACCCCCGGCCCCATCACCCCTGGCAGAGCATATTTCAATTGGAATTGCAGCAAAGTGCAGGCAAACGTGGAGCCAACTCTAAGCCTGCATCCGCCAAGCCAACACACCCCATCACCCAACTCCTCCCCCAACCTGGGCTCAGTTTTTGCTCTCTCACTATTTCATCAGAATCAGACGCCGTGTCGCCAGTCACGCCCCCCAATTGCAGCGCTCCCCGGGCGCTAGCGTTGTGCGTCAATTGGTCTAGGTGAGGTGCGGAGGGCGTGGTCGTTTAGGGGGCGTGTTAATTAATTGCACAAAAAGAGAAGAAGAAGCGGAGCATTTAATGGATATACATAAATATTTCCAGCGACTCGTTTAATCGTTTTTATCAATTGCTGTGTACGTGTGCGTGTGTGTGTGTGTGTGTGTGGGTGCGAGTGTTAACACTCACTGCACGCTATTTCACCTGCCCTCTCCCCGCTCTCCACCCACCATTCGCCACTATATGATCCACTCATTCCGCCTTTATCTTTATTTTAGTCTCTGCGTAGTTTTTATTTTCGTTTCTTTTCTCTTTCTTCTATTACGCATTTTGAGCGCCTGTGACGCCTCCGTTTACAGTTATTGTTTATCCATGACGCACACACACACGCATTTCAGCCCACCCACAGCTGCGGCCCCCGTTCAGAGGTCATCTGGCGAGTCATTCGGCTCATCAATTAGCTGCCTTCAGAAATCACCTTTTTGCAGACATTCAAATTGTTGGAATGACATGCCAAATGCGAACTCTAAACTTGCAGCTCGAACGACTTGCGAATACCCTGTAAAGGGTAAAGTAAGTTAAGGTAAAGCATAAACTTTGCTCGACCTTGGCATACCCTATAACTTTGATTCTGACTCAGAGCTGCTTTGCTGTTAACTAGGATTTATCGAACTAGAGTTGATCGATAACACTACTATGAGCTTATCGCTCTGAGCTTGTGCCTATAGTGAATAAAGTCTTATATCGGTATATGTGACTGCAAAGTATAAAGTACCAAGTAAATGAATTCTAGTGCTAGAAATTTATCGATCCCCTCACAAGCCATCGATAACACAGTTAAGGATGGTAATTTATCCTTGATAAGTCATCCTAGATGGATGGTCTTAGCAACAACTATTCAAATCTAAACTAAGCTTAACAGAACTCGAAGTAATTTGAAAAGTCGCAACAAGCTCAAGCTATCGTCGCCTGAAACTCTAATCTAGAAATCGATCAATGAAAAACCCCCTAACACAAATTAGATAATTTCGAGTTATGCAAGCTGTTGACAATTGTTCGCTTTGCCTTGCGTTGTCTTTGTTTTATCTTGGGCGGCTCTGCGAGCTGGCTCTATCAGTTGGTGGAACGCCTTTCATATGCGATGATAAGTGTTGCCTGCTTACCATTGTCAGCGACTACATGTTCAGATAACGATCCCAATCACATTCATCCAGTCAGCCATGTATATACATATAATATATCTCTGCCACATATCTCACACGACAATTGTCAAATGTTTCACGTTTTCATATCAGGAAATCGACAATTCGACATGTGCGTCAGTTCCTCTGGGCCGCCAAGCAGACCCCATTCGGGTGTAGGCCGCCGTACAGGGTATTGTCGGTTTTTTGTGATAAACAACGTTCGCCTCGGTTCAACAATATCGAAATTAAACGTTCCACCTATAATTAACTGCAATTGCCTTAAAATAGATGCAAATCGAAAAGCGCAAAAGAAAATATAAACACAGAATTTTCTGTTTTCATTCTGATGCTCATTGTTGCTTTATGGAGTCTGAATCGATGGAAATGGCTAATTGATATTTATTTACGATCTATCGACTGCAACGAAATCAAATTTTAATATTTGTCTGAAAATCGCAATGCGATTAATACGCCCACACACCCATGGCGGTTGAGGGGCGCAGCTCGGAGCTCTTTGCATTGCTCATACGACACGTTGTACAAGATATGAGAAGCAATATAAACACCGTACGATAATAAAACACTTAAGGCTAAACGATGTTGGTGTCGATAGACCATTAGCCATGCGCTGGCCCTGCCCCTGACATTGCCCCTGCCCCTGCCCTGTGCCTCTAGCTTTGACTCTGCTTCTTGCTTTGCACCCGTCTCTGCCCATGCTCTTGCCTCTAGCCCTCTCTCTCTCTTTCTCTCCCTCTATCTGCCCCAGAAACAACGTCTAGCCCTGCTTCGGTCTCTGACTTTGCCGCTGCCTCCACCTCTGCTGCCTGCCTCCCCCGTCCTGTCCTTCTCTCCCTCCAACCACCCCATGCTTTTGCATACCCTGTAATCTTAAGATTTGGCATGCATAATAACTGAGCTGAGCTTTATTGGTTAGATATATAGATATACCATTATTATGAGAGACTCGAGAAAGGTATTTAGACTGTATCATATTGATCTATATCAAATGAGCTAAGCTAGTGGATACAGAGAGTAACTAAATGTATTCATATTCGCTCACATGTTACAGGGTAACTGCTAGCTTATCATGGCTGCAGTTAGACACTGGTAATTGTGATTTTTATGTGAATTTGATGATGTGTGATATATGTCACGCAATCAACTGCCAACACACGCGACTACAGGGTATTTAATAAATGGCAAAAAGTAACAAAAACTCGAGAGGGGAGAGAGAAACGACTATGCAAATGTCTTGTGGCTTTGTTTTATGGCTCCATAAACTGCAATTGCAGCCGCTGCCAGACGAAAAAACGCAGCAACAACAACAACAAAAACTTGATGTTTGGGTGGCGCGTTGCAGGCCTGGTGGAGGGGGCGTGGCAGCTGATGGAGTTCGCAGTTCGCAGTTCAAGCAAAGCGCGGATGGGCACATTGCAAATTGTGAATTGCGAATCGTGAATTGCGAATTGCAGCTGGAGGCAGGCAAATTAATTGCAGCTAATTACAAGCAACAGCCACAAGAAAACGCTAGCAGGGTGGCAGCAGAGGGCGGTCGAGAGAGGGGCGAAGAGGGAGTGGGGCACAGCTGCCACACAGGGATTGCACAGTGGGAGCGGACCACACGTGCTGTGGCACACTTTGGACTCAGCGCACTCAGCGACAACCCGGAAGATGATGCAGCTGAAAACTTGGCTGACAGCTAGAAGAGCGAGAGAGAGAGAGAGAGGGAGAGGGAGGCAGATAGACAGAGAGTGAGATGGCGAGAGGACTAGAGAAATGGCATTGCGTTGATTAAACCAAGTTGCAACATTTGCCACATTGCAACAATAAATGCAGTTTCATTGAAGTTAATCAGCCATCGCCCAGTCGAAGACGGCGCCGATCTTGTCGACAGTTTTGCATAAGCAACAGCAACAGCAACTTGCAACAAGCAACAAGCAGCAACAACAACTACATGCAGCAACTACAACAGCAAAATAAATTAGCAAATTGAATGAAGCATCGAGAGGAGTACACTGAGAGAAAAACTAGAGGGAAACTGAAGTGTATCTGTATCTGTATCTGTATCTGTATCTGTATCTGTATCTGTATCTGTATCTGTATCTGTATCTGTATCTGTATCTGTATCTGTAGCTGTATCTGTATCTGTATCTGTATCTGTATCTGTATCTGTATCTGTATCTGTATCTGTATCTGTATCTGTATCTGTATCTGTATCTGTATCTGTATCTGTATCTGTATCTGTATCTGTATCTGTATCTGTATCTGTATCTGTATCTGTATCTGTATCTGTATCTGTAATCTTTTATCTGTATCTGTATCTGTATCTGTATCTGTATCTGTATCTGTATCTGTATCTGTATCTGTATCTGTATCTGTATCTGTATCTGTATCTTATCTGTATTATCTGTATCTGTATCTGTATCTGTATCTGTATCTGTATCTGTATCTGTATCTGTATCTGTATCTGTATCTGTATCTGTATCTGTATCTGTATCTGTATCTGTATCTGTATCTGTATCTGTATCTGTATCTGTATCTGTATCTGTATCTGTATCTGTATCTGTATCTGTATCTGTATCTGTATCTGTATCTGTATCTGTATCTGTATCTGTATCTGTATCTGTATCTGTATCTGTATCTGTATCTGTATCTGTATCTGTATCTGTATCTGTATCTGTATCTGTATCTGTATCTGTATCTGTATCTGTATCTGTAATTTTTCTCAGTGTATGAATGTTACATATGTTTCTATAAGCAGAGGGTCAGCTTCTTCTTTGGCATCATCTCTTTCTGCAGTTTTTCGAATGCGGTTTCTTATAATTTTTATTGGAATTTATTGTGGATGAATGTGCATGTAGATATATTCGTTGTTTGAGCTGTTTAAGTTGTTACTGTGGCTGTTGTTGCATTAAGAGGAAGAAATGCAGCTACTCCGATAATGTTATTTACGCTGTATTGGGGGCCGCTCGTCGGCTCTTGTCGACCATTTGAAATTGAAATTGGAATTTAAATGACTTTGTTGCAATGTCGCCCAATCCAATTCATATCAAATAAAAATTTTATGGCCCTATTCTGTTCCTCTATAAACACTCAAGATCGAAATCATATATCAGATATTGAATATGGGATATATTTATTAATCGATCGATAGATCTAGCTATCAAATCACATTATTAAGTCGAAGTGATCTCATTCTCGCTCTCTCGTATTAAGATTCATTCATATGGTCGGCGATCATATTATCTTATTTTTCTTCTATATACGAAATGCATTATCGATTTCGACTTGCTCCTATTCCGGTCTTTTGGTCATAGCAATTACAAACACATGTTTATAGCTGCGTATCTTAACTTCCTTGAAGATTTCGCTAGAATTGGCCCACTTCAGACCCGAGTGGCTTTTATTGCCCTGACTCATCTTGGAATGAACTCACAGTTTAGTCACATGAACTTGAATCTTATCTGAATGTGTTCACTGGGCTTAGTCGCGCTCTCTGTATAACTTTCGACATCACTCAATATATGTTTATAATAGGTTTAAAATATGCCTCTACATAAATAAGCCAATACATACAGAGTATATATATAAAACAGGTGAGAAGTGGATTTTACCACGATCAACTTCAAAGTCATTTTTCAAAGAACTATTTCGAGAGTCAACTATGTGAGGTGAATATCAAATATGTTCTGTGGATATATATAAATGTTTAATCAATGTCCAGATTGGCTCACCTACCCACACATTCCGTTCTTTCATCATATTTTGTGCCTTTCCGGTCTCGCAGTTAGCTATTGGCCAAGACTAAGACAATACCATTTGTATATAGAGCTCCCCCCTGTGGCTCGCTACCCACTCCCAGTTGCCCAGTTGCCCAGTTGTGGGGCCTGCTCGATGACCCCAAAAGCTGTTTATTGACATGAATCGTCAATAATAAATGTTGCCTATAAATATGTTCAGCCTCTAAGCAATTGGCTGCGCTCGTTGCTGTCGGATGTCGTTGGCCTTGCTCCGTTCGGCTGCCAGCCCTCCCGAGCCGCCTAGTTAGCCCCTCCCGCCTGCTACGAATGCAGAAAAGAAAAAGTTTTTCCGCTTTTCCAGCGTACGTGAGGGCGTGCTACGATCTGGCAAATGCCCTAGCCGGCTGACTGCAAGGGAAGTACAGTAAGAGGAGCTGAATAGACGCTGCGTTGTTATGCCGAGTGTCAATTATAAGACAAAGGCAAGCGCACGGGGGCCAGCGGGTGGGAGGTGGCTAAAAAGTTGGCCTATTGCTTTGGGCGTAATTTATGCATAGACCATGCAAATATTTGCACAGCTCAATTGGCGTGCAGGTACGAGGGGTCTATCGGGGGCCTAGCGAACGAACGAACGAACGAACGAACGAACCATCGATCGATCGATCGATGGCCGAAACGATCTATCGATGCCAGCGAGCCATCGATCAATTGCAAAGTCGAGGAGTCGAACCGTACCTAAATAAATGTCAAATAAATAAAATGAACAGGCAATAAAAAATCGAGTCTGCAACTCGAGGAGGAGGAGGAGGGGTGCCGATGAGTGAGGCGTGTGGAGGAGCCGGGAGGTTTGCGCTTTTGTCCACTTCAAATGGCGAGGTGTAAATGTGGGCACTTTAATGAAAACAATAAATCTTCATCACTTGCATGCCCAATGCAAAGTGAACTGCAGCCAAGTGGGCGAACTGCGGTGGGGGCGTGGCAAGCGGCAAGTGGCAGCGTTGCCAGACCGGGCGACAGGCGCAGCAATTGAGCGGGTAAGACGTGGAGCGGGAGGGGGCAGCCAGTTGCCTCGTCGTCAATTAATAATTTATCGAATACAAATGCATTTACAATTTACAAACGAAACAATTTATGTCCTCCAGTTACACAAGACCCGTTACGTACCGCACCGCCCCAACCGCCGGAGCCACCTGCACCCTCCAGCCCCCTCTCGCTCGTTTGTAAGCTGAATGGAAAATTGAAACGGAAGCGCGAAAATTTTTGATTAATTGAAATGAAAATAAACAAAAGTTAAAAGCAAACAAATCATTTGAATGTCTGAGCTATAGTTGACTAGAAGATACCCTGTACGAGCTGCTGAACGGTGATAGCGAACCAATCTGAAGGTGAAGATAGTTCCGAGTGACTCCGAGGTTAGCCGAAGAAGTGCTTATTCTAAATTTATCCCTTCCTCTCCCTCCCGCGCTCTCCCTCGCTTACTTCACCGACTAGATGAGGCAGTCCATTATACCTGCTAGGCTATGTCCACTGCGTGGTATCGAAATATGCGAGACGCCAAAGCTGAAATTATCACTCACACGTAATTGCCTCAGAGTGGGTGTGTCCCGGTCTCAGGTCCCAGCTCGCTGGCTGGAGGGTAGACAGCGCAGGGGCGCCAGTGGGGCAGGTGGGGTAGTGGGGGCGGAGGGCAGCGCAAGTCTACGACTGGGTGCCATCGCCGTCGTCATTGGCGTCATTGGCACTGACAAATAACTGAGAGGAGCCTGTTGGCAGATCTGCGCAAGCTTGAGAAATGATCTGTCAGATGACAATTATGCAACCCATTTGCCACATGCCGCTAGCCACCCTCCCCGCCTGCCGCCCCCTTCCGCCGGCGCCTCGCTCACTTCCCGCTGCTCCGGCAATTGGCATTCTGAATGTGCCCATTGCCAAATGTGTTGAGCGATAAATATCCGCCAAGTGGTACGCGTTAAATGCAATTTATCGATACATTTCGGTCGTTTATCAATCGGGGCAATCGCATTAGCATTTCACACTTTGCTGTAGGAAAAGTCAAATTGCTTTATATACACATAGAGAGAGAGAGAGAAAGATACGTCTATATAAATAACGCCCATAAATTGAGCATTTACTTTGTGCAATTAAACAGATGAATTTATAGCCAACGATACGAGCTGTAAGTAAGGTTTAAGCGGGCAATTCAAGTCAGGGTCAGCGTGTGGGAAAACGAGAAAAGTCTTGGAAGAAGAGACGAGAGATCCTCAAGGCATTCAATGGACTTTCATCTGCACTTTGAGCAACAAATCTAAGCATAGATGAGACTTTGCCATAAGAGATAACTCCAATTGTAGCCATAGACTATTTGAGATCGAGATCTAAAGAGATCCTGAGAGCCGATTGAGCTAACTCGAATCCCCTAGCCCCGATAATGTCTGAGATCTTGCCAATAAAAGGTGGACATACCTCTACATACCTCGAATATATCAGAAAGTTAAGCTCTACAGTAGAACCTCTCATAAAGAAGAGAGTTTATAGAAATCTAAAGCGCTTCGCAAAGCGAAGCTTGAGGGCGGGAAGCTGCGCTAACAGCAACGCAACACAAAGCGAGAGCTGTGGGCAGGTGGAGGACGGTGCATTACGTGATTTAGCTAACTAATTTGTGGGTGTGGCTGCAGCTGAGAGCAGCTGAGAGCCGCCGTGGCTGGCCTCTCGCGCTGACCCTAGCACGCGCCCAGTCATGTCGGCAATGGCGACAATTGACATTCACCGGCGCAATTAATCATCATCAGCGAACTGATTGACAAACGAATCACAAATAAATCAAAATTCAAAGCAACAACAACAAGGCGAGAGCCCCAGGCAATGGCCACTCAATATGCAATTGCAGTTGCTCAGCGAGCGGTCGGGCGGGGGCCTAAAACAAAAAATCACTCAATGGAAAATACCCTAGGAAAAGTTCCACATAGCTCAATGATGTATTGCACTAAGGCAAATGAATGATGATGAAATGAATATCAATATGATGATACATAGATTGGAAGACTTTTAAGACCTCAGCATTTGTTGATATATCAGACTTGAATGAATTGAATGCTAAATGAAATAGTAATATTATTATCAGACAGACAATAAGAGCCATGTATACCAAAATGCAGTGCTCGAGCTAAACAATGTGATGAGTTCTGTAAAATGGAGTCCCTGAATACGAGTTCCTTGTACGAAAAACAAAATCATAAAGCTGATATCGACTGAATTCTAAGTCAAAAGCCCCTTTCGTGCTCACATACAGGGTATCTATTTGAAACAGACTGCAGCTATCGGCTGCGCATAAATCAATCAATGGCAAAAACGGAAACCAAAACTGAATGCCGAAGTCCACAGCTCGTCGCAGACTTTCTTGCTTTCTATTGTGGCTCGCGGTTCGCTTGCACTTGGCCCTGTTCCATGGAACGCAACATTAGTCGTAATCGTAATCCTGGTTTGGCGAGCCAGGAGCAGGGAACAGATGACGCGCGCGCGCAGGGCATGTGACGGGGAAAAACCCCGCAACGTGTGTTTCCCTTGAAAATGCGCGATGTGCGAAACAATAACGCGTTATGATCCAGAAGTGCAACAGATCGTCGCCCTCAGCGAAGCGCAACCAGCCAGCCAGCTAGCCAACCATATGGGTTAAGCTACCCCGGAAATTCCCTTACAGGGTAAACAGGTAGTCGGCTAGGCTAGCTGCAGGTCCTGGCCCAGGTCAGGTCAAAGCTGATATCTTGGTTTGGGTTTTCGGCTTTCGGTTTTTGGTTTTCGGTTTTCGGTTTTAGCGCTCGCAACGCCCCGCCAAGAAGCCAATTTAAATAAGCAGCATAAACAAAGGACGACTGCATTTTATGACGCCGCCCATCAGCCCACCAGGACGACCCGTACTACAGGTTGCATTCGCTAGCTGCGCTCTCTCCCTCGCTGGGCTTTTCCCACGGTCGCCGGTGCGTGTGCGTATGTGTGTGTGCCCCGTTTTATGGGCCACTGCACCACAGATCGCATCTGTTTAGCGCTCGCTCTGCCTTTGTACTAAATTGTTGTGTTTATGATCCTGCTCCTATGGCTGGGAATTTACGTGTCCTCACGTGGCTGGCATTTACCTGTACGCGAAATCGAAATCGACTCGGCCAACGAGCGCGTCAGCCATTAGACCACAATTCCAACAACTTTGGGTGCCTCGAAACTTTTGCATGGGAATGTGAAATCGTTCTCTTTCGTTAAATCCATATTTGCAATAAGTTTAAGAATTTATTGGTGCAATGTAGTAATTATGGATCTATGACATGACTTATTCAAATCATCGATATAAATATAATTCCTATACAAACCAAGACAGTTCTGCTTGGGACTCTTTGTCTGTTCGTCTTAGTTGACTTTACGTACCGGATGTTTCCTTTGGTATTTGAAAGGACAAGTTGATGTACTTTCTTATGAATGCTTGGACCCTGTTTATAAAATCGATCATGTTAACTTAATAATACCAAAAATACTAGACAAGTCAGTAGTAAGCATTTTTAAATCGCCTTATAGACAGTCTTTCCTCACTCCTTCCCTCATTCAGTTATCAAACAAGTTACGGCACTTGGCTAATCAATTAAATGATTTCAATAATCCAGAGAACAAATCTTAAGCCAAACTAATCCACAAAACAGATAAAGTGGGCAAGAGCAACAACATTTCTCAATCTAAACTTGAGCCAAGCTCTACTCAATCTCGACTTAACTTCTGCTTATACTAATCTATGACTTGACTCTCTCTCTGACTTGACCCATTCAAAACTCCGACTGCCTCAATTGGAGTTGTGGGAGCGTGGCTTAGAGTTGCCAGATTACGAGCCAAGATCCCTAGATCATGTCATAGTATTTGCTCGCCTTCCCAAATGCCAAATCCATTTGCGAATTCTCTTGGCCCACATTGCTATTGTGGCTAAATCTATTGTCTGGGCACTTGAGAGTGTTGCCCGCACCCACCCTCTCACCACTTGCTAGAGCCCCAGTGGCAGCTGTCCGCTGCTAGTGCCACTCAATATAGCTGTCCCTCCCCCATCTCCCTCTCTCTCTCACTCTCTCTCTCTCTCACTCTCTCTCTCTCTCTCCCTCTTTAGCTGTGGCGCATATTTGTTGACCGCACTTGTCACAGACTTGTTGTTTTTTTTTTTTGAGCTGCTGGCGCCGGCGCCGTCGAGGGTCGTCAATTTTTTGAGCGACATTTTGTGTCGCCTTTCAGCATATATAAATCTAGTATATGGTCGGTACATACATGTGTATATATAGTATATCTAGCCATTATTCGGCAAGCACACAAAAAGCTGATCGGCGCCAGACGCGCATAAAAAAAGCGCCAAAGGAAGGAAACATGCACAACAACAACAGCGAATACTAAGGATAAGTGAACGACAGGGGGTGGGGGGCGGTGGGTCAGGGCATGTTTATAGGGTAGGGGAGCTGGCGCATTCCCAATTGTTTATTGTTGAAAATGAATTTTCGGCTGTTGGCTGCTGTTTTTAATGCCTTTTCCATTCCATTCAGTAATATTCTCTCTATGGATCTGTGTTTTTTTTTTGCGCTTGCTTTTGTTTTTGAGGGGTTTTTGCTTTTGTTTTTTTATGAGATTTGAGTGCCCAAATCTCGAACCATATCCAATTAATGCGCGTTGCGATTTGCGATTCGGTTTATCATTTTCGTTGAATCTTTATAACTCTATATGTGTATCTTTAGTCCCGCTTTACGACTGCACATTAATAAATTATCTACCACTCACATTGGCCACCCTGGCCTCGCCCACCTACCGCCCGCCCGAGTCAATGCCATTAATGTGGCCATAAAGCAAATATTTTGTTTTGTCTCATTTCGCGTGCGTGAGTACGTGTACGTGTGTGTGTGTGTGTGTGTGTTTGTCTTGTCTGGTTAATTCATTTAACGCCCACGTTCCACGCCCCATGGCTAGTGCCACGCCCAGCAGCAGCAGCAACAGCCGTTGATTGCTAATTCCCATTGCCACCCTCCGCCTCAACTCACCCCCTCTGCCCTCTGCGCCCCTCCGCCCCGGTCCAAGTCAGCTCATCCACTCGAGCATGATTCATTAAAGTCTAAAGAGCTAACTAATAGTCGAAAATTTCATTTAATTTGCGCGTTTCAATTCTTTTTGTGTTTTTGTTTTCGCTTTTTATATACCCTGTAAACGTAGCGCGAGCCACAATTGGGGTCGTCTGGCATTGGGCTCGCTCTCTATAGGGAAATACTCTTACACTCACCTGCTTTGGCATGGCCAGCGCTACGTTGCTGTTACTCCCCTTGGCATCGTAGACTAACTATCCGAACTCAGGGACCATATGAACTAGAGTCATGGGGCTTTTCTGGATATCTTCAAATGTATCCAGTATGCATAGAACAGATATTCGACAGGGTATTTGCTAGTCGAGCACTTCCTAGGCAACCTCTTTCTTCTACTCACTTTTTTTTGGCTTCTTTCTTGTGTGTTTTGTTTGCGGGCGCATTTTCAAAGCGCTCGACATTACTCGAATTTTGTACAGGCGGCAACAACAACACGGCGAAAATCGCTGGGAAAATAGTGAAAAAGAAGGAAAACTAAACTGATGTGAGTGTGAGTGTATCGGTTGGTCGGTCTCGGGGCTTTTTGATTTCGCTAATCGTCTACAAAAGCCAACCCAGAGATGATCTAATTATTGACGCACGAATCCGCAATGGCCAAACAACAACAACAACAAAAGCAGCTACATAAAAAGGAAATTTTCGAAAAAAGCGAAAAAAAAAATGCGATTTTTGAAAAGCCAACAAAGGCGGAATTGCTGGGCTGGGCTGAGCAGGGGGCTGGCTGAGCGCTGGCATTTAACATGGCAAATGAAATGAACGAAATCAGAAATCATTATCCAAGCCATTAGCTCTTTAACGGCTGTTGTTGTCGCTATGGCCATAAAAATCGCTAATGTGTGCGCCAAATCAAAACCGATACACACACACACACACGCTCTCTCTCTCTATCTCTCTCTCTCTCTCGCTCTCTCTTTCTCTAACCGCTTCGAACCGTTTCAGACGACTTGCAACATGCAGCAAAATTTCAGTGATTTGCTCGCGTTTAAAAACGCGCTCAACTCGTGGCTAACACACACACACACACCCACACTTATACACACACACACACACACACACACCCACACACTAGTATTTGGCTAGAACTATGTTTTGTTTTCTGTTATCTTAAGTGCTCGCAATTGGTTCATGGCCAAAGCAACGGCCTCGACTGTTTTGTTTTCTTGCCCGGTTTGCCGTTTCGAATGCCTTCTGAGGTTTTTGCTCCGCGAAGATCTCTAATGCCCAAGTAAACAATAAACGCAACTAAACTATGTAAACGGACTAACTAAAAAAAAAACTGAAACAAACAAAGATAGACCAAATTCCTGTAGAATGTGTAAGTGTATAGCCGATAGTGATAAGGTAGAGAGAGATAGACTGAGAGAGATAGACAGAGAGAGAGAGAGAAAGAGAGATAGACAAAGAGAGAGAGAGAAAGAGAGAGAGAAAGAGAGATAGACAAAGAGAGAGAGAGAAAGAGAGACATAGGGAGAGCGAGATGGAGAGAGACAGTTAGAGAGAAAGAGAGATAGAGAGAGATAGATAGATAGAGAAAGAGAGAGAGATATGGAGAGTGAGATAGAGAGGGGGAGATAGAGAGAAAGAGAGAGAGAGAGAGACATAGATAGATAGAGAAAGAGAGAGATAGAGATGGCGAGATGGAGATAGAAGGAGATATAGAGAAAGAGAGAGAGAGCGATAGATAGAGAAAGAGAGAGTAAGGGGAGAGAGAGAGAGAGAAGGGGAGAACGAGGCAGAGAGATAGTGAAGGAGATAGAGAGATAAATAGAGAGAGATAGAGAGAGGGAAATAGAGAGAGAAAGATACATAGAGAGAGCTATAGAGAGAGAGAGATAGATATATAGATAGATAAATACAAAGATAGATAGGGAAAGACAGAGCGAGAGAGATAAACTCAAAGAATAGACTGTCATGGGGATTGATATGGCATAGCAACAACGATGGGTCATTAAAAACTACGCTAAAAAATAAATTTTTTTCTCAATTGTGATAGATATATTATTAAGAGCAATCGCAAAAGATAAGGAAGGCTATAGAGCTAAATTGGTTTGAGATATTGAGCAGATTTTGGTTTTCTTTTAAAGCTCTTTCTATGTCATTTTGGAGCTGTTAAAGTCCTCGTCGCTATACTTTCCATATGATCTCCATTTAGAGATTATCCGAGGATCCGATATAACTTAAGCAAGCTTAAACTTTTGTAACTTTACTAACAAATGACATATGCTGCGGAATCTACATATTTTTATCAGAGATCCAACAATGCAAACTAAAACGGCAAATCCTATAGAATCTGAGAGAACTATGAAATGTTATCGATTGCTCCAACTACTACTACTGAAGCTCGATTACCGGAAATAGTTTCAATCTTGTTGTTGGGTCAGGGAGTAAGAAATTTTTTCAAATTTGGCTTTTTTCAAGCTGTTCTCCTAGCAGAAATACCGTAAGCAGTATGCGCTAGTCGAGCAATGCCTGTTCGCTGATCTCGCACAACTTTGGTGGCATTGAGGATCTTGGATCTTGTTGCAAGTGAAATCAGTGTGTGTATGCGAAGCAGCGCGGAGAGGTTGAGGGTCTGAGAGCGTACGTGTTTCAGATTAAGTTGTTGGCATTATCTGGCATAATGAACCTGGCCGATTATGATCATTAACATTATGAATTGTCATTATGACGAGGAAAAGGAGCTCTTTTTAACTAAATATATGTATATACATATGTATGTATGCATGTGTGTGTGTGTGTATGTGTGTGTGTGTGGCAGCAGCGAGAAGCGACAGACAGCAGCGACAAGTGATAAGATCGAACTGAACTCTGAAGTCTGCCTTAATGCAATGCGGCTCAAGCCGCCAGCTAAATGTGTGAGCGAGCGTGTGTATGTGTTGCTGGAGTCTCTGGGATTGCTTGGCGTGCGTATCAAAATATAACCATAATAAAAATGCTCGTAATGATGCATCATAAATCGCGCCAAATGCCGACGGCGCGCGCGTTTTTAGTCGCCACCAAAAAAAAAAAAAAAGAGAATAAGAAGAAGCGAGAAGTGAGAGGAGAGCCGAGCTAAGCCCTGGCTATGGGATGTGTCTAAAGGTGTGTTAAAAAGGGAGAGTGAGGGGCGGAGCAGGGCAGGGGGGGGTGGGGCGAGCAGACCTACCTGTGCAGCCATTTCTCATGCCGCATTTGTTGCAAGTTGTTGTTGTTGTTGTTGTTGTTGCAAGCTGTTGCCTGTCAATTCAGCGTAAATTTCAACTATTAAATGCCAATTTATGGCGCGTAGCTCACAATTTTTTATTATCGTTTTTATAACACCTTCGAGAGTAGTATGGCCGTCTAGTCCACGGGCGAAGAGTTGGAGGCGGCGGCGGTGGCGGTGGCGGCGGTTGCTGAGGGCGTGTCGCTTTGGCACTGGGCGGACACCATTTAACCAAACTGAAGCCCTTCGAGCAGTTGCCACAGACAGTCAGCCTTTTACTGTCTCGCTCCTCTAGCCAAGGTTCGTTTCGCCTTTTCTTTTTTTTTTTTTTTTTTTTTTTTTTTTTGTGGCGTGAGAAGAGATTGAAGGTAGGAATTTACAGATAAATCACACTAAATCATTTCAATGCTGCCCCCGGTGCAAGGCGCATGCTGCAATGCGAACTGCAACAGACAATCGCAGCAGACACTCCAACAGCAACAGCAACAACAACAACAGCAATAAACAAAAAAAAAAGTTCCGCACTGCGAATTTTTGAACGCCGGCGCGTACTAATCACTCGCATTGTTACACGATCACGAAGCGACTCTAGAGTGGCAGAGCGACAGAGAAAGAATTATATGTATATATATATATAGAGAGAGACAGAGTGAGGTGGAGATGGAGATGGAGATGGTGCAACAGTTGCCTTGACTCTCTGCTGCAGACAAGCTGGAGTCCAGCTGCAAGTCAATTGTAAGCTGTAGGCTGTATACCCTGTATTAATTGCTGACAAGGAGGTATGCGGTAAAGCTTGAAGCTGTTTTGCTGCTTCCAGGGTATCCTCTTTTGGAAGCATGTACTTGGCTGTTAGCTCCAAGCTCTAGATCTGTGCTCTAGAACTGTGTTCAGATAATAATTTACTAAGCGCTATACAGGGTAGCTCCAAGTCTGTAATTTACAGGTACTACAGGTTACATGTACTCTCCTTGTACCTGCATGTAGTTTCCTTGGTTTTCCTTAGCTATTTACGTAGAACTAGATTGACTATTAGCCATCTATAGGGTATCTGTTAGTCGAACATAAATTGTTGCCAAGTTTTAGCTATTCCTCTTTACAGCTTGCTCAAGTACCTTCTCATCATAAGTCTATAAAACTTGTCTTGACCAAGATTACAGGGTATTTGAGAGTCTATCTGTAAGTCTACAGAACTACAGGGTATCCATAGCCTGATAACATTAAACTGTATCTGATTAAAGTCCCTCTATGAGGTAGAGCACCCCTATGACACCCACTTCAACCACAGGGTATCATTTAGTCTATACTTTTTGCCTGCTGCCCGACTTGACTTTGCATGGCAACTCTGCCTTTGACTCTGACAGCCCACACCCGACTCCAGCTCAATTGCCTTTCAGATCCCAATTGGCACTAGATGCCCAGGGCCCCATGTCCCTGCTCTACCCTCCTCGTAGCCCCGCGCTTTCTAAATTGTCAATTAGAGAAATAAGAATTGCAAGTGGAAGCCACCACTGAATGCACTTCGTCTGATGCTGCGACTCCAATTGCACTAATAGAGTACTTAAGCAACTGCTAAAGAAGCCCCGCTCTTGGCTCCCAAGGGAGGGATCCATGGGAGAGATCCCTGGGAGGGGTCCATGCTCAGCACTTGGACAGCGCCCCAAACTGTAGCCAGGCCGGTGGGGAGTCGGCCGCCGCCCAGCAGCTGTCCAATTGTCCGGCCCCAACGACTGCCAGCAATGACAAGGCACAAAGCGCAGCTCTCCTGCTCCACGCCAGCACCCTCCTTCCTTCTCTCGATCTCTCTCTAGTTATCACAGACAAGATGGCACACAGGACAGTCGCTGAGGGAGCAGGGTAGGGGCGACAGGCAGGCAGCGCGGGCAGTTAGAGGTAGTCAGTATTAAAATTCCAACAATTAGGGAACATTTCACATGCCTTTCTAATAGCCAACAACGGGCCACGGGCTGCCCCCTGCTAACGAGCAAGGGGAGGGCTGGCCGTCAAGTTGGGGCTGAGCGAGTGCCGGAGGGGGGTGACAGCATGCATTGTGCAAGCCATGCAACGAGCTGATTGTTCAGGCAGAGGCAGCAGCTCGTCAAGCGAGTGTGTTCCTGTTGCTATACCCTGTAAACGACAGCATATGGAGGGGTGACTAGCTGTGCTCACCAACTGATTTATGATTAGCCTAGAATATGCACGGCCTTAGGCTGTTCGACTCGAGCAGGTCGAAGAGTCTGCTGGGATACATCATGCTCTTTCATTCGCTCTCACTACAGGGCATCTGGCAGTTGAGCCAACTCTGTTGACGCGAAATTCTCACATGCCAAGAAAGGAAGGCGGAGCAGGAGGTGCCACATAGCCAACTCGAACTCCAACGGCAGCATCGACAACACTCCCAGCCGCATCTCCAGACTTGGCCCCAGAGAGCAACAACATGTTGGCATGTCAATAATCTTGTACTGAGCCTGAGCCGGGCCAAGCCAAGCCAAGTCAAGCCGACTCGCAACGAGTTGAAGACGCTGCCCAGCCCCATGGTGGGAGTTGCTGCAAAAGCAAAAGTGCGCAAAAAAAAATGGGAAACAAGTTGCAGCAGCAGCAGCAACAGTTGCTCGGCCTGAGAAATTCCCACACACACACAGACATAGACATTGCGTTGTAGGTGTGCGAAAGATGAAAGAAGAAAAATCACTGGACAAATGAATTGTACGAGCTGCAAACTACGTGACTTTTCATTTCCGTTGCCGTTGCGGGAACTTTCTAAGAAAATCGAAGCACAAAAAAAAAAAGAGAGAGAAACGGAAAAAAAATCAGCAAATTCTCAAATCGAAAAATTCACAAATTTTGCCATCACATTCGTCAATTCACGCACAACAAAAGGCCTATCACACCCACACACACACACACACGATGAACGTGCCAAACACAAATTGCGCGAATTTGCGAGTGGAAGACAACTCGGAGTCTCGAAGCCAAACGTGAGACACGACTCGTTGGCCAAAAAGAAAAGATGAGGCGCAACTGTGTGTCCCGCACACGTGCGCGCTTCCATTGACAAACTGCAGCGAAATAAATTATAATTAGATAGATTTAGTATGGCGCATCTATAGCATATATAACCCACATTGCTACGCTATATATAGCCATCTGATCTAATTGCGAATCGTGCGCGTACTTTGTATGCAGCGACTGTGCCCGCGCCAGCTGGAAGCGAAAGTCACTTAAAGGCAAACATCGCTAATTCAACTGTGATAAGTTGGCACCGAAACTCTCTGGGAATACTAGAATACCTACTGCTCAGATATAGCTAGCATTATGCAGAGGTACATATGTATATCTCTCTCTATCTTGGGTTACTAGAATACCTTGGGAATACTAGAATATATACTGTTCAGATATAGCTAGCATTATGCAGAAGTACATCTCTCTCTCTCTCTCTCTCTCTTTCTCTCTCTCTCTCTCCCTCTCTCTCTCTATCTATCTATCTATCTATCTATCTTGGGTTTCCATAGTTGGTTGTGCTTGGCAGGCAAATGGAACGTATAGTTCCTTTGGGATTCCTTCCCAGTTCTATATGATATATGTAGAATTTAGCTAGTATTTCATACTAACACCTTTATACGATAAAACTGAATTGGATCGCAAATGCTGACACGATCTCTATCAAAGTTCATCGATTCGATTACACTGACTGTATTTCAATATATATATGTATATATGTATATAGCTCATTACAGCCATTCAACACAATTCCACTTCAGTTTCGCTTTTGCCAGAACTGTGACTCATCGCTCCACACAGATGATCTACATGGACAATCCAACCGAATGATCATAGTTCTTGTTTTCACATTAACTTTTATGTAGTTGAAATAAAACTTGCTTTCAAAGCGACAAATAGATTATCATAATACAATTCAATCTTAACAAGAATCACCATCAGACACAGTTATGCCCATGTCTCAGAAAAAAAAAAAGTGATCTTAGCCAGCTGGCATGATCAGATAGCCATAAAATAGAGGAGAAAAACAAAGACTTCATAGTCTAAATGTAAGAAATTGTTAAATCAAATGTTAGTTGATTTCCCTCTCGCTCTGTTGTCACTTCATTCGATTTGGAGACGACAACACATTGCTTTTATAGTTGAGCAAAACTTTATCTAACGATCTATTAGCAGGTTCCACGCATGCTTCGAACTAAACACCAACAACAACGCCCCATGGAAGCCAACAGCTGAGCAAATTGACAAAGTCAAGGGAATATCGTTGAGCTAATAAAAACAAAATAAAAGAGAAAAAAACCGCAACAATCAAATGTGGAGAAGAAGAAGAAGCAACAGCAGCGTTGATCATAAAAAGTCTTACAACAGGTGTCCCATAAAAAGAAAAAAAAACGAAGAAGCGCTCTGCAAATATTGCGCATACGACGCGTTGCCGTGGACAAAAGGCAAACATTGCGCATACGCCCCCTTGGCCAAAAGCGATCGATGGAAAACTATCTATATAAATATAGGTAAATACTATATATAGCTATTTGTATAGCTGTGCAACCGCGATATCTATTGCCCCCGCCTCAAATAAATAAATAAATAAATAATTGCCCAACAATTTTTGTGTGCTGTCTGCAAAATTTGTGATTGCGATCAATGATCAGTCGAGCGATGCTGCTCTATTATGAGAGTGTCTGAACGTGTGTGTGCGTATGTGTGAGTGTGCGTGTGTGTGCCCTATGCCAGCGATAGATAGATACTTACGTATCGCCAGATAGACGTACTACCAACAGTCGCTGTAAATACACTCGCAGAAATTGTCTAGAAGCTGCGTTCGCTATAAATAGGTATTCGAGATGGTCATCAAAGACTTGCCAGAGCAGCGGCAAATGAAACGTGGAAGTGTGAAACATGCAAACCGACTGTGCTGATATGCTAGCCATGACAATGTGGAACAGTAGAAGCTAGAACAGTGGCAAGTGAAATGAGAGTGTGGAATTGGCATGTGGAGAGTGGATATATGACGCGAATATGAAACAGTAAAATGTGAGAGAATAAATCACAGACATGATAAAGCATTGAAGCAATGCATCTCAATGAGATCTTCAAAATGTGGAAGTAAAAGTCTTACTATGAAAATGAAACAGTGAAAGTAAAACAGCATTGCAATGACATAGGAGACGAAGTGCGGAACAATGAGATGTGGCACTGGGAGCTTAATGAGATCTTGGAACTGGAATATGGAGAGTAAAAGTCTTAATATGAAAATGAAACAGTGAAAGTAAAACAGCATTGCAATGACATAAGAGACGAAGTGCGGAACACTGAGATGTGGCACAGGCAGCTTAGACGCATTGATAACAGTCATTGATTCGATTTGTTAAAGAAGCATAAGCACTTCGCTTCATTTCTGTTCAGTTGGGCCATTCCACTGTTCCTTTTCATGAGCATTATGCACCTGCTCATTTCTTTGAGTGTATGGCCCACTATTGTCTTAATTATGTGCTGTTGTCTCTGCCGCTGCCGCTGTTGTTGGCCTCTGCTGCTGCTAGGCAAGGCGTGACTATCTAACGCCAGACAGTCACAGTCGCAGCCGCAGCCGCTTGGCTTACTCATCGTCTCATCAGCTAGCCCAGCCCTGCCCCCCTAACCGGGACCCCAATCCCCCCTATGCCCTGTTCTGCCTCCCGCCACGCCTCGCCCCTCACTCGGACGGAGCCCCCTGCTGAAGTGCCCAAATTGTTGGCTAGCTTTTTTTTTGTATTTTTCTGTTGTTTTTTTTTTTTCTTTTTGCGCGTTCCGCTCTCGTTGTCGTTGCCGCCGTCGTCCCAGCCGCTGCCGCTGCCATGAACCTCCCGCTCTCTGAGATGACCATCGGCATCGGCATCGGCATCTGTCGTCGTTGTCGTCGTCACCGTCGGTCGCCACTTGTTTATTTCTAAGTATTTGGCGCTCTCGCAAGATCACGCGCCGCACCGATCGCTGATAAAATTTGCGGTTTTTGGGGGCCCGCACGGCATCTGTGGCCGCAGGGCGCAGAGAGCGAACAGCAGGGGCCGGCCAGCAGGGCCTGGGGGTGGGGCTGCTGCCTCTAATCTGCGAGTGTTCTAATTTAGAGATGGGCGCATCGACACGAATTTTGTAGACAATAAATTCACAGATCTTACGAATCACATAGAAAAACAAATTGAGTGCATCTCTGAAATTGTTTTGGGAGAGATCTAGATTACAGGATTAGAACTATATATATAAGGAATACAAAATCTTTAAGCTAATTTGCTTTATCTAAGCAAATTTAAGAACGATAGATCGACTATACAGAATCAGAACTCTACGAACTAGTTAGCTACATTTCTACATAAACTTTCAGAATTCAATATAGAAATGAAATGTATGCATAAGATCATGTATATCTAGAGATTATAGTAAGAGATATAGCACTAGATCGTATCTAAAAAGATAAAAGACAGGTTAATGTATAAAGTCAAGAAAGCCAAACAAGATTTCGAGTATAATTTCTATTATATATCTTACGATTAGCATGAACTGAACTTTCAGTTCCCTAAGAGAGAAACTAGAGAGGAAGAGAGAGATAGCAATGCTTCTTTGTATATACATGAATGTATACCAAATAATACCCGGCTCATTTATTGACTCTTAATTATGTCCATTCGCAGGGCGCCTGGGATTGTTTGGACTGGAATAACTAATTGGCTTTTGGGCGGGGCTGGATCATGCGTTCGCTTATGTCCGACGTTGATTTATATCCGAACTCGGGATCTCAATGGCCCAGCTCCGACTGGTCACATGGCAACGAAACATTTGTGGTGCGGCATCGAGCATTGCACTGTTCATGGTATTTTGGCGAATGCACGTGCCATTCCACTATTTATGATCGCGTGTTGTTTGTTTGCTTTGGCACGGCTTCGGCAACACTTTTCTAATCAAAGGCACCTTAATAAAGAAACAAAAATACTCTGAAAATAACCCGCTAATTGATGCCACAATCTAGAATCGCCCCAGCCTGTACCCGAGTCAGAGCCCAGAAGCCAGCGGAGCTCCAAGCAATCAGATTCGATGCTAAGTGGGAGGCAAACAATGCGAAAAACGAAATGGTAAACAGATTGTGTGTATTTTGCGAGCTCCCACAATGCTGGAGACCTCAATGGGTGTAAGATCGATGGAATTTGGAATAGTTTGGCAAGTGAAACAGAAAGATGCGCTAAGTGGAACAACAATTAGAGAAGAGCACATAAGAAAGGCTTATGGAAAAGTAATTATTTGATAGGTGGAATGGTATGTGGAACAGTGATGTATGAAGATGCGAAACAGTGAAAACGAAATAGTAAGTACCTTGTAGGTGTTTGGATTTTGCGTGGTAGATCAGTTACGAAAGCAAAAACTAGAAATAAATGTGAGCAAACTGAATTGTCTTTATTATGGAATGCATGGAATATGAAACATGGATATATAGACTGAAAGGCAGAAAGACAGAAGTATACAAATGTTTTATATAAAACGTGAAGAGACGTAAAAGAAATGTAAGATCTCTAAGGCATATTTTCAAATAGTGCTGGAACGCTGGAATCGGGCCATGTTTAAGTTGCTTCACATGCGAAAGCCAACTTTCAGACTAATTCGAAAGTATAAGAGTTACAGAGATATAGCTTAGATCAAGCGAATGCCTAGACAGCTACGTAATGCGTTCCAATTTCAGTTGTTGCTATAGCTACCTACTGCCTAGGTGTAGACGTTGAATCGTGACAGAATATGAGTCGAAAGGGAAACCAGATTGTAGGCACAGAGTCGAGGCGCATGCACAGGTACACACATAGACACAGGTATTTAGCTAAGGTAAATACTTTCGTGTAAGTGGTTGGGCATGTCTCGGGTCTGGGGTTGGGTGTCGGGTGTTGAGTGCTGGGTGCTGGGTGTTGGGGCTCTGGTCTGGGCGGCAGCTCTAGACATTCCATGGGAATGTGTTCCACAAAGCGAATGCGCCTATTTTTAGATACCTCAAAATGCATGCACAAACAGCAAAGATATCTACATACATATATAGTATGTATATCTTCTAGTATAGTATATAGAGTAGTTGCAGTCGCTGAATCTAAATCGAAATTTGACTCGTGACGATGATGGATCATTGCGTTGGCATTTGCTCCAGCTTCACGAATGACGTCAGCAGCTGCATAGGAACGACGGAATGCGGCCAAAGATCATGCGTTCTGTATCGCCTCTGTGTGTGATCGTAATACCATCCAAATATTCCGCTAGACCAAAAATATCAAAACAGAAAAACAAAAATACATATATATGTATGTATATATGTATATGAAACAAAAATAATGTAAATTTTGTGCTAAAATAAAAACATATTTTTGCAGTTACGCACAGTTGCACTGATAAACAAATGGTATGCCCGACTATGGAATACTCAGCAAAATATTGAACAGTTCAGCAGAAGATATTAGAGTATGGAATTACTGGATATACATACATACATATATTACTAATATATAACTTTTATTACTGGATATACATACATACATATATTACTAATATATAACTTTTATAATATCCTGTATATAATTCATACAAATAAATAATATTTTCACTAAGAAATTTTGTGATGCATTTCATATTACACGTACACACTGTCAGTTTCTCGTTTTTACAGGGTATGCATGGACGTCGTCGTTGTTTGCTTGCTTGCATTAATACTTCGCACATTGCGCATACGCCGTGTGCGCCAATGCGCGGCTGCCTGTCGTAGGTTAGTTCCGCCGGCAGCTCAGCTCCAAAAGGCGAATACACATACACATACATAAGTATGTACATACATCGATACATACATACACATGCACACATGTGCGTATGCTGGATTGTGGCGTACGCTTCAACAGGCCCCAGCAAACAGAAGAAAAACAAAACAGCACAAAGACAAGAAAAAAGAAGACGAGGGGAACTGGCTGGGTGGGTGGGTGTGTGAATGCTGATTGCTGGGCGGGGCAGGCGCGCATTAGGTTAATAGATAGTGACTGGCAAAAGACAAAACAAACAATATAAAATACACGTTAAAGCAGCAACAGCAGCAGCAGCAGCAACAAGAACAACAACAAGAACAACAACAACAGCAACAACAACGACAGCAGCAGCAGCAAGAGAAATGAAATTAAAATCCACAATAAGCCAAAAAACAACAACAACTAATCCAGCAAAGCAGCGAAGCGCGCGCGTCGTCGTGCATGTTGACAAAACACAAAAAAAAGAACAAAAGCTACTAAAGCTAAAAAAAGGAAAAAAAATTGAACAACAACAAAAAAGCTCAACAACAAAAGACCGTCAACGTCGACAGCGACGTCAGCGTCAGTGTCAAGCAGAGCGCAGCTGTCGGCCGTTGTCTATTTGCCTATTTGCCATACAGTTATGTGCTTGTATGTATGCCTCTGTGTGTGTGTGCATGTGTGTGTACGCGAGCGTTTGTCACATGCGAGAGAGCCGTCAACGCAAAGAGAGGCGCGAGGCAGCGCGGCATCTATTCTATGCTGCTGCTACTGCTGCTGCTGCTGCTGCCGGCGCGCGTCAGCGTCAATCGAACTTCAGTTTGTCCAAGATCGCGTCGACCGAACGAACGACGCTAGAAAAGACGCGCGCGACAACAACAAAAACAACGACGACCACGACGAAAGAAAAAAAAACGCAGCGAATTCGAATGATAGAAAAAAAGCATAACAAAAGCAAAAACCATACGAAAGCCGAAGACAGCCGAGTCCGAGTGCAGCCGAAATTGAGAAATAAACGCGAGCTGTTAAAAGTTAACGGTTAAACGCGAACGTCGTCCTGCACCAGCAGCAGCAGCAGCAACACCAACAACAAAGCAGCGGCTTTTGCGAAAACACAAACGCGCATTTTTCAATTCTTGTAGGTGACAAAAACAACAAAAAAAGTGTTGAAGCATGCGTGCGCCTGTGGTTGTGTGTGTGTGTATGTGAGTGAACAGTCACACACATGTGCACATGTATATAGCTGCACTGCTCGCACTTGCCATTGAATGCAATTCAAGAGACAATCGAGCCTAAATGAAATTGGACATTGATAAATGTTAAACGATATCAAATATAGCATATTCATATACGATATACGCGACACGATATATCACATACATGTGTATGTATATGATCTATGAGATATTTATGTGATATATGACGTCTGATTGATGGCTGGGCCAATCAATTTAGATGTATATAAATGCCTCATAAGAAACTAAACAAAGTGCACTTTAACACAAGAAACTGGCGTGCAACTGACAGAGTCGACTCGCAAATACCCTGTAAGTGTGTAAGCTCAATCAATCTCTCTCAATTCAGAGATATCCTCTGATTGCCAAGTCGAATATGATCTTACAGTTCTTCCACTCTTCTGCTTGTCACATAACTGGCTTGGATTCCGAGCACTTACCGCTCTATACACTTCATCGAGCTAGGGTATTTTCATAGTCGCAATGAATAGCATGTGGCATGAGTTGGAGAGCTATTCAAAATTCACATAAATCCAGAGTTGGATTTGTTAGCAAAATGAGCAAAATATGAAGTGCAATATTACTCAGTGACATTCTCGGCTAATTTCCGAGTGATCGAGTGATCGACTGATCAAGTCATTAACTTGAGGAATGCAGAATACACGGCGCAAGCTCGCACCGCCCCGCCCTAGACACCTTTAGCCAAGACACACACCCACATAAAACAGGCAATTACCTGGCAATGAAGTTGGCTTTTATTACTATCATTTTGAGGCTGTGTGAAGGGCGACCCAAAAACCAAAAACAAATAATGAAAATAAAATACTTTGAAAAAAAGCGAAAACAAATCAGAAATCAATCGATCGAGCGTTCGGGTTGGGGCACTCAGTAAATGCCATGCTAAAAAAAATACTAAAAAAAAAAAATAAAGAAACAATTTTACAATTTACAATTCAATGGCTGCTCGATCGGTCGGGAATCGGATCGTATCGCATCGCATCGCATCGCTTCAGCAATTGGTGTGGCTTACAGCATTGGCGATTGCAGTGCAACAGCAAGGCGTGGCAGTGGGCGGAGGGGCCGATAGGGGGAGAGATCTTACTAGATGCTGGCTGCTCTGGGTGCTGGAAGCTGCCATTAAATAAGCACATAAATTGCGGGCACTGATGACGCACCGAGCGGTATTTTTTTCTTTTTTCGAATCATACACATTCTTTGGGCATTTCGCTGTTGTGGCTGTTGCTATTGATGTAATTAGCATTTGAATTATTATGAAGTCTTTGACACTGTTCAAGGATGCAGAGAATTTGAAGGAAAAAAAGAGATGGAGAGTGAGTGCTATATAAGGGAATAACAGTGGAGACAGAGAACGTGTACATCAAGTAACTAAAAGAAGAGTGAAAGGAAAGGAGAAAAGGGAAGATAGAGTGAACGGAAGCCAGAGAGATAGGGAAAATGAGAGTAAGAGCTATGGAGAGACAGAGATGGAGAAAAAGGTGGGTGAGCAAAGGAGAGATGGACGAGTAAGGGGAGATAGAGAGATAGTGAAAGTGATAGATAGTGATAGATAAATAAATAGATAGATAGATGGATTGAAAGATAGAGATAACTTGGCGTAGGCATGTATAAAAATATTGATAGATAGCTAGAGAATATGAAAGATAGAGTTATATAACAGAGAAAGATAGAGAAATAGGTTTTGATTGAAATAGATGTTAAGTAGTTATATTATATTATAGTTATAGTTATATTTACCTGCTCTGTAATTTCTTGATCTGGGTTGTTCTAGATAAATTGATCAAGTTTGATATATCAGCTAGAAGTTGACCCTTCGAGCACATAAAACCCTCACAAGTTATTTGCCAACGGATGAATATGTAACTGCTTAGTTCTTTGTAGGTCAAAAAACTAAAGCTTACTCTGTTTAGTTGAAGACAGAATTATATACTTGCTTATCAAGTATCAAAGGAATTGGGTCTCTTATATCCAAGCATAAAAGAAGAAACTGAAACGAAAAGCCAAAGCAAAAACGATTGTGACAGACAGTGAGGGAAGGAGGAGCCAGAGAGGTTACTATATCAATGGATATTACAAATAACAGCTGCACGAATTGTTCGCTTTGCACTCGACACCAATCGATATATGAGCACGCAGGCGATCGATCATGCGAGTGATCGATCAATTGATCGATCTATTGCAATGCGAATCACTCAACAGGTTAACAGGTCTCCGTTGCTTTTCCAACTCTTGTCAGCCAGTTGTCAATTGCCAATTGCCAGTTGCCAGTTGCCATATGCTCGGCGAGCTGTATAAATATTCGTACTTTGATGCGAATCAGAATTAAACTCTCCCAACTTTTTAATTGCTGAAATGCTAAATCTGTGATGGATGATCTAATGAGTAGAGGCTAGATAAGCAGATCAGGCAGCAGAGAGAATAGATAATCTGAGGGAGAGAAATAGAGCAGAGGAAGAGTCACAGAGCAGAACTCATTTTATTCTCAGATCACCCTTAATTGATCTCGAAGGACTTTATGCCAAGTTTAGAAAGTTTAACTTGTTTTAATCTCATACACACTTCAATGTGCGTGCACAGCTCCCCATAGACTAGAAAAAAAGACAACAACCATAGCAAACACATTGCCCATATCCATTAGCAACTTTCGCTAGTCGATTATTCCCTTGATGGATATTGCCTTCAGCTTGTTAATAAAACAAAACACAATGCACAATAAACAATAAACAAAATACGATAAACGATGAGCGACTTCATATGCTTTCAATATGAAACAACGAAACTAACAGATGTTTGTGCAGTGCAGTGGCTTTTGCCATTTGCCATTTAAATCAGGCACAATTTTTTTGTGATTTACTTTGATTGGCATCTAATTTATGATTGACAGTTACAAACGTTGCGACCAGCCGATAGACCGACCGGCCGACCAAACGACAACCAAGCGCTCCGTCAGCCTACCGCAAACGCGGATACAGATACACAAAGAGTGACAGATACGGATACATAGAAAGATAGATATAGATACAAATTGAGAAATACATATGGTAGATAGAGGAGAATAACTATACGGATACAGCTTTAGATACAGATACATATATGAGGATACAGATACATGTATGTAGATACAGTAAGGAATATAGATATGACATATGTATAAATACATAAGTAGATACATAGATACATAGATACGTAGATACATAGATACATAGATACATAGATACATAGATACATAGATACATAGATACATAGATACATAGATACATAGATACATAGATACATAGATACAGTTACATAGATACATAGATACATAGATACATAGATACATAGATACATAGATACATAGATACATAGATACATAGATACATAGATACATAGATACATAGATACATAGATACATAGATACATAGATACATAGATTACATAGATACATAGTTACATAGATACATAGATACATAGATACATAGATACATAGATACATAGATACATAGATACATAGATACATAGATACATAGATACATAGATACATAGATACATAGGATACATAGATACATAGATACATAGATACATAGATACATAGATACATAGATACATAGATACATAGATACATAGATACATAGATACATAGATACATAAGATACATAGATACATAGATACATAGGATAGATCATAGATACATAGATACATAGATACATAGATACATAGATACATAGATACATAGATACATAGATACATAGATACATAGATACATAGATACATAGATACATAGATACATAGATACATAGATACATAGATACATAGATACATAGATACATAGATACATAGATACATAGATACATAGGATACATAGATACATAGATACATAGATACAGATACATAGATACATAGATACATAGATACATAGATTACTAGTACATAGATACATATATAACATAGATCAAGATACATAGATACATAGCTACATAGTACATAGGATACATAGATACATAGATACATAGATACATAGATACATAGATACATAGATATATAGATACATGGATACATAGATACCTAGATACATCGACTCAGAAAGAGAAAGAGAGAGAAGGAGAAAGAAGGAGAGAGAAAGAGAGAACCTCAACTTGATTTACGTAGTTTGCTTCTCCATTTGGTTAGCTGCGGTCGCCCTCATCTGACAGCATTGTCAAAAAAAAAGATACAATAGCTGGCAGCTACCGTTCCGAATGGTTAGCTGTAACCGCTGCCTCAACCTCAAACCCAACCCCAGAGCCGGGCTGCAGCCCCACCCCAAGCCCCAAGCCCCCCAGTTCGATTATTAAATTGATTTCTCGGATTACGCGTCGTATGCGCAACAGCAGAACGTTTCAGTGCAGCTCTTCGGTGTTGGGCGAGCGATCCGTCGCTCTAGTCGCTTATCAGTTGGGGCCGCATTACATGAGCCCATCAACCCCCTATATAGCGATGATATAATAGCCGATCGTACGATCGCAACGATACGATACGATTGATCGCACTGCGCGCTACCGTTGCGAATTCGGTGTAAACCCATTAAAGTCTTAACGTGGACTTGTCGCAAAGCCATAAACAATCGAAACCGTCGCCTCAAACAATTGCCCGATAAGCAATGCATTCATCTATGTATAAGTATATATAAACATACGATATATATATTTATTGTATAGCCATATAACTGCATAATAATCAGCAAATGAGAATGTTTATAGCGAAATTCATGAGTGCTCGCAGAACTCTGTTGGGCAATTGTTGACATTTATTAGCGGAAACGAATCGAATGGGTATCCTCAAGTTGATTGATTGCTTAACAGTTCTTCAAGTTGAATCGACGTACATAGATCTTGTGCTTATGAGTCGATAACTATCGGCTTACATTGGCATCTTTTAGAGATTGCAGAATATAATATGAAGGAAAATTTCTCTTAGAGCACAACGACATTCAATTTCATGAACTTAACAACAGGTAATACGAAAGAGACAAGATGAAAGAAAGAGAGAGAGAGAGAGAGAGAGGGAGAGAGTTGAGCTTGTTTTTCATGCAAGTCATGTCTGGAAAAGCTGCCAATTGATATTGATGATGCGATTAATTAACTCTTAGCTAGAAATGTGAAAGAGACGTTGAGAGAGGAAGAGAGAGAGAGCGAGCTACTGGGTCTGAGATGGGGATAGTGCTAGATAAAAAATGTATTCAAGCAATGACTAAAACACAAGATTAATCATTCAACCAGTTCTAAGCACACGAAACGCTTTCGCTCTTGAAAGAAATATTAAACAAAAATTCTTGTGTGACTTTTCCTTAGATTTTCTTCTTTATATTTTTGTGGGTTGCTCGTTCATGAGGTGAAACGAAACGGGTATATTTGTTTACTGCAAAGGTAGTGCAAATAATTGGCATAGGAAACGTGAATACATTAATTTTGTCAGTGTCCAGTTGTCCGAACTAGGCTCTACAGACATGGAATTAGGAAATAAAAGTGCTACTGTAGAGAGAGCGAGATGCAACTATATGCTGGAACCTTGAGCGGGTATTATTCAGTCGGCTGTGCCCTGCTGCAATGATGTTACTTGTCTTGTCTTGTCTTGTTGTTGTTGTCATTTCGATGTTTGTCTCGGGGGCTGGCGACAAATCCCTTTATGGCCGTCGATATATCATTTTAAAGCTGATTTTTTGTTGTGTCTTGTAGTTTATTTAACTGTTGGATATTTGAATGTCCGAGCTGGTGGACGAGGGGGCGGTTGCCGTGGGTATGGGGCACGTGTGAGCGCAATTAAAACAAAATGTTCGCAAATATATTAAGTATTAGTAATAAATAATGGAAAATATTTGTGCGCGTATTTCGAAGGAAAAATATGCTAAAGCTGACGAGTGACGAGCAGGCACAGAGGATGAAAGAGACAAAGACAGAGACACATACATAGGCAGAGAGAGAGAGAGAGAGAGAAAGAGAGAAAGAGTGGCTCTTTGTGGTGGTGGCATTTACTTTGCTTTTGATTCTTCAATTCCCATGTCAATTTCATTATCAACAACAACAAATTTATTCCCGCCCGTAGCGCCAGGCGTTGGGTCATAAAATCTCGCGATATCGTTAACAATCATTTCTGTCACTCTTAAAGCAAAAATAAAACAAATTAAAATAGTTGAAGCACTAATAAAAATACAAAATAAACCCACAAAAAGTTGACAACTAAATAAATAAATAAACAGAAATAAAAAACAGAAAAAAACTCGAACGGAATGCAGAGTAAAATTATGAAATAATATGCACGAAAATAGGCAGATGGCAACAGCCAGACATAATCCACAGATACCCTAACATTTGCTGTTCCCATACGTTTAGCCATACAGTTCATAAAACAGCAAATAAAGAAATTGTCCTCAAGGAACTCGAAACTTAGTGAATTTACAGCGCTGAAATGTGGTAGAGCTATTTATTTATGCTGTAGCTGTAATATATTATAAAATCAGAATAATCGGCATGCTACATCATGATATTCTTTGCTAAGTTCGCTCGAAAGTCAAGTCTGTTTGAAGCTAAGGAACTGATATCTGGTAGAACTACACAACTCTTGCTCTATTTCTTACATATGACATACATATATAATGAAAATAATCATAGACAGCAATTGATTGAGTGTTATAAAGAGGAAACTCAAGTGCTCACAAAAACTGCTCAAGTTACAAGTAAATTGGAATATTTTTGATCGACTATAGTATAGATAGGGTATTTCAGTGTCGATCAAACATATTCACGCAATTTTTCGTAGTATTTTTCTGTTTGTATGCGGCATTTCCATTTCATAAAATTTTTGGTGAACGTTTTTTCGTTGTTTTCCAATGTGAGAAATTTTCAGCTATTGTTTGTTCTTGTTTTTGTTGTCAGCCTCATTTAATGCGCTGCTCGCAGCAGCAGCGACGTCGGCGTCAGCGTTGTGTCTGCGATTTGAAATATTCCTATAAATGTTTTGGCCTCACGGCCCGCCGCAAAAAGAACAAAATAAATAAAAAACAACAATATAAATCGGCGTAGTTATATATATTCACATATGTACATATATATATTCACATGTTTGTATAAGTGCGATATCTGTCTCTTGTCTATATGAAAAGAAATGTTAAAATGTCTGAAACATGCGTACAAAATGCTAATACAAAAGCAACAACAACAACAACAACAACAACAACAACGACAACAACAAGAACAAACAGCAATCAACAATCAACAAGAACAACAACAAAAGTGGGAAAAGCTTTCTAGACGCCCGCCAAATGGCAAAGAAAAATGCTTTTCCTTTGATTTATGTAGTTTTAGCTAGCGACGTCAACGCTGACGTCGCAGCCAGCGTCGCAGTCAGTAGCAGAGCCAGTGAAGCAGAGCTCCTTCCTCTAGAGCAAAACCAAATGCAATTCCAAATTCGAAATCAAATGTACAAATATTTTATTGAACATTTTGAAGCAAATAGCAATTTGAAGAAATGAATAATGATACGAGATATATACATAAATATTTTTAAATTCAAATAGAGCAAATATTACTCATAGCGAATTGGAATCGCTCTAAGTTTTAGTTTTGTCATAGACTTGAGGAGATTCTAGATTCTGAAATAAAAGTGATTAAAATATATTTACCATAAATTACTATAATTAAGAAATTTATATATTTTAATTTTCTTCTTCAATATTCCAGCCGAGCTCATAATTTACATATATAAGAAAGTTCAAGAAATAAAAATTTTTTTTTTTTACATTCCAAAAGTTCTTGCTAAGGATTTATATTTTCAAGTATTTTTGCCATTTTCGAAATTGTTTTTCATTTGCGAAGCACTTGAAAATGAAATATTTGAGAAATTTTATAAATACAAACCAATTAATTTTGGATTATTCATATTTATTTGTATTTAAGCAAAAATAAACTGCGCAGAATGTTCACTGTAACGGTATAATACTGTTAGCAGCAACTATATCAACTGCTGAATGCTCCATATATAGTACATACATATATAATGTCATAGATATGATACGAAGCCCCGACCCTCGTAATATGATAGCAGCAAAAAGGTAAACAAACTAAAATGCTAACTGGGTAATCGGGTAAACGGGTAAGCGGGTGATCGGTCTATCGAGCCTAGATCTTAGACTAAAAACTAAACAATACAGCAAGAGAAATTATTCCCCCGCTCTCTCTCTCTCTCTCTATTTCTCTCTATTGCGCTGTATTATACTAACTAATCTTATCATAATAACTAAGCATAGACGCTCTCACTCACACTCATGCACGTAGGGAGAGTAATGTTGATGGGAAGGCGTAGGTGCGCAATTCTCCCTCTCCCACATCCCTTTATTCGTTTATTCGTTTTGTTGTTGCTGCAGTTCGGCAAATGTTGCTAGCCTGCGATTGGCTCAAAAAGGATGCGCAATGCATGGGCATGGCCGCAGCCCACATTATGTTCACCTTCCCTCGCTCACGCCCACGCGCAGTCAACGCAATTTGCACAAGCAGCGGCTAGGTAGGTAGGTAGGCAGTCGGTCGGTCAGGTGGTTGATTGCTCAAGCGCGGGGCGAGCGGCTGGCAGCATGTTGCAGCAGCTCAATGTATCGGCTACATGTTGCTTAGCAGGGGGATGGAGTGGGATATGCCAGCCAGCCAGCTAGCACGCACGCACGCATGCGCTGCTGTTGCTGGGCTGGCAGCGCTGCGGCGCTCATTCAACTTTGCATCGTTCGTCATCGGGCAAACATCTCGGCGACACGCGACTCGGCAGCAACAGCAGCAGCAGGCGCAGGCTTTGCAAACAATAGCAACAGCAACAACAACAACAAGAATAGCAGCAAAAGAAAATTGCGCTGCTGCTGCTGCTGCTGCCAAAAGACGACGACGACGACAACAGCCGAGCGCCGCACGAATGCGCAAATACGAATCACGACAGCAACAACAACCTCCAAATACGACGACGACGACGACAGCAGCAGCAGCAGCAACTTTGTTGCTCTCTCTCACGGTGCGCAACTCTCTCTCAGGCGCGCTCTCGTTCTTTGCACTCAACTCTTTGGCTGCGTGCCTGCCTGGCTGTCTGCGCTGCTTATGCGCACGTCGCTCTCGTTCTCTCTCTCTCGCTCTCGCCTGCGCTCGTTCTCAGATCGTGCACTCTCGGCGCTCTGCGCTCTGCCGCTGCCAGCGTCGCTGTCGCTGTCGCAGTCGCTGCTGTCATCGTTTTCGCTTGTTGGGTTTTAGTTTATTTATTCCACCGACCGATACCGTGTGGACATTATTTTCTGAAACGATCGTAACCGCACAACATACACAAACACTCACCGAGACACACACACACACGCACGTACGTCGTCGTCATCGCACACTTACACACACACACACACAGAGTCTCGCAGCGAGCCAGCAGCGGCGCAGCAGCCAGAGCCCATATACACGGCGTGTGCGCCCCGTGAGCTATCTAGTAGATAAAAACTCGCCGACTCGCCGACAACAGCAACACATTAACAACACAACCTAGCAACAAATTGAAGCAACAACTCTTTTCTCTCCTTTTTGTTGTTCAACGCCTGTATTTGTATTTGGGCAACGAAAATGTGCAAAAACAGAGCTTGAGTCAATTTCAATTGCAATCACCGAATTTTCATTGCAAAAACTGTGCGAACAAAAATCAAATTGCTTAAAACTACAGTAGAATCAAAATCAAAATCAAAATTAAAATCAAAGCAAAAGAAGAAGCTAACGAAACACCTTAAAACCTTAACCTAAACTAGGTGTTTGCAACAAATTTGCAACAACAAGAAGAAAAACGCGTGTGTTATCTAATCTATAAAACAAAAAAGAGAAAAAAACGGCATTCAAATAAAGTATATATATCTATATATATATATGTAAAAGAAAAATCGGTACGGTCGGTCTTTATATATATTAAAAGTTTTTTTTTTCTGTTTACGTTTATTTGACAACCTTAAAAAACCAACTTGAAGTAAGAAAAGTGTGTGTGAACAAAAAGTTTTTTTTTTAACTTGAATTGAAAAAGAAGAAGAAGAAGCGAAGGAAACTAAAGTATAAAACAATCTACGAAAATGAACAACAATCAAACGAATATAGCGACAGCCTTGGCCACGGCCACAGGCACGGTCCAAACGCTGGAGAGGCATGCCAACAATAGTTGCAGCAACTGTTGCAACATCAGCAGCAGCAGCAGCAGCAGCAACTGCAACAGCAGCAGCAACAGCAGCAGCAGCAGCAACACAAACAACGCCACATATTATTATCAGAGAAGATTGCAACACCTGCTGCTGCTCGCTTTGCTCGTCTGCGTTGCCAGCCTCAACAGCTGTTGGCTCCAGCCGGTGCAGGCGCGACGCCACGCCCCCTTAATGTTCGAGGAGGCCGATACGGCCAGACGCTCCAATAGACCAGCAGGTAAGTCCAACTATAACCATCATACATAGTATCGTATCGTATCGCATTACCTCACATCGAAGTTAGATCATATCCAATCCAAGTTCAAGTACAGCCATCATATCATATATAATGTCACATCATATCGTATATGGTCAAGTTAATTCGTAGCCAATCTAACATTGCGCATACGCCCCGTCCATCAGCTGGCCATAAACATGTTGTATGTGTTTTTTTTTTTTTTGGTCGGCTTTCGGGTTTTCCGCTGGGACAGCAGGTAGAGTTAGCCGGCTCGCACCCTTAAGCCGGCAACGTGCTCGCTCCTTTGGGTTTTTCACGATTTTTTATGCCCGCCTGTTAATCCGGAAAATGGGAATTCCCTTCCGACTGTTTGCTGCCTGCCCGCTGCCTGCTAGGCCCAGACACCGAGGCGTCCTCAATGTTTGGGCCTTTGTCATGGGCTAAGCTGCTTAGCAGCTCACACACAATATACAATATACAATATATATAGATAGACATATATAGATCTGTCTCTCTATATATATTTGTATATATTTATGTATATTTTTATGGATCAGACGCAGTTTTGTTAGCCGTGGCTGCTGTTACGATTCTTACGCTTGATTAGCCGCATTTCCTGTTTCTATATAAAGTTTTTCTCATTTTCCTTTTGTTTTGCCCACGCTCCCCATCTCGCTCTCTCTATCAATCTCTCTCTCTCTCTCCATGTTGTTTGCTTCTTCTGTTTTTCAATTAAAAACAGTTTGCGGTTTTTTATTGCAACGACTTTGAGCCGTTTATCGTCTTACAATGCAAAAATGCATAGCGATTGCCGTCCGTCGGCAATGTTCATGTTATTCTTCATGTTAAAACTCACGTGCAATCATTACAATACAATTTTGATAGAAGCCGGTGAGCCAACATTATAATTCTATAAATTCTTTTTGCATCGTATCTAGTTTATTGGACTCTTTAATTTTGGTCAGCCCTCATCAAAATCCGCTGTCGTTTGACCATTGTCAAATCCGCCCAATTGAAACAAAGTCCATTCATTTATAGTAAACTAATTCATCTTAGCTCAACTTAAAATTTAGATTTAAACCTTATTTAATTATAGCTAAAATGTTATCAAGTGTGATCGTATTTCAACTTGAACTCAAATCTTTAAATGAATGTAAACTCTTGATTTTGTTTAATATGCCCAGATTTTATTTGACAAAACTGCATATATTGTAGGCCCTGTTAGGTGTAGAAAATCTAAATCAAATCGCATGTCGTGGACATAATGCTAGAAATTTAAAATTAGGTTTACTCGGTGATATTTGAAACACTTTTCGAAAATGCCATGCGAGGCTGCATATTGCAGCGCCGCCTTTGAGTGCATAAAATTTTATCCAAATCCCACGACATTTACGTAAAGCTAATTATAGAAAAATAGGTTGTACAAATCAAATAATTTGTCTGGTGTTGGCTCAGCTCATTAAATGTTTATGCACAGTGCAATGGGCCAACATAAGACATCAACTTGGGCAACAGCAACAGCAACAATATCTATCAATGGGCCAGCATAGCGCCCACTCCAGATAGAGTTTACCGAGTGCTAATTAAAAGCTCAGCATAATTTAGTCGTTATGCATACGTATATATATATGTATATATGGACACTATAGCGTAGTAGTGGAGTTGTAGCCACCTTTCGATTGACTACAAATTCGTTCAACGGCAAATCCCACCAACACACTAAACATGATTTTTTTTAATGAATGAAAATCAAACGCATACACACACTCTCTCACACACACACACGAACACGCACACCAAATTTTAGCTGTTCTCTTTTAGCCTTCTTTTTGGCTAGAGGTAAGTGCGGCAAGCGACGGCGCCGCCGCCAACAGATTGGGCTAATCAAACATCAAAAACCACGCACGTTTTTTTTTTCCGTCTTCGTGGGTCCGCAAGGGGTTGCTGCGGTAGGGGGGAGCCTACTACTAACTACCAATTCGTTTTGTTCATTTCGCATTTAATTTAGCTGATTAACAAGCGCTGCTGCTGCGGCTGCTGGCCCCCTTTGAAAGACCGGACGGTGGGGCTGCCTACGACGTTGCCTACAGCAGCTAAGCTACCTCTTCAGTCTCTCTCTGTCTGTCTCTCTGTCTGTCTGTCTGTTTGTCTGTCTCTGTCTCTCTGTCTCTTTCACACACAGCATTCGCCATTCGTCAGCATAATTCATTTATTCAACTGTCTGCCGCCCAGTTAGGTGTTAAAAAGTTGTTAACTTATTTTTAATGAATGCGTGTAAAAGACAACAACAACAACAGCAACAACAACGAAAATCAAGATGTGCCTACGTAAAGCAGCAAACGAGACAACGACAGACAAAGACGCCGAGAAGGGAGCGCGAGCAAGGGAGAGGGCGGGCGAACGCGATGCCGTTTGGCATCTCGGCAAACATATCCATGATCTTTAACGAAAAACGAATACGAATGCGAAGCACATGAAAAAAAAAAGCCAAAAACAAAATAAAAACGAAACACGTTAAGTCCCAACAGCCAACAGCCACGACGCGCCGTCTGCCAGACGCCAAATCTGCTTTTTTTTAGCCTTTTTTTGCAGACTTAAGATACCCGCATTTGCAGAGGAAATACATACATATGTGACTGGCTTAGGCTGAAAGTTTTTTTTTTTTCGCGCTTTTATAATATAGGGTCTGAAAAAAGGCTAAACGAAATTGAACAGAGTTTAGTTATGCGGGAGTTGAGGCAGAGATAGACAGAGATAGCGGTATATGAAGTTGAAGACAGAGAAAGAAAGAACTGCTAAAAACAGCTTTAGAGAAAGCTAAGAAAAGAGCTAAAAACAGCTGCAGCTTATATAGTCAGGGTAGATCTGAAGCTGAATATACGTAAAGAGGACAAGAAAAAGTTGAGAAAAATATAATAAAATTGGGAAAACTTATAGAGCTAAAGAAAAGGGTTCATAACTTCTGAAGCTGTCATTCCATGAATTTATATATAGCTAAAAAGAAAAACTAAACAAAAACGTATAAATATTTTGTTTTAACTAACTGCCTAAAGTTTCCCTTCAGTTGCAATGCCTTCTCGAGAAAAGAAAAAACTAGCTTAAAGTTTGCCCGTAATTTATACAAAGTTAGAGCTATATATCTTGGCCGTAAAGCTGGCTAAAAAATAGCTAGTTTTCGCTAAGCTGCTTAGAGTGTTTAAGTTTCGGCTTTTGTTGCTTTCTTCAGGCTAAATTTGTGGCTGTCGGGCGACAGGGACCCAAAAAAAAAAATATACAACACGACTGAGCCAACAGCTGGCGTCAGCGTCGGCGTCGGCGTTGCCGTCGACGTCACTGTCAGTTGCATGTCAGGCAGTCGAAAACGAAATGCAACCAATTTGTTGCCGGCAGCGACAACAGCAACAACAACAACAACGACAGCAACCAATTGCAGCCTTTTTTGGCTTGGAGACGAGGCGTCGCCAGTTTCGCCGCAATCGCCAAATCGCCGTCAGTCGCCAGCAGCGGCAGCAGCAGCAGCAGCGGCAGCGACTGCGTCGCAATTCGCTGAAGTCGCGTGTGGGCAGAGGAAGCACTTAATGCCCACAAGGTGTCAAATTGCAGCAGAGAGTTTGTTTTCTGTGTTTGCTGTTGTTGTTGTTGTTGTTTCTGTTTTTCGAGCTCGAATTCGAAGTCGAATTTCGGTTACGAACGCGCTGGGGCTGTGCGGCTCGCCCACCCAGCCCAAGGAGAAGCCAGCTCTAGCTAGAAAAGAGCCAAGGCACAAGGTGTGTGTGAGTGTGTGAATGTCTCTCTGTGTGTGTGTGTGTGTGTGTGTGTGTGTGTTAATTAATTTGACTTTTTTGTTGTTGTTGCTGTTGTATTTCGGCTGCAGCGTAGGCAAATAAGATACAGCTACGCTTCACAGCTTCGTGGGCTGGCTTTTTTTTTCTTTTTTTTTTTTTTTGCCTGTTGCGCATTTCCGTTCGAGTGAGAGAGCAAGCGAGGAAGAGAGGGAGACAGAGTGGGTGTGTGAGCTGGCCTTTTTATTTGTTTTGTAGTTTTTTTTTTTTGGCCGAAATTAGCGGGAATGAATGCAAATCAATCGAGAAATCGCCTTCGTTCTGGTTTCAGCTACATTTTCCGGCCATTCAATTGGCACAAACCGTTAGCTCTGCCCCTCGTTTACAATTATCCGTTAGTCTGCCATGACCGTCCGGCCGTCTGCTGCTGGCGCATCACTGATAGCCACAAGTACACTATATATAGAGAATAATTGCAAATATATTCATATCTTTAGTGCTATTACAGGTCGATTTTTTAGCTTTTTTATAGCCTTTTTTTGGGCAAGTTGAAGCAGAGTAAAGTAAAGTAAAATCACTAGCTGCTTTCAGATGGATTTTTTTAAGGGGTATTGCCACTCTCAACCTGTGGGTAACGCCTTATAAATGCATACCCTTTTTTAGCTAGTTTAAGGCTCTGTCCTCTGCTTACGTTCCACTGGGAGCTTTTTGCTCTACCGAGCTACAAAGTGCTTTCCTTCTATGATCGCTTGAGCAATGAGTCGCGTGCTGCTGTCTCATTCATTGCAGCTGCAGCGATCATCATCATCATCATCAGCAGCAGCAGCAGCAGCAGCAGCAGCAGCAGCAACGTCATCAGCTAACTAGAGCCCACACCCACCGCTCGGCTGCCACCTTCCACTGCTCGGCCACGAGACACACATCCTTAGAATATTTGTGCAACTTATCAGCGCATTTAAAATTAGCCAGCAACAACAACAGCAGCAGCAACAGCAACAACAACAACAGTAACAACAATCTTCTTTTAGCATTGTTTTTGCCGTCTGAACTCTTGACGACATCTGCGACGGGGGCAACTCGCAGTCGCGTGATTTGCTTTGTAAATGAGCAAAAATGCAAAACCAAAACCAAAAACAAAAATACAAAAACAAAAAATAAAATAGAAAAAATTAAAAATAAAAAAAAAACGGAAAAAGACAAGCAAAAACAAATGAAAAAAAATAGAAATAAAATAAATAAATAAAAATAGTCATTGAAAATGTTTACGGCCAGAGACGCGTTGCCTTTAGCTGCCTTCAGCTGACTTTAGCTGCCTTTACAGCTCTGTTCCAAAATAGCCAACACACACACACACATATGCGCAGACACACACACACACATACACGGAAATTAGCCGCTTTTGGGGCAACTCATGCGCAATTGTCTAAACACAATTTCACAGACACTAAAATAATTGCAACGCTGGCCAAGAAGTTCGTTCCACAGCGGCATCCATTTAGCTTCTTTTTTTTTCAAGCTAAATATATGTATGTGTTTTACAAATATTTATATGCATATAAAATGCTGCGCAGTGTTCAATATTCAATTCAGTGCAAATACTCCAAAATTTGGTCTTCTTATAGGTGGCTCAACTGGAGTAATGCGGGTAGGAATAGCCAGATTTTAGCAGATTTTCTCAAGTTAGCTATATTATTCCATTAGCTATGCCATTTTAAGCATTTTCCAAATTTCTTTCCATTAAAGTTCGAATTCAATTTACGGTTTTCTTGTTGACTCTAGAAGGAACTCTATTATATAGTACGTATATCATTGAGAAATCACAACGGTAGCTGTCTTTAAATGTGTATCATATATATCGTATATATCGTATATAGATCGTCTTTAGATCGTTTGTTCGCTTAGCTACTTGGCCAACAATTGTCATTCATTATGAGTAAACCTTTTCTTCCTCTCCCTCTCACTCTCTCTCTCTCTTTCTCTCTCACTCCCCCTCTTGCCACATCTTAGACTTTTTTACATGAACTTTTTGCTCTCGCTGAAATGCTTCCCGATTTTTTTGTGATCTTCGAATATATTGCCAATTGTTGTTGCCAAGGCGCTCCGCAATGAGAACAGCAATAACAATAACAATAACAATAGCAATAGCAATAGCAATGGCAATGGCAACAACAAGTGCAGAGCGAGCCCCTTTTTTTGTAGTGTATTTAATGTGCGCGTTTTGCTAGCGTTTTTAAACGCGCCGTCGCCACATTTTGCGGCTTTTTCACGTTTGAACTTTTTCTTCTTCTTTACTTTCACACTTTTTTTCATTTTAAGGGCGATTGCTCCATATGCGTGTGTGTGCGTGTGTGTGTGTGTGTGTGCGTTTGTCCAACGGCCTCTGCTGTTTGTTTGCTTTGTTGGGAACGACACCGCCGCCGCCGTCGCCGCCGTCGCCTCTGTGTGTTTGTCAACTGACCCCCATCCCCTGCTGGTACGCCTGCCCTGCCGCAACCCCTTGACACGCCCACCGGCTCACACCTACCGCTTGTCTGTCATAAATTATCTCAACAACCAGCGCAACTCCAAAAAAAAAAAAAAAATAAGGAAAGAAAAAGAAAACGCAATCAGCCATTAGAGATCTTTATTTGGTTGCGTTCACAAAACACAAATTGAGCCAGGCACGACTAAGTGATATCCTAGAAATGTTGAGAATGAGCAAAGAAGAAGTTTTTCCTATTTATCTCACATATCTTAATCTCTATGAGGATTCTCGAATGTGGATAAATATCGAAAGTAAAAATTGCCCCGAAGTAGTCCTCCAGTGTTTTCCCATTGTACATATGTACATATATAACTGTACTCCATTTATGGAATATTCTTAAATGCATCATATGCAAGGTTTCTTTCTCTCTCTCTCTGTCTCTCTTTCTCTCCCATTCTCTGACTCTCACTCTTTCCTCTGCCAGTCGAGTTAGCCGACCTACACCAGGGTTTACTTTACAGGGTATGCAGACAAATGGGTGCATTTGCTGTTTGAGGTTACATTTTCTGTTAGCTTTGCACTTAAATAAATTTAATTGCTTATAAAATAAATAAAGTGGAGCGCGGCTGAGTGAGAGGCGACAAACTGAACTGAGTTAAATACCAAATGCTAATGCAGAAGCAGTATATACTAAGAGAAAATACTAAATAATAGTGCAGACAAGTACCTAAAAAGAGCTAGAAATATACCAAAAATATTCAATTGATATTGGGGCTATATATATACTATATGATCTATAGCAAAAGTCTTGTAAATATTTGATAAATATTTGGTATATATCATCATATAGTAACGGGAGAAGAAGAAGGAGTAGGAGCTGGAGCAGGAGATGGAGAACTGCTATTTAGGCTCTTTCGTCATAATTTTGTCCACACTCAGAGTCTATTTATTGACATTCTGTTTTATTTGGTTTACTTCGGCTGTTACTTTTTGTTGTGTGCCGCGATCGATCGATCTATTGATTCTGATTGATTGGCCGCATCGATTGATTGACAGCTCGACACTCGTCGCTGTCAAATTTGAAGAACGCAAACAGAGGCGAACGACACAAAAAGAACCGAAATAATAAAACAGCTCAAGAGCTCGATAAGCCGGACTAATCGACGCGCTGCAGCATTTCAATCAAATTCAATCTGCCCCCCCGCTCTATCTCTCTCCCACTCTTTCTGTCTCTCTCTCACTCACTGATTTGCCTTTGAATTGATTTGATGTACATTTTACGTTAATTATTTTGCAACAATTAATTAAGGCGCAAAACACAAATAACATTTTGTAAATTAACAACTAGAAGAGCGTAGCTATATAACATATATCTCTCCCACTCTCCCACTCTCCCACTCTCTCTCTCTCTCTCTCTCTCTGGCGTGCACTTTTTGTGCTGCTTCTACCAATTCGCCGATTTGTGCTGATCTTTTAACTCAATTAAAAGCGCACGCAGCCAAAAAAAAGAAGAGCAGAACAAATATTTCAGGCAACTGCTTGACTAGAGAATACCCTGTAATTGGATGTGCATATGTCCCGAAGTGAATATCATGTAGATCAATATATTTCTACTTTACGCCCTAGCCTTTCAGCCTTTTAGGCTTTCATGTTTAGCCTATAGCAGCAGCTGCTCAACTAGTGTACACCCTGTAATTATATACGACTTAAGCTAGATCACATTCAACTAATATTCTATAGAAATGCTCTAGCTTTTGCCTTGATAACCTTGTTAGCCTGCATGGAGTTGAGTTAAGCCATCCCTTAGTATGATTTACAGGGTATGCGCAAAGCACTTTGCAACTGTGCGTGTGAGAGTGTGTGTGAGTGCGTGTGTGTGTAGGCTGCAAAAAATAGCCAAAAGAAAATGCTGCGCCAGTGCGACGCCGCTGTCGACGTCAGCTGCAGCAGCGACGGCAGCAGCGGCAGCGGCAGCGGCAGAGGTTCTGCGTCATGTGAGTCAGCAACGCATTTGGCAACACCAAGGCGAATTTATAGTTGGCTAAAACGAATGACCAACAAGACAAGACACTGAGAGAGAGAGAGAGAGCGACAGAGAGGGAGAGCGGCAGAGAGGGAGGGAGCGCGACGTACAGTGGGGCCACGTGTTGTTGGCAGCCAGCGCAATGTTTATTAGAAGTTGAAATGCCTGTCGCTGCCTTTTGACTGTAATTAGCACATTGTGCGAAGATTCATCTCTTGCTTGTTGCAGCATCGCAGCCAGAGAGTGGCAGAGGGCTGGGGGGCAGGGGCAGCGCGGTAGCCAGCCGAGGCAGACATATGCCACACATGCTACCAAAACTGTCGCCAAGGGCCAAAAGCAAACAACAACAAATAAGAAGAAAAGAATAGAAATGAAAAAAAAAGAATCAAAGATATTTCCACATGAGAATCTTCTTGTAGGTAAAATGAGGAAAATAAAAGGAAAACAAAATGGATGTTAGATAAAGAAAGCCCTAAGTTCTGAGACTGCAAGTCCAGTTAGCAAATCCAATTGGATAGTTTAGTCTTAGATAAATTTAATAGGAACTCTGTAAAGCCCTAATCAAGTTTAGCTCAGCTAAGCCTAAATTAAGTCCTTGGAATAAGCTTAGTCAAAACTTTAAGCCATCAGAACAGTGAGAGGGGTATAGAGGGAAAGAAAGAGAGAGAGAGAGAGAGAGACAGAGAGAGAGAGAGAGAGAGAGAGAGATAGACAGAGATAGACAGAGCTACCCAGCTGGAATCATGGAAAATTCAATAAATTTTTCGCATATTACTTTTGCTGCACTTTAGTGTTGTTGTTGTTGTTGTTGTTATTCCTCCTCTTCTTCTTGCTATTGCTTGCCTGTGTGTCAATGCACTGCCAAACAGCAACAGCAACAACAACAACAACAACAACACAAAATTATTTCTAGACATTTCGTCTTAAATTCAAATTAAAAATAACAAATATATATAGGATACAAGTATTAATTTATATATATATTTATGTATGTATGTATGTGTGTATATGTGTGTGTGTCCAATGCACTTGTTGTTGCTGTTGTTGTTAATGTTAAGTGCCGCCCACGCTGCGTACAAACACAATAAAAAGAAGAATAATAATTATTTCTTTTATTTCTTTTTTGTTGTTGTTTTGCGCAAATTTCAACATTCTTTTTTTTTGTTGTTGTTGCACGCTTCGGCTGCTAGAAACTTGTGCATCTATGAATGAATTTGGCGTACATAATAAATAGTCTGGAACAGCAAAAAAAAAAAAAAATGTGGCCCAAAAACATGTTTGCGCCCATTAATCAAATGTCTAGACAAATTGCAACAACAATTGCACACACACACACACACGCTTACAGTAAACAAATGCCGATGAGCTGTTTCTTGCTGCGGAAATGAGGGGCGGAACGGCAGCAACAGCAACAGGAAGAACAACAGTTAATCAAAGCAGCCCATTGTGCCTGGCAACATTAGCAGTGAGCAGCGGAAGTGGCAGCAGCAACATTGCTGCTGCAGTCAGAGAACGGCGAATCTATTTTTAGGCAACAATTTCAGACGCGCCTGTTGCTAAGCTGTTGCCAACAGCAAAGCTGACCCGATACACACACAGCACACAGCATGTTGCTGAGCTGTGGCAACATTTGTTGCTAAGCTCGAGCCGGGCTGCAGACAAACACGGTCAACATAAATTGTTGCTATGCAATGCAGAGGCAAACGGTTAAAGCTTGTTGCTAAGGCAACATAAATTGTTGCTATGCAATGCTGCTAAGCGATGTTGATAAGGCTTGACATTGTTGCTGTTGCTGACTTGCTGGCGTGGCAGCATTTTAAGGCTGCGCTGCGCCGCCAGCACATGATCGATCTGTGGCCTATGCATACATATGTATGTATGTATATATAAATAAATGTATACATATAATTTATTTACAATTTTTGCGAGAAGAAATGTGAAATCAAGCGCAAAAATTGCCGAGCGCCAATTAACGTAAATTTCAATTATATTGTCGGCGCGGGACCAAAAATAAATGAAATTTTCAAATTGCACAAGGAATGACAACAAGAAAACTGACTAAAATGGGCATGAATATACGAATATATGTATATACATAGACAAATGCACACATATATATACATATATATGACTAGTTTGTTGCCAATACACATGACATATGGCTGGCTTCAAGTGCAGCCTGAGCTTGGCAACATATTTAGCCGCATGCTGCTGCCTTTTGTTGCTCAACAATGTTTGGACTCGAGCTGAAAACCAAAGTCAACTTGTTTAAGCTACAATTTGACATACAAACATACATACATATGTGTGTGCGTGTGTGTCTGTCTGTGTTTTTTGTCTTCTATGATTATTTTTCTATTGTTTGGCTATTTTATTTACTTATTTATTTGTGTGTGTGTGTGTGTTTTTTTTTTGTATTTTGCTTGCATTTCAATTTTATGTTTCTTTATTTTCGCACGCAAATAAAGCTGGCGCCAAATGAAAAATAAAACAAACAACTACAACAACAGCAACAGCAGAGAGTAGAAACAGCAGCAGAAGCAGAGAATTATAATAAGGCCGCGCACACTTGATAAACGTCGCGCGTCGTTAGCGCCACTTATCACGTATACGCCATGTCGGGCAATGCCGCCTCAGCTTGTTTTCAATTTGTTGCTGATGATGTTGTTGTTGTTGCTGTTCGATTACTCTACTACTCTGATTGTTCTCACATACCCTGCCCAGACGTAGCAGCTGGGCATATCAGCTGGAAAATGTTGACTAAAAAAGCCATAAAAAAAGTTAACTCTTCAGCTAAATATCTCCAATGTCTCTGCTGTCCCATATATCAGTCACAGTTTGAAAGTCACTCGCTGAGAAACTTCTCTGGAATGTGGAGTGACTTATAGGGTATCCTTATAGTCGTTGCGCTACCTGTGAGCTTGGGGCGGGGTGGGCGTCGTGCCTTTAACTAGTTATTGTATTTGGCTAATTAGGTGCTTGTCACTGCTTTTGATTCAAGACCAAATCGCTGTTCGATGTGATAAGCTAACATAGAGAAAAGCAAAGTTCAGAATGAGAGGGAGAGAGAGAGAGAGAGAGAGAAAAAGAAAGAGAGATAGTAGCGCAACAGCTGCAGTCCAAAAATCATGATCTTATTATATTTTTATTGCTCTATTTACTCGTATTCCCAGCCGAGAAATACCCTGCAAAAATACCCTGTAAAAAAATACACTATCAGTCAAATGCCCACTGCTTGGCAACAGCTAGGGTATCTACTAGTCGTGTGCTTCTATTGTATTAGCATTGAGCAACCTCCCAGATACCTAGGGTATCTGCTAGTGCTGCTATTTCTGCTATTTGCTATTCAGCTAGGGTATCTACAAGTCCATCATTCTTAATCGAATTGTAGCTTATCTAGGGTATCTGCTAGTCGTATACCTGCAGTTGTATTTGCTTGAGTTTTTTACTTATTTTTTGGCTACTATTTTTTTCTTTTTTTGGTTTTTTTTTTGCTATTTTTATGGGTTGTTTGGCGGCATCGTTCGATGTGTGGCGCCAAAGAGTTTAAAGTTTTAGCATTTGTAATTTAGCCTTTTTTCCCCATGCTTATTTATTTATCGGCCTTTTTGTTGTTGCTATTTCGTGGCTGTGGCTCTGTGGGTAATTAAAATATATTAATAATTAAACGTGCTGCGCAGGCCGATTTGCATAACGATTTTAGTGGCTCGGCCAATTAACAGCAACAACAACAACAACAAACAGAGGGAAAAAAGCCGCTAAAGAAAAAATTTTGACACTTGTTGGCGCCAGTTGCAGCTGAAAAAGATCTAAACAAAAAGTCTTAGCTTGGCAACAGTTATTGCCTCTTTTAGCTACTTTTTTAGCCTTTATCAGCAGAATTGTTTTAGCTTTTATTTTGGCTTGCGCTGCATAATGGCTAAATGCAACTTTCCATTGAGCTCTGTTGGCCTTTTTTGTGTATAGCTGCTTGTATTTAGCCGCTTTTGGCATTTCTTTGTAGCTTTTTTCCCGCTACTTTGTGCATTTGATGATTGGGAACGTTTGCCGGAAGCGCCGCCAATGCTGGCGCCAGGCGACATCATTTGCCCCGGCCACGCCCCCTCGCCCACAATCCTGGCACTCGGGCTATATATAGGCTATAGACAGAGCGCAAAGGCATTGACTAATTTCAAATATGGGCAAATGCAATTAGCTGGCGCCACAAATGCCGCAGCCAAATCGACAGAGCCAAAATAACTATCTCTCTCTCTCTCTCCCTCTCTCTATATATATATAAATAAATATATAATATATACATTTATATATATATATATTTCTAGAATCTATTTGCCATATTTATAGGCTATAAAATTTCTTATAGCAAATTGCATTTTCATAATTTTTCCATTTCTCACGCTTTTACGTTTCTCGTTTCAGTCACGGAATGCCAGTTCGGCAAGGTTCTACGCGAATTGGGCTCCACCTGGTATGCGGATCTGGGACCACCATTTGGCGTCATGTATTGCATCAAATGTGAATGCGTTGCGGTAAGTACTATTCACAATTTACTCGAAAAGTATAAAATTTAAATCCGATTTAAGCTTGAGGCACGGAAAGAGTAGAAAGAACAGTCTATAGAGAATACAAAGTAGCTTTAAACTTGACAGGGCACATAATTTCATAATTTCATGAGCTTTAGGCTTCAAAGCTTCTATTAAGCAGCTTTCAGCTCAGTAGAGGATCTTTATCTGTTAGCTTTCAGCTGCTTTGCAGCTTTTACTTATCTATTTGCTCGTTCACATTATCTCTCTAATTAGGATTCGTCTTTCAATTAGTGCAAAATGCACTAGACGAACGCTGTAGATAAAGATAATTCTGTTTTTCTTTGCATTTTGGGGCCATGTGGCCAAACAAATTGAGGCAAGTCAGCTATAGGCGGCCAACTAATTGACTAATGAGCGTCGACATTTGCTACAAGCAACAACAAACAAACAACAACAAAGTTTGCCAAAAACAAAAAATCTATATATATATAAATAATGGCAAAGATAGAAAAATGAAAAAAGATAAAGAAAAATATATTCTGACTTGGGTTAAGAAGAGTATAGTAGTTGTGGTCGCATGCAGCATAATTTATGGGATTTGAGCGCATGATTAATATTGATTTGAAAGTCGGTACAAGCAGCGCAATACCTACGCATATATATTATATAGATATGTATAAATAAATATATCCTATATATATATATGTATATATAGATATAGATATACCCCTCTCTCTGAGGCGTTGCCAAAACTTGATACAACAAATTTCACATTGCGTTCGCTTTGCTCTTTCGATGTTGTTGATTGAATTACGCAAAAAGAATTTTTGCATTGAACGAAATGCAAAATACAAAAGGAGGCGAGGGGGGCTGCTCAGCAGAGGCAGCGGCTGAGGCTGAGCTGGGGATAGAGTTTTGCTTAGAAGCAGCTCTGGTCCAGGCGACACATTAAAAACACAATCAAAAGAACAATCGCAGCTTCAATTTTGTATAAAGACTATATAAACGAATGTATATAAATATATGCATATAGAAATGAAGATCTTATGATATATTCATACACTTATATTCCAAAGAAATCAATCGAATCCAAGCTACTTTCATTTCCTCAGCTTCAGCACAATTAAAGCTAAACCTCTCTCAGACTTCTTCCCTTAGCTGGCGTACTACGGCTCTAACATGAACTAGTTAAGTATCAAGAGAACTAGTTCACTTGCCTCTGCAATTTCTTGTCCTATCAACACAATTTCTAGCTTTGCTACCTTCAGGAACTAGTTCACTTTCTTATATTATAGATCTCCAGCCGTAATGCTTGAGTGAACTAGTTCCAAACGAAAGCAGCTAGTTCGCAAGCCCAGCAAAGCTTTTCCCATTTCAGTGTCTGGCCTCTCATTGGCTAATTGCAATTATCTCACCTGCTTAGTTCTCACTCCCAGACAGGCTAGATAAGGAGGTCGCGGGGCGTTATCTGTTCCCTTTTCAAGTAATTGAAATTTTTTATGAAGCCGTATATTTTGTCGTGTTTTTGGTGGTATTCATCGTGTTCATCGTCTTTTAGTGAACTGTGTGTATTAATTAATTATAATTTATGTGGCTGCAAGCGTTATAAACGAGCCAGATCATAAAATAATTCCTACTGACTGCTTCTGTAAGAACTCTGGGATGGCGTCCATTAAAAGCAACAACGTTGTGTCTCGTCCCCATAAAAATCAACAAGAAATTCATATAAACATCAAAAGATGACAAAAAAAAAAAAAAAAAATTAAATGAAATGACAAAAAAAAAAAAAAAGAGAACTCTCATCAGATTCGCGCAGATCAAAAATGAATTAATAAAAAGTCGGGGACAACAAAATGGAAAAAAATAAACATGGGAATTATAAATATATTCAGATATTTATATTAAGAAAATCGCAGCTTGATTTAGTTCTAATTTTAAGGCAGGCGACGCGACAGTGCGAAAGAGATGGCACTGCAGCATGATGCAATGCCAGGGAAGACTAAGCAAATACCCTGTACAGCAGGTGTCTATGGAAGTATTTGTCTTTGGTCACTCGCAATCGAATTGAGAGTCGGGAGCATAGTGAAGTCCGCTAGCTGCTCGGGCAGCTGAGTTCCTTCAGTTAGCTGGGGATCGGGTAATCTATTTTATATAGCTAAAGATTCTTATGCTCGCTCAGTGTACCCTAATTACAGGGTATTTGATGGGGAGAGAGCGAGCGAGCGAGAGAGTGATGAAAATTAAAATGAAAAGCAATCATAATAAAGAAGAGACAAGCGACTTTGAGTCAGTTTTCAGCTATGCGAATGGCAGCGCTAATTAATTTTGTGGCTACAAAAATTATATAAAAAGTAAATAAAAAAATAAATAAAATACACAATAATGGCACAAACCAGACAGAAGTGACACATTGCCCATCCACTCAGCATAACTAATGAGCTACAATCGGAGAGCGCAAGCAACGAGACAGAAAATCAAAGCAAATACATGGAGTTTATTTCAATATTCTCCAGTAGAGAATTAACATTAGAGTATGACGGAGTCAGGGAGAGAAAGTGGGCGAGTGAGGGGGAGAGAGCTAGTCATATCCTTAAGAGTTCGTTAGGATTCAAAAGTATTATAATCCAACTTGGATTACTTTACTAAATTTCTTAAAAAGTGCCGCATTATCTTATGTAATATCATAGAAAACTTTTGACTTTTATAAAATTTCATCTCAGTCTACCTAATATAATCTATATTTTCCTTTGGGTCAATGTAATATATTTCTGAACTGCCCTTTCTAAGACTTCATAAGATTATATAACAGAATACTTAGAGCCATAAAAAGTATTATCTATAAATGAAAATATTAACTATAGATATAATGCTAGATATAACTGCAATATTTTATATTGATCTATACCAAAGTTTTTCATTCAGCCATCAATTATAATCCCAACTCTCTCAATCTTCACATTTCAGATACCCAAGAAGCGTCGCATTGTTGCACGCGTTCAGTGTCGCAATATCAAGAACGAATGTCCGCCGGCTAAATGCGATGATCCCATCTCATTGCCTGGCAAATGCTGCAAGACCTGTCCAGGCGATCGTAACGGTAAGTTGTACAATAAAGCTTTTCATAGATATCATATCATCTAGATGGCATAGAAACCAGACTATGCGTAATTCAAACAAAATCATGCCAAGCAAATGAGTCATAGAGCGCAGGGAGCGCTGCCACAAACACTATATATAGAGTGAGAGTGAGAGGGAGAGGGAGATAGATAGAGAGCTATAAAGATCTATATATACATATCGTTATATATGTATATCCATCTATAAATCTGCAAAATATCTCAATATTTTGACACATGCAATTGTTTGTTACGCATAATAAAAAAGGCGAAAAGACATCGAGATGAATATTGAATCGGATTATGTGTTGTCTCCGAGACATATAAAATGCTGACTATACAAATATATATGGGTATATATAGCACATCTATAGATCATATATCTATGAATAATTAAGCGTAGCAGCAAACGCAGCTGTACAACACTTTTCAACGCGACGTAGACCATAAAAACGAGCGAAGAAGAGCAAAAAAAAAAATATAGCCAAATACTATATAGACCAATATAATATAATATAATATATGCATATATTTATATAGTATATACAGACAGATACATGGATAGAGACATATGTAGTGGAATAGTTCGAAACGCGTAAATTGTTTATGAAAAATTACTTGGCCCGAATTGAAGGTCAGCGCTACGCAATTTATAATTCTTTTTTATGCCATTTGGTTCGCTCTGTTGTCGCCCCAATATCGCATACTATATATAATATATATATACATATAGTCTTATATACAACATCATATTCCAATCTATACTTAGTACACACACACACACACACACACGCACACCAACACGCACATGATGTATGTTATATCCATTTTGTTTTTTTGTTTTTTTTTTTTTGGGACCATCTCTGCATTTATTTATTGTTGCTTTCGACTTTTGCATGTTGTTCGATGTTCTTCAATGTTTTTTCTTGAGTTTGTTTTTTTTTTTTCACAATTTATTTTATATCAGCCTCCACTTGTCTAGAGAGCGGGCTGGGGGTGTATATCATGCGACAAGACCATGGGGAATATATGGCTATGAACATTTTTGCCATGTCTTCACATGGGGGAGGGAGGCGGCGGCGCCAGGCGTTGGCCAGGGTGTTGGGGCATAGCTGGAAATTGGGCTACGTTTCACATTTGTTTTCTTCTTTTTTTTTTTTTTTTTGTTTTGTTGTTGAGGGGGTCTGAGTATTCGCTGGGGACACACACGTGCCACATTAAACCGAACGGATTCCAATGATGCCTGATCATTCAAGTCAACAGCATATTAAAAGCGAACAGGGAGAGGGGGCGATAGAGGGAGACGCATAGCTAAAGCATGAAATAAGCAGCTCCATAGAGTTGAACGGGGGGCAAATAGCCGAAAGGCTAGAGTAAACTCTAATAAAGGCTCCAGCGGCAGCGATCCGGCAACCCTGTCTTCAGATCTAGCAGCCTTTGTTATGTCTAGTTTAGTAGCGAAAGAAAACCCAAAGCAAATGATGGCAACATCTCAATTTCATATATCATATTCAGAGCTTTTAGCCAGGTGGCAACATTGTCTGTATAATATATTCAACTACAGCTTAACACAGTGGCAACATCCGAAGTCTTATCTTAACTATATAACTTCCCTTCGGGGCATCCTTGAAGTTACTCTTGCAGCCATCTGGCAACGCTGCCGGAACTTGACTTTCAAATGCTGAAGAATTTGTTTTGCCTCTTTGGAGTTTTTTTTGCCAACTCCCCAGTGGCCTTAAAGCTTAAGCATGCTTATGGGCATGCAGCACACACACACACACATGCATACTCCTACACACACACGCACCATATAAACAGCGACTGAATCAGAAGGCATTTCTTTGGCTTTTGCTAATTTTCTGCATGAATTGAATTCATAATTAGAAAAACTTATGAGGAAAGTTGCGTTGTGTGCGAGAGAGAGAGAGAGAGAGTGTGTGTGTGTGTGTGTGTGTGTGTGACATTTTTCACATAATCAAGCCAAGTGCTGTGGCTGAATTCCAGTCTCCCAGTTGCTGCCGCTGTGTGGCATGGAAACTGGTTGCAACTGTTGTTGTTGTTGCTGCTGCTGCTGCTGCTGCTGCTGCTGCTAGTTGCTGCAAGTTGCTGCTGCCAGTTGCTGCAGCACATCATTAGTTTCCGTTTTGCGGCAATTTTTCATTTGCTTATGCAAAGCCGTTGACCTTTGGCGCGTTGCCGTCGGTTGACGAGAAAGATTTCACTTTTATATGCCGGAGCAGCAAAGCTGGCGGAGGGAAAGAGATGGCTAGATGGCTAGCTGGCCAGATGGCTGGGCAGGAGGGCGGTAGGGCGTTAGGGCGAGAGCGGGCTGCTAGGCAAACGGGCGGCGGGGGGCGTGTCTGAGGTTATGCTGCACAGAGTTGGCTTAAATTGCTGCCACGTCAAATTGCAACAGCAACTGTTGCTGCTGCTGCTGCTGCTGCTGCTGCTGCTGCCTGTTTGGCTACGTTGGCAACTCGTTTGCCATAAATAGTTAGAAGGCACGGGCGCGGCCCCAACTTGGCTCGCTGCTTGCCACATGCTGCATGAACACCCCTCCCCCCCACACACACACACACACATACACACCCCTCTCCGCCAGCCAGGCAACGCTCACGCAGCTATTGTAAAAATATTTAACAACAACAACTTGCAGCAGCAGCAGCCGCAGCAGCAGCAGCAGCAGGCTTTGCTTTTGATTTACCAAAGTTATTTTATATATATATATATATATTTTTTTTTTTTTTGTTCGCCTAACTTGGTCTAGCCCGCTTTTGTCCAGGTATATATACACGTGTATGTGTGTGTGTGTGTGTGTGCTTATATGTATAGCAGCTGCTTTGGCCAAGTTTAGTTGCAGTTGCGCTGCATCTGCCACAAAATGCTGTTGCCCATTTTTGGTCGCCGCTGCCCGCAGGCCTCAAATAGAGCTTGAGCCAAGCCCGATGCTTGATCGTTTCACTGCCGTTGCTGCTGCTGCTTCTACTTCTCATTCTTCCACTTCTTCGTCGTCGTTGCCTTTGTCATTTTCTCTTGCGCATTCCACGCGCATTAATTTATGCATTTTTTCGTTATTTTTATAATGACATAACTCGAGCATTTTAACGCTTATTAAATTATCTCATTTGCCACAGCGGGCGATCGAGAGTGACAAGGACTGTGTGTGTGTGTGTGATAGAGAGAGAGAGAGCGCACGTCATGTCCATGTCCATGTTATGGTCACATTTAACCAGGTAGACACAATAAAAGTTAATGCCAAATGCCTTTTTCAACGTCAATCGTTGCCTTCTGAGATCGTTGCGATCGATCGTTTGGCATCGAACTCGGCGATAAGGCCAACTGCCAACTGTTCACATCTTCAAAACTCTAGCTCCCCTCTCTCTCTCTCTCTCTCTCTCTCTCTCTGTGTGTCCATCTCCTTCTCCTTTGCAGCGTCCATTAGTAGCTGACAATTCAAGTTGATGACATCTTTTGTGGTTGCGCGTTTCCTTTTTCAGTGCATTTTATGGCTAAACCCGAAACGAACCCAAAATCGAGCCCAACTTCAACTTTGTAGACAGGACACACATACACACACACACGATATTGATCTCTCCATGTGTGTGCCGGGGCTAATAAAATTTTCAACTTTATCTTTATCGCAATAAGGCATCGAAAAAAAGAAAACGGAACTGTCTATTAAAAAAAATACAAACGAAACGCTGCTGCACGAGATCCCATTTAGATTGAGCGAGATATGTGTGTGTGTGTGTATGTGTGTGTACGTGCTTTGACATTTGGGTTAAACAGGATCACTTAATTTATAGCCTAGGCGCTTGCCTCCCGAATGTCTCTGCTAAGCTGCTTTCATCAAGCTCAAAAGCTCTCTCTCTCTCTCTCCCTCTCTCACTCGCTATGAAGAAGGCTTTGTCTAGTCTTGGGTTTCCATACTGCAAGCTCCTTTGCAGAGCTTTTGCTATTATTCCTATAAATCTTTGGATCTAGTAGGGAAAATGAGCTTTGACTACGATATAAGATGAGCTCCGTTCTCTCTCACTCTCTTTATATCTCTCCCCCTCTCCATCTTTCCATCACTCTATCTATATCTCTCTCTCTTTCTCTCTTCATCTCTCTGTCTGTCTCTCTACCTCTCTTCTCATCTCTCTCTCTCTCTCTCTCTACTAGTCAAAGGTCTCAAAGGTCCTTTGCCTTCACTTATATCCCTCTCTCCCTCTTTCCATCACCCTATCTTTATCTCTCTCTGTTTCTCTCTTCATGTCTCTGTCTCTCTCTCTCTCTCTCTCTCTCTCTCTCTCTCTCTCTCTCTCTCTCTCTCTCTCTCTCTCTCTCTCTCTATTAGTTAAAAGTTTTAAAGGTCCTTTGCCTTTCTCTTGTATAGCTTAAAGAGTTTACTCTGTTCCGTTTCCCTTCCTCTGTCTCTCTCTCTCTCTCTTGCCCTCTCCCTGTCTCTGCCACAATAACAAATCGTCAAAGCTCTTGAGCCACACACAACGTTTGAAATTCTATGGAAGCAACTCAACCACAGCCACAGCCACAGCCATAACCCCAACCACAGCCACAACCACAACCACAACAGTTGCCATCCAATCCAATCCAATCCAATCAGCAATCAGTTAGGCTCTGCCGTCTGTGTAGCTGGTTGTGAGATCTACATAAGTAAATGCCCGTCCATTCAGCTAGATCATTTGAAAAAACACTTTCAAAACTGTTTTATTATTGGTTTGGTTTTTTTTTTTTTTTTTCGTTTGGTTAATGAGCCACTTGGGGTGGGGGGCGCAAGGGAGGGGTGGCAGGGAGAGGAGCGCGGAAAGTGACCGGCTCACAGCATACCAAAGCGTTGACTCAATGGCCGAAGGTGTCGTTTGTCTTAGCCCTGTGGCTTTGTCGGCTTCGGCTTCGGCTTCGGCTTGACTCCTCAGCTCCCCGCCGTCACCGTCAGCGTCACCGTCAGCGTCAGCGTCAGCGTCGCACGTTCGTTCTGTTCCCACTGTCATGATGGGCAACGTGTCGTCGTCTTTGTGCGCACCAAAACTCATTTATCTTGGCTTACAAAAACGGCCAAGCAGCGGCAGTAAGACCCAAATAACAACAACAACAACAACAACAACAACATTGAGAGCCACACACGGCATAAAAATGAAATGAAACGAAACGAAATTCATTCATCTGCAATGGGAAGGCAAGCGCGAGTCAAGGGCAGGCGAGAGAGAGAGAGAGATAGGGAGAGGGCGAGGAAAAGGGGGGGCGGACGATGGCGAATTCAGCAGGAATTGCCTGGCGAATGGCAGGATCTGCTGGCTTCGCTCTGCCAATAAGCTAAAGAATGCGATGCAGACGACGCGTCAAATTGAAAAAAAAAAAAGATGAAGAGGAAGATGAAGAAGAGGCAGCAGAGCAGAGCGGAGAGCACAAGACAAAGAGAGTGGGCAGCGGGCAGCGGGCAGGGGGCAGCGGGCTGTGGACGGCGGACAGCTTGGAGGGCAGAGTTGGGCTTCGGCTTCGGTCAGAAGTGGCTCGTATTAAGATCAGGCGATAAGATCGGACAGCCAAACGACGACATTGGAAGGCAGCAGCAGCAGCAGCAGCACACACACACACACACACACACAAGCGCATGCAACCGCAGCATGCTCTTGGCCTGGCTGACCCCTCGCAGCTCCGCCTGGCCCCACGCCACTGCGGCCTCGGCTCAATAAAATGCTATACAAGGTGTCAGATTTGTCGCCCTTCATTATGCGGCAAGAAGAAGCTGAAGTGTGCGTGTGTGTGTGTGTGTATTTTTTTCAATGTCTCTGCTTCTTTGCTTTTTTTTGCGGCTTAAGCGCTGCGCCTGTGTGCGTGAAATGGAATTCCGATGCAGCTACAGCTTCGACTTGGACTTCAGCTTTAGCCTTAGCCTTTTTTTTAGCCGTTTTTATTTTATTTTGGTTTTTGTTCTGCTCTTAATCAGCTTTGCAGCAGCGGCTTCTAACGAAGCTGCTGTCAATCAAGTAAATGTGTGTGTCTGTGTGTGTGTTTGTGTGTGTGCTGTCACATCCCAGATATGTCCACCTACTTTCACGCCGCATTTGCCTGGCACTCGCTATGTGAATTTCTAGGAATTCCTTTCGACTAGTTTTCTGTTTTGGTTCTACCTGCTCAATTTATGCACGATTAATGAATGCCACCTGGGCAGACCAACGGATCCGCTCTACCTGTGTGTATGTGTGTGTGCGTGTGCGTGTGTGTGTGCTTGTGTATTTCTTTTCTTTTATTCAGATTCATTCATACATTGCATTCATTGCGGGTCCCTTTGATGCTATTTGTTGCTATCTAAATTCCATTTAAGTAGACCATTTTGGCTAACCTTCTGCTTCTTATTGTCTTACAGATACGGATGCTGCTTCGGATGTGCCAGTGCCCAGCGAGGAAGAGGAGCGCAACATGAAACGTAAGTGAAAATCTATTGAAATCTATGCAACTATCGGAGCATAAAGATAACGATAACGAGCTATTCATTATGAAGATCAAATCATAGACACACAAGTTAAATCTCTCTCTTGGAGTACACTCATATATTAGCCATTATAATAGGATATAGTTGACCGATCCATCTGATTTCAATATATGTTCAGTCTGTGGCCTTCAGCAGCAGCTGTACAAATTTTCAGGCCCCTAGCCACGCAGAGTATCGAGTTACCATAGAACAGTAGGTGTCATAGCCGCACAGCAGGTGACTGCCGACTTCCATGTAACTCTGGAAGGTGCTAGTTGTGCACACTCACACTCACGCTCACTAATTCATTCATACAAGCGCTCATTCATTGCATTTAGTGTGTCCCATTCACAATAGTCATTGCTTCCCTTTTTTGTCAATTCACAGATTACGCTGCGCTGCTAACGGGTCGCACATCGTACTTCCTGAAGGGCGAGGAAATGAAGTCCATGTACACGACATACAATCCACAGAATATCGTGGCCACCGCTCGCTTCCTGTTCCACAAGAAGAATCTGTATTATTCGTTCTATGTATCGTCGAAAATCGGTCGACCACGTGCCATACAATTCGTCGACGATCGCGGCGATATACTCGAGGAGCACCAGCTGGAGACGACCCTGAGCGGCACCCTGAGCGTCTATCAGAATGCCACCGGCAAGATCTGCGGCGTCTGGCGGCGTGTCCCGCGCGACTACAAGCGCATCCTGCGCGACGATCGCCTCCACGTGGTGCTGCTCTGGGGCAACAAGCACCAGGCCGAGCTGGCCCTGGCCGGCAAGATAGCCAAGTACACGGCATTGCAGACGGAACTGTTCAGCTCACTGCTGGAGCCGGCGTCGACCAACGGCAAGACAGATCCCCAACTGGCCGGAGCCGGCGGCACGGCCATTGTCTCGACGAGCAGCGGCGCGGCGAGCTCCATGCACCTGACCCTGGTCTACAATGGCATCTTTGGCGTGGAGGAATATGCCGATGCCGGGCTGAGTGTTCGCATCGAGCTGCCGGAGCGCAAGGAACTGATCCTGGACGAGGTGTCGCGTGTGCGCAAGCCCTCGGCCGAGATCAATGTGCTGGAGCTGTCCTCGCCCATTTCCATACAGAATCTGCGCCTGATGTCGCGCGGCAAGCTTCTGCTGACCGTGGAGTCCAAGAAGTATCCGCAGCTGAGGATCCAGGGACACATTGTGACGCGTGCCAGCTGCGAGATCTTCCAGACGCTGCTGGCGCCCGCGCACGGCAACGAGCTGAGCACACGGAGCAGCGGCCTCGCTTGGGTCTATCTGAACACGGACGGCTCGCTGGCCTATAACATTGAGACGGATCATGTGAACACCCGGGATCGTCCCAACATTAGCCTGATCGAGGAGCAGGGCAATCGCAAGGCCAAGCTGGAGGATCTGACGCCCAGCTTCAATTTCAACCAGGCCATCGGCAGCGTGGAAAAGCTCGGACCCAAAGTCCTCGAGTCTCTCTACGCCGGCGAGCTGGGCGTGAATGTGGCGACGGATCACGAGGCGAGTCTGATACGCGGCCGCCTCGTGCCCCGGCCCGTGGCCGATGCCCGCGACTCCGCCGAGCCCATTCTGCTTAAGGCGCACGTGGAGCATGGCCAGAGCCAGAGCCAGGGCATGGGCATGGCCTGGATGGCAATCGACAACGAATGCAATCTCCATTACGAGCTGACGCTGAGCGGCGTGCCGAGCCAAGAGCTGCAGCTGTACCTGGAGGAGAAGCCGATCGAGGCCATCGGGGCGCCCGTGACACGGAAGCTGCTCAAAGAGTTCACGGGCAACTACATGGAGGGCTTCCAGCTGTCGATGCCCTCCGCGGAGCTGATCAAGCTGGAGACGAGCGTCTGCTACCTGGAGCTGCACTCGAAGGTGAATCCGCGGCTGCTGCTGCGCGGCAAGTTGAAGTCGACCAAGGTGCCGGCGCACTGCTTCCCCATCTACACGGACAACAATGTGCCGGTGCCGGGCGATCAGAATGGCAACCAGATGCTGAGCACCGAGAGCAACTGCTATCATTCGGGCCGCTTCTACAACGAGTCGGAGCAGTGGCGCAGCGCCCAGGACACCTGCCACATGTGCGCCTGCCAGCGCGGCCAGGCCAACTGTGAGCTGATCAAGTGCCCGGCCCTGAAGTGCAAGGGCGGCGAGCAGCTGCTGCAGCGCGAGGGCGAATGCTGCCCCAGCTGTGTGGCCAAGCCGGCCGACTGGGCGCAGGGCCAGGGCCAGGGCCAGCTGAACAGCTCGCCGGCGATCAATGCCAGCGATCTGCTGCAGCAGCGCCGTGGCTGCCGGCTGGGCGAGCAGTTCCATGCCGCCGGCGCCAGTTGGCATCCGTTTTTGCCGCCGAACGGCTTTGACACCTGCACCACCTGCAGCTGCGACGCCCAGACGCTGGAGGTGCGCTGCCCCCGCATGGTCTGCCCGCCGCTGCAGTGCAGCGAGAAGCTGGCCTATCGCCCCGACAAGAAGGCCTGCTGCAAGGTGTGCCCGGAGGGCAAGCAGAGCAACCACGGCTCCAGCAGCAAGCACCAGGCGCCGGCCAATCACAACGAGCTGCACGATCAAGCCGTCCAGCGTACGGCCGCCCACAATGCCGAGGAGGTGCTCGCCGCCGGCGGCTGCAAGGTGGTGAACAAGGTATACGAAAACGGACAGGAATGGCATCCGGTGCTCATGTCGCACGGCGAGCAGAAGTGCATCAAGTGCCGCTGCAAGGTAAGTCTGATCGGAATCGGGCGACTCCATTCGATCAATATCACTAATACGACATCAATGCTCTTCTCATTTGCAGGACTCGAAGGTGAACTGCGATCGCAAGCGCTGCTCCCGCTCCACCTGCCAGCAGACGCGCGTCTCCAGCAAGCGACGCCTCTTCGACAAGCAGACGGGCGTGGCCGAGCTGGTGGGTGGCGTTGCCCAGCCCATTGACGAATGCTGTTCGACGCAATGCCGACGCTCGAGGCGACACCACAAGAAGCAGCCGCATCATCAGCAGCGCGCCACAAGCTGAGCGAGCGAGCGAACGAGATGGAGGGACAGAGTTAGAGAGAGAGCGAGAGAGAGCGAGAGAGAGAGCGAGCATCATGTAAACTTGTATTATAGATAGACAGAAAGAGAGGCCAAGCGCAAGAGCAAGCGAACACAGCGAGAAAGAGACGGCAAACATATATATATTTATATATACAAACACACACACACACACACACACATACATACATATATATTCATATATATATACATATATATGTGCATAACCAGTGCAGTTAGAGTTGCTTTAAAAATTCTCTACGATTTAGAGTTTAGCTCGAAAGCATTTTTTTCACAATTTCGTTTGAAATTTTTCAAAAAAAATTCACATGAAAAATACAAAACAAAAAACAAAAAACTGTGCTGTGTAACATTAAAAAAAAAAAAAAATGAAACTTAAAAAAAAAACATAATATAATGAAAACAACTCTGCTTCTTCTTCATCAAACAAAATTCATTTCAATTGATTTAAATTAAATATTTAAATTCCAATTTGAAAGCGACACACATACACACACACATATATATAAATATCTATTATATCTTCTTTTTTTTGAGAATAATATTTTATGAGAAACAAAACGCAGTGGGAAACGGTTTTTATTTTGGCGCGTTTTTCGCTATCGATTTGTTATCGATCAACGATACCACTTTGCCGCGACCAAACCAAAAGTACGACTGATTGACTGAATGGCAAAACAAAATAAAATAAATATAAAAAATATATATAAAAAATGAAAATATTTAGCGTGTAAGCAAACATAAATTTTTTTTTAATGAAAAAAAAATTGAAAATGTTATATTTTCAATGTGAAATTATTTTGTACTAATTGTTACTTACTCACACACACACACACACACATAAACACATACAAAAAAGTTTTTTTTTGGAAATATATAAATTTTTATATATTTATTGTATTGCGTTGAACATAAAAACTTTAAGAAAAAAAAAAAAAAAATTTCAATCAATTTTTATGTACAAAAAAATTTGCGAAATTTCGAAAATAAATAGCAAGAAATGCCATGTACCCATATTTATATATACACACACACAAACACACAAATGAAAATGAAAAGAAAAATGAAATTGTATTAATTTTTTTTTATTAAATTTTATTCTATTAAATTATTTCTTATTATTATAATTTTATGTTTATTTTTTCATAGCATATAAATATAAATACATAAAAATTACATACATACACATGCATACATATATATTTAAAGATAAATATATGTATATATACATAAGTATATATATATATATATTGATATTGATGATTTAATTGCGAAATACTAAAAAAAAAAAAGAAAGCAACAAAAAATACAAAGCATATTTTACTAATAATATTTAAATTTAATGTTTAAAAATTAAAAACAAAATCCAAGCAACTCCCCCCACCCCACACACAAAAAAAAACACACAATAAACAAAAAATATAATACAACAAAATATTTTTTATTTATATATATTTTTTTAATTTTGTAGTATTTAAAAAAGTTTTTTTTTCAAGCAACAAAATGTTATAATAAAAAATATATATATTTATGTATATATATATATACAATAAATATATAAATATGAATATAAAAAAATATATATATATTTAATAACAAAACATTTGGATTGCATTTTTATTGAATTATTTAAAACTTTTACAGGAAATACCCAAAAGTTCTATATACTAGCATTTCAAGCTCCCTTAGATTCTATAGAGAACTTGAATAGCATGAATTACTTAAGAAGCAAGGTTCATTGGACTCGTAGGACTACCGATAATACTCTTAATATATTTTCCTGCATACCATTCCATTCATCTTTTCATGAACTTATAATTTAATCATCTTATGCACGAAATGATTCATTGGTAGCATCATCGGATACTCATGATAACATTCACTCCAAATAGAGTCACATTTCTTTTAAATTGAGTTTTGCCCGATATAACATTTATATAGTTGGATCCGGCGGATCTATAAAGAGCCAAATGTTGGCAGTTGTCAATAAAAGTTGATTGAAACTGAACTCATTTTTGGCAAGAGCTCAAATGAAGCTTATCTGAAACGATCGCATCGTATGTGAGTTCTTAAACGACACAAAGCCAAGTATTTCGGTAGCAAGTCTTTTACTGTTCGGTCATTAAATGGTTCTAATAAGGCAAGATCATTATTAAGATACTTTTGAAGCTTGGCTCTGCAAAGCAGGTTTGGCCTCACATGAAGTAGATCCATAGAGCATGCGGCGCAAAAGTCGTTCTGTAAGCTCAGCTGTAAGTTTTTTGAAGGCGTTGCGGCTTAAGGCATGGAACAAGCGCCTTTTCCTCTTTGGTTCGTGCTTCTTACACAAAACAATTTGGAGTCCGCATTCAAATCGGCTCAGCTTTAGATTGTTAGAGAATTATATAGAGAGATTGAGCGAAAAAGACTTAAGATCTGGATTATGATTATTTTGCTACAGATATAAGGTCTAAGTTGCAAGTGAGCAAAATTTCCGGACTCAAATAGGTTTGATTGATGCTCGTTGTGCCTACTCAAGCACTATTGAAATGTATTTTTGAAAGGCTTTCTCACCGAGAGTCGAGTATTATTTAGCAACATCTTATACATAGTTGACGATCGGGCACTATAAGAGCTTTGCGTGAGTGGTTTGAGTACCCTTTGCACCGATGTATGTGCACACATGTATCCAGACGTCGGATGCTTGAAGACAAATATTTTTCACGCAAATGTTTAGCAAATTTGAAGCAACAAAAACAAAGACAAATACCGATGCGAGAGGCAGAGCTACAGATATTGTGTGTCAGATACCCTGTAAATAACATATAAAGTACATGTATATATTAGAATTTATAGGCGACTAAATTTGCGAATCCTCACCAAAATTATATATATAGCTCTCCCAATATTTCTCTCTCTATCTATCGCTCTTTAAATCTTTCTGCATCTGCTCACTATCTCTGATTTGTTGTCTCTCTCTCACTCTCCCTCCTTAACATTCTCCTCAATGTTTGCTTATATCTCTCTTCCAATCTCTACCTCTCCTTACTTTATGTCTCTACACTTGTAACTTTATTCCTCCAATTCCATTTTTGCTTTCCAACTCTCTCTCTCTTTCCCTCTCTTTTCTCTCTCTCTCTCTCTCTCTCTCTTGCTTTATCTGTACCTTTCCTCACACTTACTATTTCTTTCATACACAACCTTTCTCTCACTCTTTCTCTCTCCCACACACACACTCTCTTTATTTCCTCTTTCTTGCTGTCCTTTTCTTTCTCTGCCTCTCTTTCATAGATCCCTCACTGTTTCTCCTGTCTCACTCTTCCCCCCAGATATGCCCATCTCTTCACCAATCATAGGGTATTCAAACTACGCTCTCAGTTACTTAGTTAGAGACCCCCCCACCACCACCACCTCCACCCTTCCCCCATTCTCTGGCTCGCATGTGCTTTTGCCTCGCAGTTGTCGCGATTGAAAAGCAAATGAAATCGAATAATTAAATATTGGCATAGTCACACCTTGTTGACAATTATTGACAGGCTGATTGGCAAACAGCAAACAAATGAATACGTCGCCATTTGTCGCAGACCGAACGCGCGCCCGACAGAGACAGAGAGAGAGCGATAGATAGATATATAGAGAGAGAATGATGAAGGGGTATGTGGGGCGAGGCAGATCGAGTGAGGTTGAGGTGCTCTGCGGTGGGTGTGGCTCACAGTTCTAGGCCAACAGCTACTGTTAGCGCACGCAAGGGCCAAAACGCGATCGCGTATCTGGCAATCGCAATCTCAATCGCCAGCCGAGCACCCAAATGCATTCGAAATCCAAACTTGGCACCAAGTGGCGCTTCGCGTTGGCGTCGTTTGTCGTGAAGATTGGAGATGGCATCTTTAATGGCCATATATGGAGCCATTATAACTCAAATGTAATACATCCCTCCACACCCCATCCCCCAACCACTCAGCGATTTGTCATTTGCATTGCAATTGGCCAAACCTTAGCGCCCACATTTGGACAGCGTCTCTGGCTCCAGCGCTAGCTCAGCCTCTCTCAGCTATAGATGATATCTTTTGATTTACGAGACACAAGCATATATATATATATATATATATATATATATATATATATATATATATATATATATATATATATTTGTCTATTTGTATATATACACATATGTATATAGTTATGTGCATTGCAATAACACGCTCACGACATTTAGCCGACACTCATAATCATCAATTATCTGAGCTCTGGCAATCGGCAATTGAAATTGAAATTGAAATGGAAATTGGAAATGGAAATGAATTGAAAATGCAATTTGATATTTGTATTGCGGCTAGATATGCTAAGCACTTCAGCATTCTATTCACAACAACTGCCTAAGTAATGCTCTTTATTTTTTTAATCTTAAACGTCGTTTTTCAGTCTGCGATTGCAACTGACATACAATGTGGTTGAAAGCCCGCCTGACTGGCTGACTGACTGACTGACTGGCTGGCCGTTTGATTGATCGTTATTTAGTTTTCTCGTGAATGCGAATCTTGTGTTAAAATGTTAAATATCTTCGACGCCCACTCGCGACACGATTGTTGAATGACTTCCAGTTGGAATCGCAATTGAAATGGAATTTGTAATTGAAATTGAAACAATAAAATGTTTACGTTTCGAATATTTCCCTAAAAGGAATACAGCACACTCACTCTCCTTCACTATCTCTCTCTCTCCCTCTTTCTCTCACTTTTACGCGATTCATTGTTTGAATGACTAAATTGAAACCAAATATTTTCGTTTTGAATCTTCTTCAATATTAAATACAGCTCGCTCCTTTCTCCTCTTTTCTCTCTCTCTCTCTCTCTCTCTCTCTCTCTCTGTCTCGCTCTCGCTTTCTATCTTCCTTTTGGACATTCAGTCAAAGTTAATTAAATTATATATTATTTTCGATTTCCACTTCTTTTTTTACAAATCCTTTCTGATTGATTGCCTGATTGAATCATACACTAGAAACACTTTTCGTAAGATTCTCGAGTTAAATTCCTATTTGCAATTCAGTTTGAAGAACTCTCATAAAAATGACTGTCATTCAATGCATGAATAATTGACTCATTGATTGACTGACTGACTGACAGATGGATTGACTGATTGAAATTAAATGCAAATCGTGTTCAATGTGTCATAAAACTTAAGTGCTTTACGTTTAGGTTCATTCTCTATGGATATTACTTACAAAAAAAATATTAACTCGTGTGGGAAAGACTGAAATTGCTAGAAATTTTAATACTGAAAATATTATAAGATTTAAATGGAATAGAATGGATTAGAAACAGAAATAAGTCTCAATATTAAATATTAATTAATTGAAATTGTATTTTTATCAATCAAAATTAAACTGAATAGAACTTAAAATGGCATTGTAATTGAAAGTGAAGCTGAGTAGAAGCTCGATTTATTTTATTGAAACTTCAACTGCCAATCAATTAGGCTCAAACAACTAGTTCGACGATCCGTTTAAAATTCATAGCAAGGCTTTAGCAAGGTGTCAGAAAATTTGGCCATACTCAGTCAATTGATAGTCAACGAACATTCAACATTGAATAGAAATTGATTAGAATCAATTTGAGCCTGCACTGATTGATCGACTGACTGATTGAAATGCAAAGCTCAACAGAAAAAACAAGTACAAATTTTGATTTTGCTGCTATGGCTATTTGGCATTCAATATTGAACTGAAATTGAACTCGATTGCATTTCAGCTTTGGTCAGCGCGAAACTTGTTGCTGCTGCCTGATTGCGAATGCAAATGCGGCAATGGGTCAAAAAACATTGGCACTCGCTGTCGCTGGCTAATTGCCGCAACAAGCTGCAACAGCGGGCCACAGCCAGACTCAACGATCATCTCGGCGATCCCAGTGATCCCCAATGATCCCCAATGATCCCCAATGATACCCAGTGATCTCTGCGGCAATCAGAGACTCTCAACTCGTTGTTGCTTTTTCCAAATCCACAAAACCCGTATTCTGTTTATACTATAAAGAACTTTCTTTGGCTTCAAAAATTTTAACGCATATTTTTTTAAATTTACTTCAATGTTCAGCACAATAAAAATTCAAAACATTCCATTCAATCAATCAAATTCGACTTGAAAATCTTTCAGTCAATCAAGCAAACCGCAATGTACTCAATCATGACTATCAAGAATTTTTATACCATCAATTATCACTCAATCAAGCAGATCCCATATCAATCAGCTATTTTTCACTTCTTACTCAATCAATCAATAAATTCCAATAACAAATTCCTTGCAGTCAATCCAACATGCAATCAATCAGTCAATCAGTCAAGCAACCAGCAGCAGATCTCAACTTCCACCTCCAGAGCTCTATGCCCAAATTGAATTGTCTCATGTTAATGAATAGAAATAGATTTAAATTTTATGGTAAGATTATCTAATATATGATGAGCTGTGAACTATCGATTTAGGTGATATATGTGTCAGATGATCTAACTAAATATAACCTACTAGATTTCTATTTATATGCTAGCTCTGGGCTAAGCCCACACAATACATTCGAAAGTTAGCTAAGAGTACTTCCAGCGCTAAGAGGAATGGGAAACAATAAGCGAACAAATGTTCATGGTCACACACACACACACACACACAGACACACGCACACACATACATAGATACAAGCGAACGAATCGATCTATCAAATAAGCTGTGAAAATAATGAATGGAGAATGTTTTTTTGTTCAGCTCGCTTTGCTCCAGTTTTAACAAAATGATTTTTGTTTTTATTTATTTTGTCGTTTTTGGTTTTTGTTGTATTTTTTTTCTTTATATATATTTTGTATCTTGTTTTTGTTTTCGTTTTTGTTTTTGGCCAATTTGTTGACCACGCGCTTGGTACAAAATCAGCTTAAAACATTGATATATAAACTATACGAATCAAAATAATAATAAAACAAAGCAAAAAGTAAGACAACAATGCCAAAACAAGTCGCTCACCGTTGAGGGAGTGAGGTAAGTGCCTATAAAATGCCCTGTAATACGTTGACTAACAATGTGGTGTACATTTGTGGGTATATACGATATGTCAAATAAATAAATGATATTGATAAGACATTTATTGATTTATTTATTAATTGTTGCAATGAATTAATTTTTAATAACAAGTTTTAGGCCAGAGCCACAAAGGCCTTCAGGCAGTCCTATATTTTGTATTTCCTTTTTTTACTTCATATATTTACATAATATACATTAAAGATCTATTAATCATTAAAATTATTAATTATTTATTATTTTTATAAAATTTTCTATGTCTGCTTTAATGGGTTTTGAGATAAGGCTATTGAGTGTGGGAGAACTAAGGGATATGCAGATATTTATAATGTGTTGGCAGTGATAAGATAAGCCGTTTTATGGAGTATTTCTCTAGTTGGCTCAGCCTCAATATAGCTAAAACTATATATTATATATATACTTACTCCAGTCCACTCCTCAGTCTAACAAATGCATATGCCCGTTGCATGCGCACCCATTTCTACAGGGTATACAACAACAACAACAACAACAAAAAAGCCAACAAAAAATTTCATTTTTATGAATTGTACGCCAATTTGGCCAGAACATGTTGGCCACAAGCAAAGCCAAAGCTGAAGACCCAAGACGCAAGGGGAGCGCCGGAGCAGAGGGCGTGCGGGATGGGGGCGCAGGTGGGCAACAAAAGCAACTGGACATGACCATAAAACTGGCCGAGAGACAAATTTGGAGCTAATTATAAATGCAGGCAGGCAGGCAGGCAGGCGCTGGCTAGCTGGCCGACTGGCTGACTGGCTCTCTCGTGGCCAATGGGTGGGCGGACTGCCAAATGCTGGCAGACGAGGGCAACGGGGGCGGATGAGGGGCGGGCAGCTGCAAGGCGGACAACAGCGGATGGTGGCAATCATGAATGAAAGCCAACAGTCGGACTTCAAAGAACAGAGTTGTGGGCGACTACAACAACAACAGCAGCAACAACAACAACAGCAGCAACAACAACAACAGCAGCAAATTGAAAGACCAACTCGAAATTGGTGGCAAAGTGTGAAACTAATTTGTCAGCATGACAATAACAATAACAGCCAAAAGCCCATAAACATCATAATAATATTTCGATATTCAATAAACATTAACAAAATGCGACAATTAGCGGCCAAAGATTTTGGCCAGACCAGACAAACAAACAACAAGAATGATAATAAAATGCAAATCGGACCACGCCGCGTATGCGCAATGCATTAGATAATTTAATTACACTCAGCTCAAACATGGGATATGCCTTATGTAGGCAAGTCCTATATTAGGTAAGTACCTATAAAAAGGAAACACCTGAGAGACTTTTACTAACCAAGCTCTCCTTGAAAAGCATACGAAAAAAATTTGCAAATTTATATAAGTAAAAGTGCTTTAAATTAAGAAGAGTCTTTCTTGAAATGATGAAGAGCTTCAAGAAGAACACTTCGGATGAATAGCATCAGAAGAAATTTGTTGGAAGGGAAATTTGAATTCTGTGTCTTAAGGGACTCTTTACAAAATATAGGTAGGATATTATTAATAGCAATGCTAATTATAATTTATTCATTGGGAACTCAATTGGAACTCATTTTCGATAATAATCGATAGATCATAAATGAGAGTAGAATTACTTCCAGAAAATTTAGCCACAACAAGAGAAAAACTCTCTTAGAACTTGTTGCCAGCTCTAATCTGAAGAGAACTTTCGTATATATGATGTAGCACAGCAGATGACATAGACTTTTTATAAAAGCTCTCCTACTTCCGGTACTCAGCGAGAGCTAGAGGAAGACAGAGAGTTAGAGAGAGAGGGAGTGACAAGGATAGACAGAGCTCACGCTTCCTGTCTTGGCAAATCTCTCAGAAGAAACTGTGACGAATGCTAATTCCATTGTGAATGATTTGTGAATGTTGAGTATGCAGTTGCCGTTGTTGTTGTTGTTGCTGCTGTTGTTGTTGTTGTTGTTGCAACAATTTAATTGAATTATAATCGTTGAGGCTAATAAAATCGATGATGTAAATTGCGCTCGCTTGCATTTAACACCTTCAACTATGGAATTTCATCTATTTTTATTTATGATCCATGCCCGGCACAACAAAAACATGTTGTCGCCCCCTCCAGCACCCTTTCGCCCCTCTGCTGGCCCATTTGCCCCAGCTTTCAGCTATTAATCGAATGCAAATCGTATGCAATCGTAGCGCTAAAACAAAACCAAATCAAATCACAAACAAATCCCATAGGCAGAGCCAAAGCCAAAGCCAAAGGTAGAGGTAGAGGTAGAGGTAGAGCCCAAGCCGGGCTATGAAAGTAGCTGCGAGGGTTGTCTGATAAGAACTGAGTCGGTATCATTCAATTTAGAGACTTTCACACTTTATCTTACTTCGACTTATGCAATCTCTCTCTCCTCACCACCCATCTCTTTCTCTCTCTCTTTCTCTCTTTATCTTTGCCTCTATCAAACACTCTACTCTTAGGTTGCTTCAGTCTGAATGACTAGTAGATACCCTAAAAACAGAGAGTCCAACAAAACTTCTCTAGCACAGCTCTTGCTAGCTGTGGGCGGCAAATGGCCAGAGGCCCCAAGACACGGAATTGGGAACTTGGACTGCAGCGTAACGTAATCGAACATATCGTATCGTGTGATATCGTAGCCATATCGTAACGCCTTGTATCGTATGATGTCGTGTTGTGCTCGATGCAGTTGTTGCTGTCTTGGCCAGACTTGTAAATGTATCTGTATCTGTATCTCTGTATCTGTATCTCTGTATCTGTATCTCTGTATCTGTATCTGTGTGTCGCTGTGTATCTGCAATTGAGACTCTGTCTGGGGACTGGTTGGAACGCCTCGAAATGCCGCCGGGCTGTGTAATTGTAACGCAACAATCAAAATCAATTGCTATGTAAATAAAATTGCAAATTAAATTACAAATTGATTACCTCACTGAGTCATTAATTAAATCGACAATGCACAAAATGTTCAGCAAATGCAGACAGAGCCAGCAGATCGAGCGAGCTGGAGTGGGGGTTACCCCACTGAGCCAGTGGCTAACAGGTCCAGAATGCTTGATGAATTAGTATGTGAACTAAGTGAACTAATTAGTGTGTTGCTAAGTGAACCGCCAGTCGAACTAATAAATTAGCCACTAAGTGATCAATAACTAATTGTGCAATGCATCTCCAGAGAGTTACTAAGTGAATCGCTAAATGAACTACAGAGACAGACGTTCACAGGGTGAGGCATTCAATGAACTAGCGAGAAAGTTTTGACTCGGCAGCTGCTGAGTGGATCGCCAAATGAACTACTGTGACGAGGCGAACCACTGTGTGAACTATGCCTATAAGTAAGTGCATCACTCTATGAGTGATAGGGTGAACCACACAAAGAACCAAAGAACTAAAAATTGTTTGAGCATTCATGAGCATTCGAATGATTCATTGAATGTACCAGAATGTGTGCTGTAAAGAGCAGTTACTTCTCATTGAATCAAATGAATAGGTAGGTCTTTGGGTCGTAATGAGAGAGTGAGCTCACAAGTGAACCATAAAAGGAATTAGCTAAGCAAGTTGATGCAAAACCGTAAAATTTGATGTAAAACCACAAAGTGAAGTACTTTGATTCACTTTTTAGTTCAAAACTATGATGAATGGAATTACTAAGTTAGTTCCTTAAATGAACTACTGATTCACTTTCTGATACATTTTTGGTGTCCATTTGAACCACTTTGAGCCACTCTGAGGCACTTACTGAAACAACTGTAGCAAAATGCTTTATAAACTATTATCTGAATCAACTTTTCAATGAATCATGTGAACACTAAATGAATGGCTGAAGGGTGAACCAGCTGCTTTCACATGAATCAGTCCATACTCAAGGCTCTCAATCGCAGCTCGCACAGCTTCAATCAATCAATCAGCGGGAACTTTTGTGGTTCGCTAACTGTTTGCTATAAAATGCAGTCAGCTAGTCAACGGTACACTCAGTTAGTGCATCAGTTCTTCAGCCAGTCAGTGAGTCAGTGAGTCAATCGTTCAATCGTAGTGGAGCCAAAGCCGGTGGCAGTTGGTAAATGCAATCAAAACTCAAGAGTCGTTTACACAAATGCTCCAATTAGCGTTGTGGGGGACGGTCGACAGCGACGCGTGCCAATAAACCTAATGAGCTGAAAAAATGGTAAGGAAAGGCATCAGAATAGACCTCAACCTCAGTCGGGGGGGGTAAGGGGGTTGAAAATTGACTGCTGGAAGCTGGAATTGGAGCCGGAGCTGTTTTGTTAGCTGGGGCGCAGCTAAATGTAAAGCAAACAAATTTCAGGCGGGGCCAAACATGAAAACAATAAACAAACAAGTTCAAACGAGCAGCGACAGCACTCGAATGCACAGCCAACGAGATACCCTGTAAAGAGAAGAGACGAGAGTGTGAGCCCATCAAGAGCTGCCCAAACAAGTTCTTAAAAAAGCGAAGTCAGTACTTGCCTGAACCTATTGAAATACCCTGTAAAAACAGTAAAAGTGTCTAGGACTACAGATACCCTGGCAGGCGTCCATCGAGAGGGTGAAGTGAATACAATACGAATATCTTAAGCTTTACGTTATGATTGCAGTGAATAATCGTGAGATACCCTGTACTCTACTGCCTACAGGGTATGCATTGACCTCCATACAGGGCACCTCTTGGTTGCTAGACTAATATCTAAAAGCTACAATGCTTTGCTCAGCCAACTACAATTAGCTTGCTCGTGTCTAAAGTGAGTTTCTTCAGCTGACCAACTATAGATACCCTGTAAATGCAACTTGCTGAGCTGCAGCCACTGCAACCACAGTGATTTATTTGCCGTTTCGCACGATTTATCGCCGAACATTTACCACAGCTGCCGGAACCTAGGGTATTGCAGTCTATGAGTGCATGTTTGTAGTCAGCGCTGCGATCAGTTGACTGGCACGACATTTGGCTAAATTATGGCCTGGCTTAGCTTGGACTCGAGCTCTACGCTGACGCTGACGCTAGCTGACCAAACGAGGACAGTTGTTCAATCTGATTCTCTGCTGCAAACCGACAGCAACCCCTCGACGTAGCCCTCGCCCTCGCATGCAGCGCTGCCTCCTCATCTTCAGCTCCCTCTCTCGAATTGTTTATTTGTATTTTGTATTTTTCGGGCCGTGCCCACAGCCAAATGGCGCTCTGTCAATCAGCAGCAGCTGCACTAGTGGGCGGGCCGCAGGGGCGGTGGAGGCGGGAAGCGGTGGGCTGGCTCTGGCCACTTATGGGGCGTGGTCGACCCCAAATGCCAATCTGAGCTAGGCAGGCATTGTTGTTTGCTGCTGTTGTTGTTGTTGTTGTTGTTGTTGTTGTTGTTGCTGCTGCTGTGTTGTCTTTCATTAGCCGTGATTAGGTTTGAAAGCCCCAAAACAAAATCAAAGCAAACGAGTAAAAGTGCGAGTGCTGTGAAATGTATGACGACTAGCGAATACCCTGTAGAGAAACTTGATAATAATAAAACTTGATATAATTTAATATAAACTCCGCTACGTATTTAATTTTGTTGCCCACTTATTGTCCATTTAGAGTCTATCGATTATGGATATGATATATCGTTTATCGGTACTCAAAATTAATACATAGAGAAATACATATATTGAAACCAAAATATCCACTAAACTATAGAGATAGCAGCCATGATCGATAAACGTTTAAACAAATATGATCGATAAACGAATCATCGCTTATCGATATTATGGCGTTCTATGAAATGGTTAAGTGAACCGCACATTTATTTGTACTGGTGAATCTATTTTAATTCATTTTAGCTGCTTATCGATATTTATCGATTACAATATATATTTATAAAATAATATTACAGCTATGCTGAACAAACTAAGTCAACAGTTAATTGTTTCACCCAAGTGCTCAACAGTAGACGACCCTGTTAATGAACATTTTCAAAAGTTTACAGGGTATTACATAGAAATTGCCTATTTCCAGTTTGTTTGCTTTAGCGCTTGTTGTTGTTGTTGTTGTCAGCTGTTGCTGTTGCTGCCACGCGCCATGAGCAACTACAGCAGCAACTACAGCAGCAACAGCAACAACAACTCGAGCGCCACTTTGGGCTCTTGACAAATTGTGAGCAACGTTCGCAATTGAAACAATTTAATCCAAAACAACAACAACAACAACAGCAACAACAAATGCAGCGAACAACATTGGCAAATGAAACGTTTTTAAAGCGCGCACAGTGGTATGAAATACGAGCTAAGCAATAAATCGAGAAATTTAAACAATAAAAAAAAACATTACCAAAATTGAGCGAAATTTCAATCACAAATCAAAGTAAAATTAAAAAAAAATAAAAAAATAAATAAATAAAAAAAATTATTAAAACTGTAAGAAAATTAATACAATATAGACTATACCACTTGAATAAACCTTGAAGAAATACTTTCCAAAATTTCTCAGATTAATCTGAAATATTTGTACAGGGTATCTGCAAGTCGTTCGCTGCACTTCCAATTGTGTCTAAGCAGATTTAATGTTTCGCGATCATTTGTTAAATGGCAAATGGCTCATATTGATTGAAAATTTGTTGTTCACAAGAACTAGTTCGCACGAACTTTAAACATGAACCAGTTCGCAAATTAATAGCCAAAAAGCCAACAGAAATTGCACTAAAAAAAATCAATTTTTTTTTATTAATTGCCTTCGCATTTTGTTGTTGCTGCTGCCTGGAACTAGCAATAAGAACTGGTTCGCAATTGAAATGTCGCAGGCATTAAAATACCAATCGAGTGATTAATTGCCATTTACCGTTGCGCGAACTGTTATCGATGCCAATAAGTGTTTAGTTTTTATGTATCAAAAGCTATTAATAAGCGAAGCGAAAGAGAGCTATGCGAAAATGTGCGTGTGTGTGTGTGTGTGTGTGTGCATATTTATCGATAACTAGTGAAAAGCAGCGCATGCATAAACATGTCAACGAGCGAGTTTTTAAAAGCAAATGCCAACGAGCAAACACATGTACGAACATGATCTAAAAACAGGGGGGTGGGGGATTGGGTTTGTTGTGCTCTCTGCAGGGCTGAGACGGCGGCAGGGGGTGGTTGTCTTGGCTAACTAGCTCCTTCGCGTGTAACACCGGGCGTATGATGAATGTGGCTTTAATTGTGACCTGCCAATTGCCAGGGCCAGCAGGGGCTGGACAGAAATAGCGAAACAGAGTGAGAGAGAGAGGGAGAGAGACGAAACGAGCTCGTGGGCGTTCAGCTATGGATCAGCTAAATATTGCCATTTATTCGCATTATAGATTAAATATATTCCAATTCCGAAACAGAGAAAAAAAAAATAAAAATAAAGGCCGCAGCATGCAAACACGACAGCAAAATAGATAATAAATAATTAATAAATAAATAAAGTAAACAAACAGCAACAACAACAACAACAAGGGCTCAACTACATGCGATTTGCATATCAACATTTCACATTAAATTCTATTGAAAGCTTTTCTCACTTTAGCGGCAATTTGTATATGTACGTATGTATATACCTATAAGCGTACGTACGTATATATGTATGTATATTCGTCTATGTATATTACAGGGTATAGCATGTACAATGCTTGGCAGGAGTTGTGCCTTATTACATATATGCATAATTACTTTTAAAGAGATGGAGAGAAGGATAACAAGAGATCATGAGATCATGATCTCGAGTTGTTTCCTTTAAGTACCTTGCTGTCAACACAAAGAAATCAGGCATATCGATCTTTAACACTCATCATATATAATATTTTAGATATATGAGTAACCAAAGAATTTCTTCATTTTTTGTAAACAAATAAAATCAGTTTATGTTTCATTTATATATGTTTGTTGTTATACAGAGCATCAGACAGTCGTATATACCCAGTTGTAATGCTCTCACTTATTTTATGTTGTTTTTTCTTCTGTTTATATTGCTTCTTTATTTCTCATTTTTGAAATTCAATGAGCCGCATTTACAGCCTCAATTATCAGCTACTTACGCGATGTCAAATGGCTAGAGATGAGAGCGTGACACGAAGTCGCTGGTAAGCCAAATCGATATCATTCGATGATTTTAGTGTCAACGATAACATTGGTATCAGAATTATCTGCGAATCGTTTCGTAATACCAGCAACGCATATATCGATAAGCCGATCGATAAGCTACGGAAATCGAATCAATCGATAAACTACATACAAATATGGATTTATGTCAGTTAATATATTTGTTTTTTTTATTTTAGCCCTTTTTTGCTCTCTACTTAAATTATCAACAAATGTCGTGCATATCGTGTCACGGGGTTCGTGCTTTTGGGAGCAGCGCGTACAACTCGTGCCATCTCCAAGTGTAAAAGATCTGAGCGAACCGCAGCAAACGTTCGATGCAAGCCAATAATATATTTATTGGCATTGATTTACACGGAAGCCCTGACCTCAGCTCACCCGCCCATTCCCCTGGACCAACCACCCGCCGTTCGCCGTCCGCCGTCCGCCGCCAGCCGTAAACGGCCAGAGCGGGTGCTGGCAACAAAATTTATGATGGCATTTACCTAATGGCAGCGCCGCAATGTAAAATGCAAAATATCTGAGATATATGCAAAAATTTATAGTGTTATTTGTAATTAACACGAAATAGAACAGCCATACATAAAACATGCTGTAAATCGCATAACAAACGTCTCAAGTGTTATATAACGACCGAGCGAAACTACATAAAAATAGATAAATAAATTAGATTTAAGATATATGTATATAATGAATGAATGAAGTTGGTTTTAATTTGGCCAGTAATTTCATTTTATATTTAACTACATATACTTAAACATGCATTAATAGATCTCAATTGGATATTATTTCAACTGCGCCTAAAAGCACGCCATGTATTTTGTTAAGTTCTTAATTAAGCAACTACACGATCAGTTGTAGTCGATACAACCACCATTACACGTCTTGCTGAAGAAAAGTCTCTCGCTTACCTAGCCAAGTTGAAAACCATTTGAAACTAAATTTCTTGTATTCAATTTAGCATGGAACGGCACCCGCTTAACCATAAATAGTCATCAATACTAACCGAAATGTGATGCTTGCTTAGCGAAGCTCACAGCCGACCTGAATCGGTTCATTTTCACTTAATTTCAGAGATATTATCCTGCCACTAGCAGCATAAATATATCGAAGACGCACACACCCAGTACTAAAATAAGCAATGGCACCAACTTGTCGTGGGCTGTAACCCTAACAAGACACAAACCAGAGCTAAAAATATATTTTAAATCATTACATGTAGCTAAAACATACACCATTAAACATAGTTTTGTACATGTGGATGAATATAAGCTAAAAATCATTCTAAACAAAATTGTATAAATTGTATGACTTGTATAGAATATTCTTACAAGAAATTGTACGGCAACAGGGAGCGCACATACTATCAATCACACAGACTAACAGGCTATTATGGACAAGAACCACAGCTATTTAGACCTACACCCGATGGTCCATTCCATTAGCTCAATATTCAGACACACACCCGAAAGGCGCAAAGGACAATGCTTATTTCAGTACTTATCGATATATTTGCTCGATAGCGGTGCACTCACACTCGATAGGCTGGGCTGTATTTAAAAGGGCATCGCCTAGCAACATGGGCGACATTGGCAACATTCGTTGCAGTTGGCAACGCACGCACAACACTCGCATAGCCAAATAAAACGGGGCAGTCGAATCGGTCGGTTTTGGTTTTAAAAGCGCCAGAGCTTAGCTAAAAAAGTGCATAAATCTCTCTCTATCTATATATATACATGTATTTATACATATATATAGATAGATAATATGTAGAGTTTTTTTCTGTTTTATTTTTGCTGCTGACATACATATACAAGTGCGTGTGCGTGTGCGTGTATGGCAAAAGTGCAAAGTGAAATTTTTTCGTTTGGATTTTGTTTATTTTTATTTGACTATTTTGCAATATGTTTGCCAAAAATGTGATGTCCGTGTGCGTGCGTTTGTGTGTGTTTGTGACTGCTGTTCGAAGGGGTGTTGAGAGGCGGGGCGGGGCTGCGGCTGGCATACCATAATTAAATACAAGTGAAAAATCAATACCGTTATACCGTTAGCAGTTTGTTGTTGTGCCTGCGCAACCAATTCGCCTGGCCACGGGTGTGTGTGTGTGTGAGTGTGTAGCTAAAGTTAATTCATAATAAGAAATTCGCTCGAAGCTAGATTTCAGGCTCCACACACACGCATGTGTGTGTGTGTGTGCGTGTGTTGCTGCTGTTGCTGTTGCCAGGCAGTCGGAGCAACAAACGCAGCGCAAGACAAAGCCCAGAACGCTCCAGTTCCACGCCCACTCGCTTCTTTCTCCCAGCAACTTCACTCGACTGCAGCTAACAGTTATCCCTATTTCCCTTTTGCTGCTCTTTTTTTTAGGTCACATTCGATTTTCGCTCTAAGCTCGTAATTCGCTGCGACGGCCACACACACACACACATACACACACACAACATATGTATAGGATGCTGTTGCACACTTATGCAACGCTGGCGACATCTGACGGCATAATTTGCCATAACTAAAACAGCACGAATTTAATAACAAATCGCTGAGGCGAAAAAGTCAGCTAACGGCTTTAAAAGCAGCGACGGTGGCAGCGGCAGCGACAGCGACAGCGACGACGTCAACGACAATGGCCAGCAACTCCTCGGCAACCGCATCGCTGGCCACAACGCCGGCGACGACGCCAACGGCGCTGACAACAGCAGCAACAGCAGCCAAACGCATGGGCTACACAACGCCAGCAGCGACGTCAGCAACGGCGTCAGCATCGGCATCGGCGTCGTCAACGGCAACGGCAACGTCTTCGGTCATCTGCGAGGAAGTCTTCGATGAAGCCTGTTTACCATCATCCGAGGGTAAGTCGAAGGAAGAGCTGTATATCTAGGGCAATTGTGCGATTATCTATGTATGTATGTATGTATGTCTGTTAACAGCATGCTGTAAATGGTCGGTTAATTGACTGTTAATGTATTTGAAATGTTCAAGTATTTATGGGATAAACCTTTACCCTGTTTGCTTGTTCATGTTCATACACATTAAGCATATGTCAATCGAATACCTAGGGAATATGTTAGAGAATCTGCAAAAATGCAAACTGCAAATGCTCAATCGATACTTATCGATTTTGAGCAAAGCAGGAAAAGCTAGCAGTATATAATCCAATTGTCATATGGAAACAGCAAGGTCAACTGAGAATTTATTGATGATATACATACAATATATACGTATATAACACACCCTACCTTAATAATTGATTGATACTGGTTGATAAATAGACTCTAGGCAATAAGTCAGCTTTATTTCAACAACCACTTGAGTTATCGATCAATTTTAACTGCTGAAATATTAAATAGAGCTTGTCACCTCAATGTGAACCATCTTAACTAAATATCTATGTATATCTATATACCACATTCACATCTATTGAAGGCTGCTCATCGACAGAAGCAAAATCCAATTTCTTTTTAATTTAGTTATTAAATCTATGACTCAAGACTTCGAGTCTCCCTGGCTGAAATGCATTTTCCAATTGGACAAAGTTTTAAACTAATAAGACTACGCCCAATTAGCATGTCTTTAATTTAGCTATTTGTTGCGCAGCAGGCGACCAAACCCACCCGATATGAGTTAAGCACTACAGTAGTCGCACGGTAAGCGAGAATGCCTCAAACTAGAGCTTAGATTTTTACTTGAACGTGACTGTCAATGACTTTAACATAACTATGGATACTATATGGGAATATGGGAATATAGCAGTAAAGGTGTGTCAAATGAATTGTAAGCCTTGTCTTAATTAGCGAGTGATTACTGTATATATGAAATACAATATGTTCGCAGATGGCAAATGCTTAAACATTTTTACTACTTTGTTGTTGCGTCCTTCAGGGTACGGTTAATGGGTCAACTGAAAATGGATACATGTCCATCTACATAAAGTTTATATATACATATATATATACATATATACCCGGGTAGTTGGCTCGGAAGTCCGTCAATTAGTTAGCTTAGTTCGTGCCAGCTGTTTCGAGGACATCGATGGGGGAAACGCCGGCATTGCGGAACTGCGTAACCTGAATCGAGGAACGTGTGAAAGGGAAACAGAATGAATTTCTAAAGAGCTCCATTAAATACAAGTGAGTAAGCTGCTTAGTGGGTTTATTGGCGTGCCCAGTTTCAATCGGTTGTATGGAATAAGTGGAATGACGGAATTGAAGGATAATTTCCGACTGTAATCTCTCGACTTTGATTTTGCGTGTCAGGGAAACGATGGAGGTACTGAAGGTAATCTAGGTTTGCCCATAAAATAAATTCATTTAAAAAGAGGAACGACGGAATTGGAGTGTGATGTGGAACTAAGAAATAGCTTTTGCGGCTAATGTTATTGACCAACAGAATTAAATCATACAATAAAGGGATGGACGGAATTGAACAGCTTCTTAAAGCAATATCAAGGCGCATTGTTTCTGAGGAACAGTGAGAACTGGGCCAGATGTGGAAAGGTTTAATAATTAAAGGAAATTTAATGCTGTGAATGCTGGAAGTGCGTTGGGGATGTGCGCTTCCCTCTCTGCTATAAGCAGCTAAACTAGGGGAACGCTGGAATTGAAACATGGAAAACAAGGCTTTAGGTTGTGCGTGTTAAAGAGTTGATTGAGTAGCTGTGCGTGTGTGTGAGTGTATGCGTGCATGTGTCCATGATTCGCTATGACGACGAGCCACCCTAAGAGCCACCCTAAACGCAACAAAATGTTGGCCAAAACGCAAATTATTCGTGGCTATTGAGGTTGCCAGGCAACGAGCGCTGACCGCTGCTTGAGATATTATTGTGGTTGCAGGTGCTGCAGGTGGTGCCACCTGCAATCAATAAGAGCGAGCGAGAGAGAGAGAGTGAGAGAGAGAGAGTGTGTGTGTGTGTGTGTGTGAGGAAAAGAAGAAGAGAGCGGACTCAGAATGAATGCAGAATGCAGGCCACGTCATTCGGCATTCAGTCGCGTTTCTTAGCCGGGCTTCGTTTGTTTAAGCCAAATGGCATTTTTAAGCGCTTGCAAGAATTCTTTTGAGCCCGTGATTCAGAATCCCGATTGCGCCGCAAAGCTATTCATACTGAAAGCTCCGAGCCATTGAAAAGCCTAAGGAATATATTTGCTCAAATTTCCTTTTCACTTCACTTCAAACAAAGCAGGAGGAACAGCAGGAGCAGGAGCAGGAGCAGGTGAGGCTGTGGCTGCGGCTGTGGCTGTGGCTGTGGCTATGCCTTGTGGCTGTGGGCGTGACACAGTTTGCACTGCTTTCATTAGTCCTAATTGTTAAAGGGCCTTATTGTGGCACAGCTAATAGCTCTTGGGGCATACAAAGTATGAGCACTCTCCATCCATGCCTCAGTGGGTCACTGCACAAACAATGGCCAGGGCTCAAACACTTTTGTGCTGCGGGCGCCATATTTGAAGTGCCTCGCGCTATATACAGCTAATTATGGACTATATGTATACATGCACATGTCTTCTTGGTTAATATATATACATATATTAATATATACAGCCTCCTCTAGATGAGTGTGCTTTATCTTTCATTTGTACTCAAAACTGCTGCTGGACTTGGTAGCACATTTATAAGTATATCTTAGTCTAATCAATCATAATCGTATATCTTCATCTAATCACATTCAACGATTCTTGGGAACGATTAGAAAAGCCAGAGGCTTAAAACAGTCAATATAATCTTCAATATCTCGAGAACTTTAACAGCTAGAGACAACAATTTTGGTATTTAAAGTGTCATTGCATAGAGAAGTTTATATATAAATCTCTTTTTGCAATCTCAGCGGCCTCTTGTAAAGTAAAGTATGCAATCTACAGCCAAATGACAAAGCCGTCTTTAGGTCGATTCATACACAATTCTAGAACGTTTAAAAAAAAATCTGTATTCATTATTTATTTTAATGCTTGAGAGCTATAGGCACCCAAGCTACACAATTTGACATATAAATGGTCATCTAGTCTTCATGATTAGAAATCAACTCACATTTTGTATAGCTAAAATATTCTACCCAATAATATGAACAGTTCCGACACAACTTGTCAAGCGAAAACTCAAATTGTAAAACAAAAATCCTTAAATTCTATTCAATCTTCCTTCGTTGCAGAGATAAACGATTATGCGACATTGATTGGCATCGATCCGAGCAAGGAACCGCATTTGTTATACCTGGCCAAAGAGGGGCTTATGGCCGCATTGCCCTCCGAGTGGAAGATCTGGTGGGTATATTTCGCTTGATCGTATGTTACGGTAATCTAATGACCCCAACTCTTACGCTCAGCTATTCGGAGGAAAAGGGCGGCCACTACTATCATAATACGCGCACAAAGCAATCGCAGTGGGATCATCCGTTGGACGCGGTCTATCGGGATTTGGTGGAGCAGACGCGCCAGAAGCTAGCGACGGCAACTGGTGCTGCTGCTGCTGGTGCTGCTGGAGGTGGTAGTGGTGGTGGTGGTGGCGGCGGCGGTGGTGCCACACCCATCATTGATAACTCGGACGATGTGTCGCAGCTGGACTCGGGCATACGTAGCATGCAAGGAACGGACGAGCTGCTGGACGACATGAGCTCACCTCTAAACAATGGCAGCAGCCAGACGGCTGGAACGTCGGCTGCGACTAGTGGTGCTGGCGGTGCTGGTGGTGCCGGCAACTCCAAGACTCATACAACTACCGGTGGTGCGTCGGCTTTTCCGGGTCCGAGTGGGTTCAGCGGTGGGGTCAGTCGGTTCCTGGAGACGCGCGGCAAGAGCTTCGGGCCCATCTTTCAGCCGGTGAAGAACACACGCTTCGAGGTGGCCAAAACGAACCAGCAAATCAGTCTGGCCATGAAATTCGGCAGCATGGAGCCGCCCCAGCCGCCACAAGAGCAACAGCAACAACAACAACAGCAACAGCAACAGCAGAGGAGAGGCTCGTTCCAGCTATCCGGCACTGGCGCCATGTTCCTCAAGTCGCGCCGCCAGCTGGAGACGACGGAGGGCGGGGGCAATGCGAGTGGCGTGAAAGGCATCCTGCGGGACTCCAGCTTGACGGACATGCGCCGGCGCTACGAGCGTGATGAGGATGCAGTCGCGGTGGAGGACAAGAAGAGCGTGCGCTTCAATCTGGTGGAGACCCAACGGATTTGCACCTCGCCCACTGAGGAGGATGATGCGCGCAAGCAGCAGCAGTCGCCCGAGCTGTCCATGGAGGAGGAGGAGGCGGAGCACGAGCAGCCCTCTGCGCAGGAGGTGGACCACGAGGAGGAGGAGGATGATGATGACGACGAGGCGTTGGGTCACGGCAATGCCGTCGCTGCAGCATCGGCCGTCGATAGCAACGAAGACGACGACGATGACGACGACGAGGACGATGACGACGACGACGATGTCTGGGATGAGGACCTGGCCGATCCCGATGCCATGGTCGGCATGTGCAGCCTGAACCCCTTCATCAGTGACTCGAACAAGCCGATACGCATCATCAGCCTGCCCAAGGCCCAGACCATACAGATGCTGAAGCAGGATGTGGAGCAGACGAGCAGCTACTTGGACAAGCTGAAGGAGAGCTCGACGGCCACAGTGAAGCCGCTGTACGAGGACACCGACTCGGACTCGAAGGGCAGCTCGGTGCGCAGCTTCATCATCAATAAGTCGGAGCAGGAGTCGCTGCACGGCAGCAATCCGAGCAATCCCTTTGACCTGGACGAGCTGCACAGCAAGCACAGCCACGAGCTGGAGCAGCTGCAGCGCAAATCGGCGCAGACCCAGGCCCAGCTGGCCAGCGAGAAGCTCGGCCTGCGCAGCCTGAAGATGGCCAGCAAGCTGGTGGGCCTGCTCAAGAACAAGGAGCACAGCAGCGAAATGCTGAACGAGGCGGCCGCCTTGCAGCAGCTGCAGAAGGACATGGAGGCAATGAAGCGGGAGCACGAGGTGCGCCTGAAGAGCCTCAGGCATGAGTACGATCTCCGTCTGACGGCACACCAGCATCAGCTGGAGGAGGCGTTCCAGCTGCAGCTGGAGGAGTACCGCGACCAGCTGGAGCATCAGCTGCAAACGAAGCGCGCCCAGGTGGTCAGCGAGCACAAGACGCGCATGGCCACGCTGCAGTCGAACCATGCCGAGCTGCTGCACGAACTGGAGCGCGACCTGCGCTCCGAGCAGGAGCTGCTGCGGCGCGAGCATGCCACCAAGCTGAGCCAAATGCGGGACAAGCTCAACCACGAGCTGGAGCTGGAGAAGCAGCGCCTGCGGGACAACGGCGAGGAGCGCCTCTACGAGAAGGTGCGCTGCGAGAAGCGTCTGCTCGAGGACAAGTACCGCTGCCTGAAGGAGAAGTACGTGCGGCTCAAGACCGATGTGAAGCTGTCGTTGGAGCGACGCAGTCGCCGGCGTGAGGCGCAAGCGCAGGCCCAGGCGCAAGTCCAGGCCCAGCTGGAGCCGCACTTGCAGACGAACAACTCGGAGACTGAACGTTCGCTGTCGCAGAAGCCGTCCATTGGCAACAGCGAGAACCGTTCGCTCAGCTACTCGGAGCAGGCAACCACCACGGACGTCAAGCTGAAGCCGCCAGTGCCCCCAAAGAGCCACCTGGGCAAGCAGGCGGCCAGCGTCTGTTTGGCCAGCAAATACATCAAGCAGCTGCAGCTGCAGGACGATGCCAACACCTCGCTCAGCCAGTCGGACACAACGATATCGAACAACTACAGCAAGGGGCGATATCTGGCGGCGCCATCGGCCACATTGGTGCTCAGCGACAACGGCAACTCGGACTCGGAGGCACAGCAGCAGCAGCAGCAACAGCAGCAACAGCAGCAGCAGCAGGAGCACAATAACAATAACAATAACAACAAAGCCTTAACGGTGCCTCGCAAGAAACTCTTCTCGCGCACCAAATCCGCCTCCACCTCGCGTCTCAACTCCGACTACAACAAGCAGCAGCAACAGCAGCAGCAGCAGCAGCAGCAGCTGCAGCAGGTGGAGCGTCCTTGCACGCCCGTCGAGAACTTGCGGCATCAGCTGCAGAAGCTGGAGGATCTGGAGGATCAGTTCCCGGAGCACACGCTGGACACCACATACCACTTGCGCTACCCCTTCACGGACATTGTGGCCAACGAGCATGCGGCCGTGGTTGGCTCGGTGGTTGGGTCCGAGCTGGAGTTCTTCAAGCATCGCATACACCTGGAGCGGGACTCGGTGCGTCGGGCCAAGGAATCGTTGCGCACACAGCGCACCAATTTCCGTGCGCGCCAGCGCGAGATCAAGCAGCGGCACAAGAGCCTGACGATGAGCGCGCCCAGGCACTCGCTCGATCAGCTGATCCAGGAGGAGAAGGAACTGACCGAAATGGAAGTCAATTTGCATCGGACGCGCGCGCTGCTGGGCGAGAAGGTCATCAGGCTGAGGCATCTGGAGCAGAGCCTGCTGCGCATCTACGAGAAGGAGAAGCCGAGCCTGGAGCAGGAGCCCAAGGATGATGCCACCACGCTCAGTGATCTCTCCTCGCACTCCAGCTCGGGCTTCAGCAGCACCGACTTTGCCAGCGGTGCGGACCTGCACAAGCGCAAGGAGTACTTTCAGCAGGAATCGAATGAGTGCATACAGAATCTGGAGATACTGAATGCCGAGATACGCGAAATACTGGACATACTTGGCCAGAAGCAGCAGCTGCACCACCAGCAACAGCAGCAGCTGCAGCAGCCGCCGCCGCCGCACCACCATCAATCCCAGTCGTCGCACGGCCTGGCCCTCACCATGCCGCTGATCTCGCCCAACGAGCTCAGCTGGTCGCATATGCTGAGCAGCCAGCAGTCCTCGTCGATGGCCACAACGATGGCCGGCACGGCCAGCGGCTCGAATCATAGCATTAGCACCACCACCAGCGCTGCTGCGGCGGCGGCCGCTGCCTCGGTCCATGCACCACAGTCGATACCGACCCTAGCCGATCGCCTGGAGACTTACCGCCAGCTGGCAGCGGGCCGCATGCACAGCTCCATGGGCGGTGCCATCCTGGCGGCCAATACCATCGTGTCCCAGAGTCCACGGGCGGTCAACTACACCACCAGCCTGGTGGAGCGCACGCGCGACCTGCGCAACTGGCTGCGCCAGGCCAAGACTGAGCACGAGCTCCTCACGGGCATGAATGTCCAGCATGGCCTGGCCATGCACACGAGCAGCTCGACGGTGGGCGGCATCAGTGGCATTGGGGGCATCGGTGCTGCGGTGGGTGGCCACTCGACGGCCGGTACTTCGCCCGTCTCCAGCAGTGGTGCAGTGGGTGGGTCGGTGGCTGCCACCGCCAATTCGGCCAATTCAGCGGCCAGCGCAGCCCAAACTAATTTGTAAGCGATTCGGATCGACCATGCGAAATCTAGTCCAAAGTCTAGTCTAGTTGTAGGGCATTGCTAGCCCTAGCTATACCCTATAAAGAGTAGCTTTATGTCTGTATATAGGATTAGCAAGCTTATTAATATTATTATTACTATTATTATTATTATGCCTATTGTCTGCCTTTTACAAAGCCTAGCATTGTTTTAACTTTTTTTTTTGTCAACTAAGTTGCAGCTGCTAAGCATACCCTGTAATTCTGAAATAATTCAAATTGCCTAGTTTAAGTCCAATATTATTTGTTATATGTGCGAGGTGTTGTGCTCCCATTTGAATGCAGGGTATTTGCAAGTCGAGCATTGCTACTATTAGGAAAAAGTTATGAGCAAATCTTGTTTGATTATAAGAATTTTAATACTCTGCTGAAGTATATTTAGTATTTTAATTATAACAGGGTATCTCTGAGTCAGGCACACTCTGTGATTGTGCAGAAGAAATCAAATGATTGAAGTCAAAATCGTTAATTGTACCTATTAAAGACTCTGAACTTGACGTGTTTTATGTTCATTACAGGGTAACTAAGATATTTACTCAATTTAAGTTGAACTACGATATTTGAGCCGTAGCATCTACATTCAATGTGCAATTTAACTATATGGTATCTGCTAGTCGAGCATACCCTGTAATTGTGACGAAGATTATGTAATACTCAATTTAAGTGAAGCACTTTTATTGTTAATATTAAAGAGATACAGTCACGTGCTATATGTAATATTACAGGGCATAGGCCAGTCGAGCATACCCTGCAGAATTTAGAAAAAGAAAGAAGATTCGACATCTTAAATTTGTAAGCATTGAAAAAACTCTACAGTTAGATGCGCAATATACATTGCAGGGTAGCTGCTAGTCGATCAATTTATTTGTGTTTTAGTTACGCCTAAATTGGGGCGCTTTGAAGTGTTCTGCCCCAACTATTAGCTGCCAATAGACCGAAAAAAACCAATAAGATATAGCCCCAAAAATCACCGAGCAAAAAGAGAAATAAAATTGTAAACTGAACTCAAATCAAAAGGAAAATCACAAAATTCTAACTAAGTAAATTAACTGCATGTTAATCTGACTGTCATAGTTAATCGGCGCTCTGCTACACTGAGAGAATAAATTCAAATATCAGATTCATTGTTGCAAATATTTGAAAAGTGCAAATGTTTAGCCAACCAATTCGCATAGAGTTTACAGGGTATTCACAATACCCCAGTCATATATTATAATATATACATATATAGATTGTTAAAGGACAGAAATGAACTAGCTTCGGCTGATCGAAGAGCTAATACCCTTGCAGATGCATACATATGCTATAATTGCAATTCGATTGATTCTCTCTATATGAGATATAGTAATTCCCTAATCTGACACCGAACTTGAACTTATATTGAACTAAATAGATGACTTCTAAGAATTTTAATCGGCCTTTGGTACTTGGTCATCAATCATACATAGTTCGTATTTCAAAATATCTTAACTTTCCATAGTTCCATCTGGATTTAATGTAGGACCTCATAGATATCGTACTTCAAGGTATATTAAGAAAAGAAAACTCGTAATTTTCAGACTAGGGTTCCGTCCGATTCCGAATGAATTTATTTAGAAAATAACACAAGAACAATTTTTCCCCTATGATATCTTTAAAGGACCTATCACAGCTATATATACATATATATACTATCTACGCCATATACCATATCTACAAAAATTCTCAAACTCTCTGCAAGTGTATTATTTATATAGATCGTAACCAAAATCAAATGGAACTTTACGTATACTCTCTATATAGTTGATCTTCGATTGTGACTTCAAATCTACAAAATGCACAACTAAATAAATACTTTATATAGGAAACTAGAAATCCAATTATAAAATATATAATAATAATAAAGTAAAATCTAAATACGTAAAGCCGAGACGAATATTCTAAATAAATAAAACTGAAATACAATCCCCAATAAGATCTCCAATTCTCGACTTTTTAGAAAACTTAGATCTCAACAAAAAAATCCAAAGAGATAAATAAATACGAAATTAGCTAAATAAAAGTTAATCAAATGCTAAAGACTAACTAATTGAAAAGATCTTGACTATATAATAACGACTTGAAGATAATTGATCAAATTTTATATTTAGTTTTCTTCTTGTGTATCATATCAACGAGAGATCTCCAAGTTAGTTGTCTAAAGTATGAAAACCAAAGTTAAAAAAAATCAAATATTATTAAATGTTTAAATGTTTTGTGGAGGAAGAAAATGAAGACGAAGAGAGATAGAGCACAATTGAAATGGAATGCAGGAAATATTGTTGAAAGGTTGTTGTAAAATTTTTTCTTTTTTTCTAGAGGCTCGTCGCCCCCCCAAAATATACAATAACCCATAGCTATCAAGTATATTTAAATATACATATATATAAATATAAAAGAATCGAAAATACTTAACAGCTATAATATCATATATATCTAACATGTAATAGTCAAATCCATTTTTTTTTTTTTTTTTTTTTTCATTGTTTAACAACAAGTATTTGAAGATTTTTGCAAGTTTTTCTACTATTTTCTATGGCATTTTCACATATAGGAAATTAAATAATTAAAATACAATATAAAATAGAATTCAACACTTTTAAGTTCCTGAGCACATGAAATAGCGAGAGAGAGAGAGAAAGAGTTATGTAGAAGGCCAAGTCTGAAAAAAAAGTAAAGTGAAGATTAAAGAGCTGACCAACGCTTAGTTACCCAATAATATATATGTATATATTATATATATATATGTACTTATGTATATGTGATGTTGTGATATTTGACTCTTTAGCTATATAAGACCTAAACTTGAGTTGGAATACGTTTCTCTCCATAGGCACACGTATCCATATACATTCATACATGTATTTTCGATATAATATTTATTTAATTAGTCCAGACCCTCACCCAGCCCCCATCCCTTCGCTGATTTTCATTTTATTAGATGTATTCTATGTGATAGATAATCGATCAATTTTTACCAAATGTATCAGCATCTGATCGATACTTAAATATTATGGAAAACAAAAACTAAATAAAGTTTATAAATCGTATATCGTATATCGTATATCGCCTATTCAGAGCTGTATTCAGTTTGATCAACATTTCAAAACTTATACACATAGTTACAATGCCTCAAGTCCAGATCGCAGTTCAGCCTTAAATCAATTGATATATCTTGATATTGCAGTTTTTTATTAGTATTATTTTTTTTCCACAAATACTCCAAATAGATATATATGTATCTACAAATTGGTATACGAAAGTGTCTTAATTCGACACATTATGAAATTGGTAACTCCGTAATTTTGTTTAGTCAAAAGTTTTAGCATAATTATTTTTACTTTATTTTATTTTGGCTTTAGACACATTTCGTGATATAATTTGAAAAAGAAAAAGATTCAAGGCTCTCATACATACCTATATACAAAAATACATATGCATATACATATATACACATACACATACAGCTCTTAACACTTAACAAAACAAAACAAGAATTAAGAATAAATAACAAGATTTCATAGTTTGCATAAACCTTAGCAAATTCTCAATTTCAATTACAAGCAAAGCACAAAAGTTAAAAATACATGATATATATATGATAATGATACTCGATGAATATTTGAAATAATACAATATAATATTGAACAAATTATATATATACATACATATATGAATACAAAAAATTGTTGTTTCGGTTATTCTTTTGTCTTGATGGTTGAGTACAAAATTACTATGAGAAATGTTTATTGAACTAACTGAATCTATGAATGTGAACAATTAAGAATTACATTGATCTATGACATGATATAATATGACATGATATGATATTATATAATACTAACGAACTGCAGAGTCTGCAAAATATAACAAACTAGCACAAAATTAAACAAGAAAAAAAAAACAAATACAACAATCAAATAAAACGAACAATTTCAAAAGTAATAAGAAAAAAATTAATTTATTTTGTTAGAGGAACTGGAAACTATCTAAAAGCACGTAAGTCTTTAAGTGGGAAATACCCACTGACTGATCTTCTATGGATTATTCCGTGTTTTATTATTAATATTATTATTATTCAAAGTTTTTTCTCGTTTCTTTTCTTTTGATATTTCAGCTTGTTAGACTCTGCTCTGCCTCCATCTGCCTATTACGAAAATTATATAAAAATTCCACTGAAGAGAAATATTGAAGCTCTCTCGAGACGAACTCTTACATATAAGAATATACCAGCTTTAGTATAGATTACTTTCAGTTCAATTTTATATCTAAAAAATTAATATATATATTTTACATCATGTGGTCACATCATACTCAAGTTGTTTAGTTTTCACTCAGCATGCAGAATATTCTCGGGATCAACGTAGCTGCAACAATTGCCTAAGATCCACTTAAAGAGCTGCATTGTGGCGCTTGAAAACAGCTTGAGAAACCTACTGAGAGAATCGCGATTGCCCAACTCACGGGACTCACCCAGACTTTGACCAAATCTCAGCAGTGTTTTATTTTCGTTCAGCCAGCGATCCATTTTATATAGTAAAATCCATCTATGAATCCATTCTTCGTAATAAACAAACAACATAAGAGAAATGTTTGTAACGTCGACGTTGGATGGACTTACCCAATGGCTGCTACTTAAAAGCTCGCAGAAATAACATAATAAATTTACGTAAAAAAGGATTCGAAGTACATGTATAAAACTAGTCAAAATAGATGATGTAAAATGCTTAGTGTACTTTCCACGCTTGGCTATCAACGATTCTGACGATAGTTTAAAAAATAGATAGATAGGTGATATATTGTACTTACACATTCATATACAAATACAAATATTTACTATTCTAAATACTATATCTATTAATAAGCTTTACACTCATCTCAACACATTGGAAATACCAACTAAAATGAAGTTTTCTTTGTGCTTTTCTTTAGGAGCAAAGCCCATTTCTAAAACTTATTTAATTTGCTCTTCTTAGCTTCCTCGTTTTGTACTCAATCAGAATTTGTTAATTTCCTTTTCCGATTCGCCAACAAGTTGTAACGTTATCTGACTGTACTTTGAGTGCCTGCATAACGGTTATGTCAAAGCAGTCGCGCGGTCGACTTCGACGTCGGCGATTGCCTTTTCATGTTTATTTCTGTATGGTTTGCCTTTCAGCGTGTCGCCTTCACACTTTTCGCTCTGCTTTGCTGTTGTTGTCTGTTTTTTACGGCCATTTCGTTTGCCAATTCTTTTGTCAATTCGATAATGTCAGCACTGAAAGCGGGGGCCAATATAGTGTTTTTTTCTCTGGTTTGTTGTTGTTGTTGCTATTGCTGTTTTCCATTCTATTTTGTTCACCTTGCCGCATTTTGGCATGCAACATCAGTGAGGAGGCATCCAAACAGTTTGCCGCTGCGGCCGCCATTCGCTGAGCAGCCGTGCTTACGGCAAAGCGTACGATTTGATTGCTTACGCAAATCCAGAGTCAACAAAATAAAATAATAATAATAATTATATTAAAAGAAAAACACACACACAAAACTAACGGTACGCAGCGTTTGGTCAATAAAATGAGCTACCTCACTCCAACTGCTCAAAGCAGCAGCAACAGCAGCAGCAGCAGCAACGCCGCACAGCGACTGACCAGTCGCTCGGCTTCGCCTAATCGCCGTGGTCGGGCGAATTCGTTGACGCCATCACAGGATGCGGCAGATTTATCGCCATTGGCCTCGCCACAGCCGCTGCACAAGCGCCCGCCACGCCCCACACAGCTCAATGAGATCTTTCGGCCGCGCTGCAACACCGATCCCAGCAACAGCCGCAACAGCAGCCACAGCAGTAGTAATAGTAAGAAGCCAACGGCGACGCGCAGCGTTCTAGGCTCGCTGCTGCGACAGACGCTTAAAGTGACAACCGCATCGGTTGGCTTCAGCGCCAGCGAGGAACGGTAAGTGTTTCGCAGCGGCAGCAACAGCTGCGCAGCGTTGTGCAATTGCGCGGCGAGTTTTGCAGATCGCAGCGAATATTTGGGTTTGGGTGGCGTGTTGCGCAGCCATTTCTTTCGCTGCGCTCCAATTCGCTCCCTCTTACTATCTCTCTCTCTCTCTCCCTCTCTCTACTCGCAAGGTCAGCGCACTAAATGATTTTACTTGTAATTTGTTATTGTTGCGCATTTTGGAATTGGTATGTATTTGCTTAACATTTACAAACATTTGTATGTTTTCGTTTTGTTTATCTATCAGCTGGGCACATTTTTTGGCGTGACGGCTGCCCCTCGTTGCCAATTAATTTATTGCATGAGTTTTGTGTTTTGTTTTCGTTTGTCCAATAAACAAATGCACACACACGCACACAGTAAGACAGAGAGAGAGAGCAAAGAGAGCAAAGAGATGGGGGCAAAGAGCTGACTAGCTGCGTTTGGCAGCCGTAAGATGGCGCTGCGGCACTTACATCAGCTCCGCCTAATGAGCTTGACCTTTAGTTTCTTCTCCTTCGCTCTTGTTACGGATTCTGCCGACATGTGGCTAGTGATGCATGCGTGTCACGCCAGCACCGGGCCGCGCAAAACAAATTAGATATTATTATGGTGGCTATTTATCTAGCTAACGTCACGTGAGGTATTTTGCTTCTATCATAATTAAAAGATACTAAAAGGCTTTTAATTACCTAAACAAATGCAGCCACACACACACACATGTGTATGTGCTTGGTGTATTCTGTCATTTAGATAATCTACACATACTTATATGTATCTACTCACACGATATGAGAGAAAAGAATCTAGCTCTTTCTGTTTAGATCAAGCACAATAACACTTCAATAAAAAGCCAGATTTGTCGGGAAATAACCGTGCTGTTCAACACTGTTGTCGACATAATCATCTAAACTCGCAAACATAAATTGCTATGATGGTGCATGTGTGTACATATGTACATACATGTGTGTGTGTGTGTGCATGCGCAAACTGCTCTCCCGCGAGAGAGCAATGCAAAGCTAATCAGCAGCAAACAGAATCATCTGTGCAGAGCTTGTCCATGCCTAGGGCCCTTATATAGGATACACACACGTACATACATATGTATGTATGTAATTTTACATGTGTATTTGCATTGACAATTTATATTTGCATACACGCTCTCTTCATACCTCTCTCTCTCTCTTGCTCGTTCGTTCTCTCAGTGTCTTCTAAGCTGCCTAATGCCTGCTTTGGACTACAATGGGGTAATTTGTGCATTTGAGCAGCGCTTAGAGCTATAAATTGTTTTTAGAAATCAACTAAGCACATTCTGCAGCACACAGGATACATGTCCATACATTCATAGAGGAGCGTGCAAGCTTGCAATTCGCCGCATATTCGCCAAATTGAGCGCTTGCCACATACAAGTGCTAATTTGTTCCACTGTGTGTGCGCTTCAATTTGGTGGTGGCTTGCGCCCGCACAAACCCACCACCCAGCCGCACAGCTGCTTTGCTAACGGTACTAGTGCTGCTGCTACTGCTGCTGTGAATGCCGCACAACACACAGAAGAGCTGAAACAGCGGCAGAGAAGGCTTCAGTTTATATATTTAGCGAGTGCTGAGCGCGTCGTGTCGTTAACGGTACTTCTCAGGGCTTTGCCAAAAATATTCGCTTTACTAAATAATAAAAGAAAAAGCAATATTCAATAATAACAAACTACAACAGCAAATTATTTGTTTCGCCAGAACACGCAACTGAGAAATCCGCAATACGCGAATTCGCCGCGAGCAGCGAAAGTAAAAGTTAAAGCACACGCACATTAATCAGCAACAACAATTCACAAAAAGTGCAAAAAGTGTTGGGAAAACTTTTACCATACGCAACAGCATGTAAAACTCTTGCGAAAATTTGGCAAAAATCTGTGTGCAAACGCAAAATCAAGGTGAGCGCGCCCTGGCGGCAATGACTGCGTGTTTGTGTGTGCGTGTGTGTGTGTATATGTGTGAGTGTCGGCTTTTGCGGCAAGCCTATGCGTTAAGAGGGCGGGTCGCCCGCTGAATTCGCTCGAACAACATTGTTTGCTCTCACTTTTTGCTGTGTTTGTTTTTATTCATTTCTAAATGCTGCTGCGGGTATGCAAGCGAAAGAGAGAGGACACACACACACATATATATACACACACACACGCATTTTGGGGCTTCCTTTTGATTGTGTAATTTTGAGTTATGAAAGTGGAAAGTATAACCTTTGGCTTATGCCTGAGTCCATGTCAAGGTTTGCAAATGCACCAGCACGACAGCGTGGTGGGTAAGATGTTAGAGCAGACCGTTATTTATTCAAAATTTGAAATGCAGCAAGAAACATCTACTTGTAGCTAACTATCGTAACTCGTAAAATAGTTGAGCTCTTGAGCTGACATTTGCTGCATATCCTCTTGATTTATAATTTATAGTGCTTCTTCTTTGGGTAAGAGCTTAGCTTGCAATAATTGCACTTGCTATAGCTTGGATGTCCCAACTATTTTCTTCTTTCAAACATCAGCTTTTTTTGCTTCCTTGCAGATTAACGCAACTTGCCACAACAGGTTCGCTAGGCGACAATGCGAAACGGAAACATTCCAGGTAAGCCCTAACTAATAGAACTAATTAAGAAATATTTCTTGCAAAATAAAACGATAGCTCTGAGTACAATTAGTTTAACCTTACTAAAAATGGGTTTCACTTGAGTTCTACAATATTACTAAGCATCATTCGGCAATGTTTATAAAAAGATTCGTAATTTGAATGGAATTTTAAGAACGTATATTTTTGGAATCCATTAAGCGTGATCTTCACCTTTGCTCAGATACTGACTGAAACGATTTCGCTGTGTCGAAAGCTGATCAGCTATATGATCAGATATGGCAAATCAATAAGTTGAATGTCCACATGGATCATAGATTATTATATATTATATACTTATATATATGATGTGAATACAAAAAGAGAGAGAGAGAGAGATGGATGAATAGGTGGAGATCGGTGTGAACTAGTTCTGGATTATCAGGAGAAGGCGTGTGTATGTGTGAGGTGTGGGACATTATCGGACATATTGTTTAAGTAAACGTCGTGCTGTGATTTATTAGACCCACCGTACCGAGATAATACTCATATACATATACATATATAAATATATACATATACATATACATATACATATATATATATGTAGCTCCGATCTGCCTGCGTCAATTCTAGAGCCAAAGAGCGAGATCTTTTGATTAAAACTCTTTTGTCATCTCGTCTCACTCATCCGTTTGTATAGTCGTGACTGATAGCACGATCCCAGATTTTTTTTTGTCGCCCTATACAACTTAATATTGTATATACATATTTAATAATATATGTATGTATATGCAAATGTCTTTTAATATGTTCTAAGTATATTTTCGTCATAAATCTATGCAAATTGTGTCAAAATATTTTGGTTGCGCATTAAAGTGAATCGTTTAAGTTTTCGGGTCGGTCATCTTCAAAGGAAACCTAATTTTGGTCCATTAAGATCGTATATAGAGTATATGTTTGGGAAGTGTTTACTCAGAAAACATAAAATGTATAGAGACTTGAGGTAGTTTAAAATTATGCAAATAGCTAGGCGAAGTACAAAGTTTTACTTTTTCTTTTGGAGTATACTTCAAATCGGAAGGAAGATATATAACATAAGGAATATGAGCAATATGTAGTAGAGAAGAATATCAATTAAAATTAATGGGTAAGCCCCTTAAAATTTCTTGGAATACTACACCAATACACCAGAGATACGATGTAGACCCATTATTAGTCATGAAAAGGCCGTGAGGTGCTTCTCCGGGCTTGGCAATTAGTATTACGAATAATATAACTGATGTTTGCTAGGTCGTCGTATATCAGGCCACCTGTGCATAGGTCTTGACGTATTCATATCGATGGGTAGATATATGGTTAGATAGGGCATATACTATACATGGGTATATGCATACAAGTTCCTATCATAATTTACTTAGTTCATTAGACCAGGTGTACAGCATATTTGGCTGTCATATCTGCACAAATGGTGAACACCTGGAAATCATTAGTCATTTGGCATTTCGAGAAGGTGCAAAGATTAATTTTAATTTCTGCGCTATAATTGTTTCTATAAACAGGCATATGATATACAGATATACACATATATATGTATATTTTGATTATGTTTCACTTGGATCTTACGCAATTTCGCTATCAATTGTGACGTTTTGTCTTTATTTTTTAATTTCTATATAGACTTGTGTTGGCCCTAGAAACAGCGGTAAATGCAATGAGTCAAGACAATTTTTCCTCGACTTTGAACGATTTCTCTTTTGCGTTGAGTTTTTCCCATCTTCGCAGTCATTTCCCGCTGAATGGAGCCATGGACCCATTCGCAGATACGATATCATATCTGTTAATGAGACTATTAGCAAAACAAAACGCCCCATGAAAGTGACGCCCCACATAAAATAATAATAGTAGTCTAGAGGGCTTTAGTGATGAATGCTGCACTCGAAGTTACCCTTTATATTGAAATTTCATCAATTTAAAGCGAAACTCTAGCAGAAGCGAAAGGAAGAAGAGACAAGTAGAGCAGAGAACGGAATTAATCATAGAAGAAAGAGAAGAGATTATCAGATAATAAGAGAAAAATTTAATAAATTGAGAAAAAGATAACAGAGCTCATGGGGAAACAAAAAAAAAAGAGCAAAAATATATTAGAACAAATCCAGTATCATACATAGTACTGTCAGATTTTTGTATAATAACAGAAGCATCTCCTAGCCTTAGCATTTCTTAGTCTCTAGGATTGATTGATCAATGAGTCCACTTCAGTTTGTAACACCCTATGCTAACTCTTACAAATATAGGGTAATTGTATAATGGGCCACAACAGATCGAGTGTTAGATAGAGTGGAAGGTTGCCCTTGTTTATTATTATTTTTTTATTTTTTGCTTTTAGTCGGTTGCGGTTTTCGCATAGCTCATCTGTAGGGTGACCATGACTGGCGCCTGAACTGTGTGTGTGCGTCAGAGATAGAGGGAGAGAGAGAGAGAGAGAGAGAGAGAAAGGGGAATTAAATAGTAGTATTGCAATTAACAATAGCGTTGCCATATCAATAAACACTTGGCGACTTATCTCTAAAATTTTATCGAAAAATAATACGGTAAGAGTTCAATTAAGACTAAAGAACATTTTGAGGGGTGGGGCATGTATCCAATGTACGATAGCAAGCAGTTGATTAGGAAGGGAAGCCGGCGTGAGGTGTCGCCAAACTACTTTTTTTTTTGCTTTTAATATATTGCTCCATTGTCATTTCGTATACATATTTGTTAGTTTTAGCTACGTATTTTTCGCCGCTCAATATTTTTGCACAACGCAAGCGAAAAATCACAAATCATCCAGTCAAAGGGAAAGAAAAAAGCGCACGTCTCTGTGCACGTGTGTGTGTTGGTATTGTTGAATGGTTTTAGGGTCAGCAGTGAACAAAAAATAGAAGACAACAACAGCAAAATCAATTGGCAAGCGAAAGGCGAGTCAAAGCAATGAGCGCTTAACGGTGAATAGTTAAATCTCAGCTGCGGATCTGCTAGCATCAGCTGCTTGTGGCTCCTTAGTTGAAGCATAAGCGAACGAGAACCAGCGCCAGAGAGGTAGAAAACCAAGGAGAGAGAGAGAGCGCACAGCTTTTTGTCTTCTGCTGCTGCGGCTTCTTCAGCTTCTCTCATTTCATTGTTAAATTTCTTTACAACAATAACAATAATAAGTGAAGCCAACGGCTACGTCGGCGCTGACGCCAACGCAACGCAGTATGATAAGCAGGGAAGAAGTTTATTATACAAACACACACCCATATGAACACATGGACATAAGCGTATGCATGCATGCGGCCACAATTCGCCGTCGCCATCGCCGTCGTCGTCGTTTGTCTGTTCGCCGCGTCGCTTCGCTTCGTCTCAGATATTGTTGATGTAGGGCCGCTGTCGCTGCTGCTGCTGCTGCTGCGGCTTCTGCTGCTGGCTGCCTGGCTGGACGTTGGTTGGGTCTGGCCGCAACGGCACTTCAATTTGAAATTCAGTGCGAAAGCGGACGACAACGCAGACGGGCAGTCAGTGAGCGGGAGAGCGAGTGAGAGAGCGCTTTTTTAAGCAGCAGTAGCGAGCGGTGGCCGCTTTTCCACATTTTGTGTTTTTTTTTGTATTCTTTTGAAAAAATTCGTTAGTTCATTTTTTTTGAGTGTGAAGTGCCTTTGGTTTGTTTTTGTTTGCTATCGCGTGCACAACAATAAAGTTTATCAACAAATAAAAAGTCCATTCTAGAGTAAATGTTTATTGAATTGCGGCGAATTAGTTTGGCGTTAACAACAAAGCGAAATACGCACAAGAACAATAACAACGTCGATCAAACATATTTCGTAAAACAACGGGCTACACGGTTAGCGGCAAACACAGCCGTAGACATCATCGTAGACGGGGAGTTCGGCCAAGTGACATCATTAAAAGAAAAAAAGTGACGGAAATTGTTGGCCGTGTGTCGTGGCCAAAAATAAATGCAAAAAAGACGAGAAAAGCAAAACAAAAAAACGCCAATTCAAAAAAAATAAGAAAAAGAATTGTACTCCACAACAAGAACAACAACAGCGGCGGCAGAAGCAGCAAGGCGAAGAAGAAGCGGTAAAGCAAATACACGCGCACAGCTGAGAGAGGCAGAGCGTGAGAGCAAAAGACCTGCTGGCCAGACCAAAACAACAATTCGAACGAGGCGAAGTGAGAGCGTGTGCGTATGTGTGAATGGTGGAGAGAGAATGTACATATGTAAGAATGTGAGAATGTATATGTGTGTGGGCCTGTGTGGCAGACAATTGTCGTATGCCGGGCGGCTGCTGTGTGGCGCCATCTATTGTAGTACATATGACAATAAGAACTTTTGCAGCGAAAAGAAAACCAACACACACACACACATGCGCTGGCATGGACATGCGGCAACAGCTGATGTTAGAAAGAGCGCGAGCATCTGCAGTAGCATTACGCAAAAAGAAGCCCGGTTTCCTACTATATATATTTATATATTTATTATCTAAATCTATAATAATCATGATTGAAATTTCAAATAATTATCAGCTGGCATTCGTGCGAGTTCTTTGTCAACAATAAATATAAAAAGCATATTTTAACATTTGGAGCGAACGGTGCTAACTATATGAAAAATTAGCAGCGACAGTTTAATTAATTTTGTTCGTTTAATTAAGAGATCTATGATAATGTTGAATCGCACATTACAAATTTTCAACTTAATATATGCTAACTGTAAACCAATACAGATTAGCACTCAATTGGTTAAAAGCTGTCAATTCACAATGAGATGGAAATATTTGCGGATACATAGATCTAAAACCAATTTTCAGTTATGTAACATTTGCAGTCCTTGCAGAAATACCTAACAATAGAGTAATCCCATCAAAACAAGTAGCTTAAATATTTTATATAACGTTTTACTCTGACTAATATATAGATCTAATTTGTTATACTTCAGTAGAGCGTAAAATTCTTATTTAATTACATTTCCGTTCGCATATATTTGGAAAAAGTTGTTTTTTATAATATTGGAAACTTTTTTAAAGATTCTATATTTAAATACAGGCAGAAGTAAAACTAAAAGAGCAGTTATATAATATTATCATGGTTTATGATATATGGAACGATATATTCATAGACAATTTACTATGAATTTAACATAATTTTATAGAAGAGTATCTATCTATCATATTATAGAGACAAAAGAAGAATATAGATTATTATGAGGTTAACATAACGATTAAGTTCTTATGATAAATAGTCATTCAAATACTATTTCCATTTGTGGAATTAGTTCAACAATCCGTTCAGTTCAATTGATCAGTAGATCTGTTGATCCGTAGCTACACATCTTAATGCAACGCACGTAGTTACCTTTATAAGCAACTGAACTGCACTTGTTTACTGATCTCTAAACTAGTTCTTTCAATCAAGATCATTACAAAGATTCGCTTACTTAAGTAAAACTATAAAAGCAACAACAATACAAACGAGAGATGCTCAGACGGCTGCATTTTGTCTAAGGGAAGCTTTCAATAGCTCACCAATACACGCACAGGTATTCAACAATATTTGTGTGCGTGCGTGTGTGTGTGTGTGTGTGTTTGATAGTTTATCGACCTCCCAGTGCCTGAAGCGCTCTCACTTCGCTCCGCTCCGCTCCGCCAATGTCAACGCAGTGGCATAAAAATAACTTTAGCTCTGCCCTTCTTTCAGCAGTCGAAGAGAGTGTGCGAGGGAGAGAGGGAGACAG